>NC_080162.1:144613243-144913243 GCF_950295315.1 Erinaceus europaeus
TCCATCAAGGTTCTAGCTGCCCTATTTGGAGTGCCCTGTATTTCTTCCCTAATCTGATCCCTTTCTATTTGTGGGAATGGGGATTTGGGAGATTGGTGGACAGTTAGCCAACGATGACCAAGAATTCGAAGCCCAGGAATAGAAAGTTCACCTCTGTTTTGTTGTGTTGACAATTTTTTTTTCCTGAGTTAACAGCTTCCTATATTGCAGCTGCAAGTGTGCTATCCCAGATGAAGCCTAACTTCATGTATCTGAAAGGTCCCAGGGCCCAGATGATGAGACACATGACTTCAGAAAATCTGATGACAGAAAAAAAGGATTTTGATACCAACTTTCTGCTTATGAATTTTCAATGACTGAGTTTCTCTTTGAAAACGTGCCTCTTGAGGAATATGTTTAATAGAAGCTGATGCTGCTCTGCTCTGGGTGTTCCAACCAAAAAGTGTAATTACCATATGTCATTCATCCCAGCCTACAGGGAATTTGTCCTCCCTTCCCTACTTTTAAAGCCAGAGGATAACAAGAGCAAATGTTTTCAACTTTAGCACATCACTTATCTTAAGTGTGAGTTGACAAGTTAAGGATATGAAAACAAGATATCTTCGATGATCATCTAAAAAAAATAATAAGTAGAAATCATGAAGCTGTGCTTCAGAAAGAATACCTCATGGTAACTCATTCGTTCTCCTTTCAGACTTTTATTTTCTCTGGGTTTCCTCTGTGTCCGCCCTGTTCTTCTGTGCCCCCGCCCCCAAGTCCTTTTGGGGGAGGCTTGCTACTACCAGAGTGAAATGACCGGAAAGTCAGACCGGACTGGAGAGTTAACAGCTGGCTAACATATAGGAACAGTTTAAAGTTCACATGTCCCAGGGTTCCTTCACTGTGCTGCCTTATTTCTTCCCTCTTTTTGACCTTTCCACCCAAGGTTATTTTATATACAATTAATCTGTATTCAGTGTAGAAATCCCCAAGGTACAAAAAATAAAAAATAAAAATAAACAACCTTATGTTAGACAAATCACATGCAATCCTATCACCCAGAAAAAGCACGGCTCACAGTGGTTTTGTGTACAGGTTTTATATACAGCCTTAGTTCATGTGTGAGTTCACACCATGGGGCAGCTCGGATGCTTTTCTCAGTTAGCAATAACATATAAATAGCATGTGTTATCAAGACTTACCTTGCACTGCCTTTCTGTTTTCCTCTCTCTCACTGTTCCTGACAGACTTCCTCCCGCCCCAGCCCCAGCCTATCCCTCTTTTCTTATTAGATAGAAGGTGAGAAACAGAGGCAGAGAGAGTCAGAAAGAAGGATGGACAGCACAGCTCTTCTCTATTGTTTGTGGAGCTCTAGCGTGGTAGCTGGGGATCGTACGCAGATCAACCCCCATGGTAAAGCGAGTGCTATACCAGGCAGCTATCCCCTGGCTTATGTTGCCATTTTATTTTTAATTTTATATTTATTTATTTTCCCTTTTGTTGCCCTTGTTTTTTTTATTGTTGTTGTAGCTATTATTGTTGTTGTTATTGATGTCATTGTTGTTAGATAGGACAGAGAGAAATGGAGAGAGGAGGGGAAGACAGAGGGGGAGAGAAAGACAGACACCTGCCGACTGGCTTCACCGCCTGTGAAGCGACTCCCCTGCAGGTGGGGAGCCAGGGACTTGAACCCAGGTTCTTATGCCGGTCAGCTTAACCCGCTGTGCTACTGCCCGACTTCTCTGTGATAACTCCTCTATATTATAAATTTGTTTAGATAGGGAAACAATATTTATTTGAAAACAAATGTCTCAAAGGTCCCACCTCTCCAAACAATCTGAGGATGTGTGTATAGTGCTCAGGGCTGCTAAGATGGGTCCAGGGAGGAGTGGGGCTTTGAGAGGGTCTGCGTGTCCCCATCCTCTGCACTTCCTTGTTAGCCTGAAAAAGTCTGGGGACACGGGATGGGGGTAGGGGTGGTGGTAGGGGAACAGGGTTACTAAGAGAATGTATAATGGTGAGACAAAAGACTTTTATGCCTGAGGCTCTTTGGTCCCAGGTTCAATTCCAGTACCACCTTAAGCCTGAGTGCTCTGGTTAAACAATAAAATAAAAAATACAATTTAAAAAAGGCTTTGGGAAGAGACTTTTTCAGCTCTCCTTGCTCAAACAAGATAACCTAACAGTTTTGTTTTGTTTTGTTTTTGTTTCTCTTTGAATGTCAGGACAGTGTGAGTCTATGGGAACTGCTTGACTCCTTTTAATTATAAATAATGATTCCTGTGAACTTTATATTGGCAATCACTTGCTTCTCTTATCCTGCAGGATGCCATTTAGATTCTAATCTGTTTGACGAATCTGGACCCTGGCTCCATCCTTCAGTAGCTGTGTGATCTTTCCTGGCCAGGGTAATCTTGCTGGTGGTAGGGGAGGTGAAGGGACCTGCTGACTGCAGGTTCCTAGAGCTGTGTGTAACCAACTGCCTCTTTGTTGAGGGCTTGCATCTAGCAGGGGAGCACAGTTATACCTTCTACTGAGACCTGTCTGTCTGATTCTTTTCTGGACTTCTCCCATGAAGTATGCAGCTTCAGGAGGGGCCAAGGGGACCCCCCCCACACACACACACACATAGCTAGCCAGACCCAGCAGGATCAACCCTGGCCATGGGGAGAGAGGGGGTGCAGACATGGTCAAATCTCGCCTTGACATCCAAATGCTTCTTCTTTGTGTCTGGCCTCGTGGAACCCTGCAATGAGAGTTTGCAGGGCCAGAACAGCTGCATTGCAGCCAAGTCATGGGGAAGTGAGGATGCTGGGGCACTGTGAAGATGCATTGCATAAACAGTGGGTGCTGCACCCCAGCCCCCACCCCCACCCTGCTCACCCTTCGCAGCTGGCTTGTCTTGGGCCTGAAACTGTGCACCTCAAGAACCTGGCAGGAGAATGAGCTCCAGTGAAATAGTCCTAATTGCACCAAATCAGAGCTCATTGAGTCAGCCAGGTCATTAACTCCTTGATATTTAATTTCTAGTTGCTCCACTGCTGGAAAATGTCATGAGGCCCCTTGTACTAAATCTGCTCCTAAAGAAAGCACCCCCAACTTTCCTTTGAATGGGTCCTCTTTTATTGTGCTGTAGAAAGAGCAGAAAAACATTCTGACCATCTAGAAGAACTAACTGCAAGTAACAGCTGCTCTTTCCTTGATCACCATTGCTTTTCCAGGTGCACCTGTCTGGCAGCAAGCCCCATGGAAACACTAACAACCTAAGACTCACCTGGACTGGGGCTGTGGAATGGGCGGGTGGGTAGGGGAGGCAGCTTTGAAAAGGATTCTTGATGCAGGTGGGGATTTTTGTTTGTTTTCTCTCTCTCTTTTTTTTGTCTCTATTATGACTGTTATGTGTGGGGTGTTGGCGTGGGGATTCTTTTTTCTATTCACCAAGATATTTGACTTCTTTTACCTATGGTAGCAGCTCATATGGTTTTTGTTTAAAGTAATTAAATCCTCTGATTGTTTGTATAGTCTCACATAATTAAAAGGAAGGTGATAAGTGAATAAATTTTAATAAAACATGTTTAGAAGTGATTTTAATTCATTTTATAGCCTCTGAATTAAAACTTCTCTCATTTATCTTCTGTTTCTTTTGGTGATAAAAGAATTCAAAACTATGTAAGAAGACTAACATAACAGGAATAAAATGTGTACTGCCTGATTAAAGCATTTCAACATTTTATACTATTTTTTAAAATTCTATATTTATTTTGATCCCAAATGTCTTAGATCTGAGGGTGCAATGAATTAGGATAAGAGTGAGTGGATGGGGGAGTTGGGCGGTAGCGCAGCAAGTTAAGCAAAGACCACCCAGTGTAAGAGTACTAGTTTGAGTCCCAGGCTCCCCACCTGCAAGGAAGTCGCTTCACAGGCGGTGAAGCAGGTCTGCAGGTGTCTATCTTTCTCTCCCCTTCTCTGTCTTCCCCTCCTCTCTTCATTTCTCTCTATCCTATCCAACAATGATGACGTCAATAATAACTACAACAATAAAACAAGGGCAACAAAAAGGGAATAAATAGATATTTAAAATTTTTTTTAAAAAGTGAATGAATGATAGAAACTATAATGCCACAAGTTCAAGATACATTCTTTTTATTTTTATTTTCTTGGGGAAATTAATGGTTTAAAGTCAACAGTAAGATACAATAGTTTGTACATGTGTAACGTCTCTCAATTTTTCATATAACAATTCATCCCCCTCTATGGTCCTCCTCTACTGTCATGTTCCAGGACCTGAACCCACACCCCCTACCCAGAGTCTTTTACTTTAGTGCAATGCACCAAACCCAGTCCAAGTTCTGCTTTGTGTTTTCTTATTTTCCAACTTTTGTTTTTCTTGCCTCCAGAGTTATTGCTGGGGCTTGGTGCCTGAACTACAAATCCACTGCTCCTGGAGGCTATTTTTTCCTTTTTGTTGCTCTTGTTGTTTATCGTTGTTATTATTATTGTTATCGTTGTTGTTGGATAGGGCAGAGAGAAATCGAGAGAGAAGGGGAAGACAGAGAGGGGAAGAGAAAGATAGACATCTTAAGACCTGCTTCACTGCTTGTGAAGCTACCCCCTGCAGGTGGGGAGCTGGGAGCTGGAACCAGGATCCTTACACCGCTTCTTGCACTTTGAACCATGTGCGCTTAACCCACTGTGCACCGCTTAGTCCCCTCAACTTTTTTTTTTAGTTACTGATATAATAATGATTGACAAGATTGTGGGGTAAGAGGGATACAATTCATACAGTTCCCACCAGCAGCATGCCATATCCCATCCCCTCCATTAGAAGCTTTCCTATTCTTTATCGCTCTGGGAATATGGACCAAAGAGCTCTATGGAACACAGAAGGTGGGAGGTCTGACTTTATAATTGCTTCTGTGCTGAACATGGGCATTGGCAGGTCGATCCATAATCACAGCTTGTCTCTACTTTTCCCTAGTGGAGTAGGGTTCTGAGGAGGTGGAACACATTGGTCAGGTCATCTGCCCAGGGAAGGCAGTTTGGCACCATGGTAATATTTTTCAACTTCTGTCTATGAATGAGATCACCCCATATTCATCCTTTTCTAAGATACATTCTACATGTATGTATATTTCAATGTTTAAATCGGTGTCCAACATTATTTTTAGAGGGGCAGGTTTATATGCAATTAGGAATGTGGTTTAAGTTTGATGATGTCTCAGTCTTTTTTTTTTTTTTAAAGAAAAGACTAGCATCAGGAGTGCTTGCCCTTTTAAAGTGTTGTGGTTTTCAATTCTCACCAGTATTTTTCCTGGCTTAGTTCGTATATTATGTCTTTGTATTAATGCTATACTCTTGTGACACTGACAGTCAGTCCCTTTTAGTCTGAATTAAGACTCAGCAAGAAAACAGCTGTTATTTAATGAGTGGATTCACTTATTGTTGCTAATGTGACAGCAGGAATTTGAAACCATCTGATTTCTTAACTGGTTCTGTTAATGTAGTAATGTGTTATGCTTGATGGTAGCCAAGTCACTAGCGCCAACATAGAGACTTTGGTGAAACTTCTGTCCCTTGACACACAGAAATTTGAGCATATTTTTAACTGTCTGGATAATCAGCTTGCCTTCTGTTCATTAGGCTAACACAGTTTAATTCTGAGAACTGGTAATTGCAGAACACAGAGTTAGCAAAATAGATACTAAGTAGTCCTGAGATATTCTTTTTGCTGGCATTGATTAATTTATCAAATTATAGTTACCTCTCAGATGTTCCAGTCAAGTAGGCATTAAGATGCTTTGTGTCATGGTTGCCAAAATAGCTCACTTGGATAGTGTTATGCTTTGTCATGTATGTGAACCAAGTTTGGATCTGGCCCCCATTGCACTGAAGGAAACTTTGGTGCTGTATCTCTCTGCCCTGTTTGCAACTTTAAAAGAAAGAGGGGTCAGGGTGATGGTACATTGGGTTGAGCACACATGTCACAATGTACAAAGACCTGGGTTCAAGCCCCCCAGTCCCCACCTGCAGAGGGAGAAGCTTCACGAGCAGTGAGGTAGTGCTGCAGGTGTCTCTCGTTCTCTCCCTCTCTAGCTCCTCTTTCCCTATTGATTTCTGTGTCAAATAAATAAATTTTAAAAGGATTCTGTTTGTCCAGTTTTATATTACTTAGCATCTCTGAGGTAGGGTGCTCTGATAAAGGGAAATAATGGATCCATCAGAAGTTCATAGAATAAAATTTATGACAAGGAGAGAGATGGTACGGAACCTCTGACACAGAACTTGCTCTCTAACCCGTGCTCCTGGGTCTTACAGTTGAGAATACTAAACCAGAGAGGTTAAAAGTATTAGTTCAAGGTCACATGGCAATAGAACTACCTAATTGAACTGGATCCTAGGCTTCCTACTCTTATTTTTTTTAATATTCCCTTTTATTGTCCTTGATTTATTATTGTTGTTATTGATGTCATCGTTGTTGGATAGGACAGAGAGAGATGGAGAGAGGAGGGGAAGACAGAGAGGGGGAGAGAAAGACACCTGCAGACCTGCTTCACCGCCTGTGAAAGGACTCCCTGCAGGTGGGGAGCCAGGGGATTGAACCGGGATCCTTGTGCTGGTCCTTGCGCTTCGCGTCATGTGCACTTAACCCACTGCGCTACCACCCGACTCGCCCTACTCTTCTTAAGGAGAAAACAGTCTTGGCCTGCAGTTTCTCATGGAACACAGTGGCTTGCTCAAGGAAGGCCTGTCCTGGCACTTTGCTACAAAGAGTTTTAAGTAGGTAGCCAGTGGGGAGAATCTGCTGTTAGCTGTTAAGGCTGGTCCACTCTTGCACCCAAGGACAGAACAAGGGCAGTATTCCAGTAGATTGTTTGGAACGATTCCCAGGAATTAGCTGGGACACTTACTTTCCAATAGTGTCCATGAATTAGTTCAGGTATTATTTTTAAGTCATAGAGAGAACAATAAGGCCAGTCCAGCTTGCATTTTCCAAATGCTGATCCATCCTATTTACTTCACATGTTAGTAGATGTAACAGGAATGGTACATTTCTGCTTTCTTTCTCCTTTTGCATTAGAAAAATCTTAACCAGGAGCCAGGCAGTGGTGCAGCGGGTGAAGTGCAAGGACCAGTGTAAAGATCCTGGTTCGAGCCTCCAGCTCCCCACCTGTAGGGGAGTCGCTTCACAGACAGTGAGGCAGGTCTGCAGGTGTCTGTCTTTTTCTCCCCCCTCTGTCTTCCCCTCCTCTCTCCATTTCTGTCTGTCCTATCCAACAATGACAGCAATAGCTACATTAATAATAATAACAATGACGATAAACAAGGGATAAATAAGGGAAAAATGAATCAAGTTTTTAAAAAGAGTAAAAAAGAAAAATCTTAACCATATAGGTTAGGATGTAAAGTCTTCCCACCCTGCTTATTGCTTTTTAAGAACAGTTCTAATTGACATGTACCAAGAGGGTGCAACTTAAATGTTCCCACCCCCTAGCCCCCAAAAGAATATAAACATGTGGTGATGTGGTGGATGTGTTAAGTACTAGACAGGAGACTCTTCACCTTATATATTAAATCACCATGATGGTCCAGAGTGGTAGCTCAGTGTTAGAGCACGTCTTCATGATCCCCAGTTCACCTGCTTTCAGACACACTGTTGGGTGGACCACTCTGACCACTGCTCAGTGATCAGAGGCAGCCAGCCACAGTGGTTAATGCAAATGTCGCATGCACCTTCTTATTAACACCATACCTTGTGCAAGCTTATCCACTGACACAGTAAGAAATAAATTCTTTGCAAACTCACATGCTAACCTGCTCTGTTGTAGGTATATGTGATCTGGCTTTACACTATCTGATTTTCTACTTCTAGCCGTTTAGATCAGCCTTGGGAGCCCAAACATCCAGCAGAGAACTTCTAGCCCACCGGTGGAACACATTTTCTGGGAGTGGTTGGGGTGTAGCTCCTTCTCAGCTGACCAGGATGCTTTTTCTCTCTGGTGGGCATGACCCCACATTGTCACAGGCAGTACGGTTGCCTCTTCAGTCAAAATCATCATCTGTTCTTGCTGTATCCAAGTCACCATGCCAAGCCACAAGGCTGGTGTTCCCTTACATCTCTCTTCCACAGCTCATGCATTCCACGTGGTTGTTTTCTAAGATTTCTCAGAGAGCTGAATCATCTGCTTCCCTGGATCAAAAACATTTGAGGACACACCGTCTTTCCTTTTGCTTTCTATATTTAGCATAATTCTAGGGATGTCATCAATATTCAGTCAATGTTGAAGACCTAACCCTCACTTGAATGAGTTATTAGGCTCAATTTGTACCCAAGTAAAGGCAGCCATCAGAAACTGGCTGTGCTCACCTGGTAGACAAGGGGAGAACAACCCTCTCTACATTCACTTCCTTCTTGGAGTAGCTTGGAAGATTAGAAACTTCAGTTGATTCATGACTGCCACCTGGTGGAGACAGTGCTACCTACAGTGGCACCCTTCATCCCAAATCATGAGAAAGTGAAGATTATTCTTCATTTTGTATGCAAGTTTCTACCCTGTTTCATGGCAGCTTCTAGAAATGCTATCATAAAAAAACTTCCTGGTGATTGCTATATTCTTGTACATTTGGTTTCTTAGTAGTTTACAATGTTGGTCAATCATGAAAATGAGTAATGAGTTGCATGTTACTAAATAAATACTCCTGTATGTGAGAGTATAGACCTTGAAAGCTTTATAATGAGAGGATCTGGACAGATTCTTCACCAGAAAAGAGATTTAGATGTCCAACAGACACATGAAAAAATGCTCAAAAGTCACTGATTATCAGAGAAATACAAAATAAGACAAGATCTGTGAGAATGTCATAAATTAAAAAGGACAGAAACAGCAACTGCTGGTGAGGATGTGAGCAAAAAAGAACCCTTCAATACTGTTGGTAGGAATGTAATTTGGTTCAGTTCCTGTGTAAAATAGTCTGGAGGGTTCTCAAAACATTAAAAATGGCAATTCCTCTCCCAGGTTACTGTCTAAAGGACACAAAAAAACTATGGGAAGAGATCTGTCTATACCTATATTCATTGAAGCTCATATTTGTAATAGCCCAAATCTGGAAGTAACCCAAGTGCCCGAAAGCAGATGAATAGCTCAGGAAGATGTGGTTTACAATTCACTACCATTTTAGAACTTGAAGGAATCATTTTTTTCACTTTACTGTAATAAGTCAGAAGAAGGTAGAAGAGGAATACTGAATGGCCTCATTCATAGGAGGGATTCAAGCAGCAAAAAAAAAAAAAAAAAAAAAAAAGAACAAAATATGGTCTAATGCAGCAAGCGGATCTGAAGACTCTAAAGAGAAAGGTGGCATGGGAAAAGAGGGTCGGGGCCCAGTGTCCTATGGTGGAGGAAGGGGCCCAATCAGTGGAGGTTGGGGTGTGCTAGCACCTATCTGGGAGATCGTAATTGTATCCCTGTGACATCAGCAGTCCTATAACTCAATATTTTCCCCAATAAAGTGATCTATAAAAGAATAAAGAAGAAGGGGCATCTGGTGGTGGCGGAGTAGTTTAAGCGCAGGTGGTGCAAAGTGCAAGGACCAGAGTAAGGATCCCAGTTCGAGCCCCCAGCTCCCCACCTGCAGGGGTGTGAAGCAGGTCTGCAGGTGTCTTTCTCTCCCCTTCTCTGTCTTCTCCCCTCTTTCCATTTCTCTCTGTCCTATCCAACAACAATAATAACTACAACAATAAAACAAGGGCAACAAAAGGGAAAATAAGTAAGTATAAAAAATAAAATAAAAAAAGAATAAAGAAGAGATGTTTCTAAAACAATAGTAAGTAAAGTCACTAACTTTAGTTTTGCCTTTTTGATGAATCTTCTTGAAGGACTGGGTTGTTGGCAAAGTCATTGCTTATTTTTCTATGATTTTCTTTGCATGAAATTTGTTCTGACTTATCTTAACAACACATATAAGAGATTCTGTGTGATTCTTGATAAAAATAGATAGGTATTTATTTCTGACATCTTTTACTCCACATACCTAAATGATACTCCCCTCCCCATTTCTCAGCCATTTGGATCTCTATAACGTACCATATAACGTGCACTTAGCCCAGTGTGCTACCACCCGACCCCCCCCCCTTTAAAAAACATTTCCCAGTAGGCTTTATTTTTAATTTTACCTTTTTACCAGAACACTGCTCAGCTCTGGCTTGTAATGGTTTGAACCTAGGGCTTTGGAGCCTCAGGCATGAGAGTCTCTTTCCATAACCATTATGCTATCTACACTCCTCTCCCTTGACCTCTGTAAGGAGCCAAGAAGTAGGTAAGCAAACAAAAATAAGGGACTAGGTCGGGGGGGGGGGGGAGCGAATAATAATAATCTCTAAGCCTTCTCCAAGTCTTTGGAATAGATGGGTTCTGTATGAATTAGACACTTAAAACCAGCAGTAAAACCCTGTGGAGGGTCCAGGCACACCTAGTTAAGCACACATATTATAGCGCACGAGGACCCGGGTTCAAGCCCCCGGTACCCATCTGCAGGGGGAAAGCTTCATGAGTGGTGAAGGACTGTAGATGTCTCTCTGTCTCTTTCCTCTCTTCTCAATTTCTGTCCCTATCAAATAGTAAATTAATAAAAATGTTTTAACCCATGGAGGGAGCCCAGAGATTCTTGTGTTTGTCATTATTATTATTAATTATTATTATTATTATTTTGTCTCCAGATTTATTGCTAGGGTTTGGTGCCTGCACTATGAATACACTGCTCCTGGAGGCTTTTTTTTTAAAAAAAAATATTTATAAGACTACAAGTTAATAGAAGTTTACATTAACACCCTTCCCACCACCAAAGGACTGTGTTCCAACCCCTCACCCCCCCCCCACCGCAGTGAAGCTGAACATCTACTCTCCTGGAGGCTATTTTTTCCCTTTTGTTGCCCTTGTTGTTATCGTTGTTGTTATTATTATTGTTGTTACTGCTGTCTTTGTTGGATAGGACAGAAAGAAATCAAGAGAGGAGGGGAAGACAAGTGGAGAGAAAGATATACACCTGCAGACCTGCTTCACCGCTTGTGATATGACCCCCCTACAGGTGTGGAGCTGGGGGCTGGAACTGGGATCCTTACACCGGTCCTTGTTCTTTGTGCCATGTGCGCTTAACCCACTGCGCTACCCTTGGACCAGCTTCTTGTGTATGTGAGGCTGATTTGGTATGGGAGCAAACTTCAGATTCAGGAGCCATGCATGAGCTCAGCCTTCCTTTCCTGTCCTGAAGAGGCTTTAAAGCATCAAAAATGCTAAGCTTTCTTCTTATGTATTTTGTAGAAAACTGTGAAAAATGTGCAGTTCACTTTAGAGGCATTCACATCTAAAAAGGTTATAATTACTTTTTTTTTTTCATGATTTAAAGTAATAAAGTTGAGATAAATGGGGCACTTACTTATGTGGAACTCTTCATTTTCCGGTGGCCCTTGCTAAATGAGGTATGACTACATTGCGTTATCATTTATATAACTCTCATGAAAAAAAAAAATGACACAAGGCAGATACTCACATTCCCAAATTTAATTTTTCCCTTAACCAAAGGACTAGAAAAGATCCTTAGAATTCATTTAATTCTTGGGAAGGATACCTTTAAAGTATTGTAGTAAGTGTGTTATATGATAAAAATTCTGTCTGTATAGCTCTTGAAGGAAAGATTTCAGACAGAGCTGAGAAGTCACTTAATTTATAGATAGCTGTTCATAGCAAAATAATAATGATAATGGTGCCAGGTAGCTGTCTTCTAATGTTCTCTTTTTTCTTCCTTTTTTATTAGTGATTAATTATTACAAAATTATGAAGTAATAGGGATATAATTCCACACCATTCTCATCACTAGAGTTCTGCAACCTCATTCCCTCCATTGGAAACTTTAGTGGTTCTCCCAAGGTCATATATATGGTTTGACTATTATTTCTATAACTATCTGTCTCTATATATTTTACCATGGTCATGCCTTCTCTTCCTTCCTTTTTATTTTTTTGAAGGTAAACAGTTTTACTTTATTTATTTATCTATACAAGGCAAAACTCTACCTGCAGACAATACAAAGTGAAGGTGAGCTCCACATTCACAGATGTAGTTCAGAGCCCAAAATGTGTATTTCTGGAGTGTGGGAGGAGAGCTGGGGAGGGTGTATATGAAGAGCTAGATTGCACAGGGAATTGCTGTCACATCAGGCAAGATTTCATAATCAGCTGGCTTCTTCTTTCCCCTCCTCTGCTATTCCTGTGACCAACGTCCAGACAGGCTTCTAGAAAGTCACACCTAACCTAGTGCTACTTCCAAATATTCTTCCTTTTTTTCCTCTTCTCTTTCTGGATCCTGATAAAATTGGAATTCAGAGCCCTCAGGTCATCTCCCCCCTAACATTTCTACCACTCTGGGAGTATGGACCAAAATTCTTTATGGAGTGCGGAAGGTGGGAGTTCTGGCTTCTGTAATTGCTTCTCTGCTAGACATGGGCACTGGCAAATCGATCCACACTCTAATGTTCTCTTAACCTTCACTGTTTAATTCTCTAAATGTAGACAGATGATGTGTGTTAGGAAAGAGGACTTGATTTGTTGAGTGTGAGCACGTAAGTCTTGTTGACTTAGTTAATGACTTTTTTTTTTTTTAGGCGATGCTGAATTTTTTTTTTTAATTTTTTATTTAAGAAAGGATTAGTGAACAAAAACATAAGGTAGGCAGGGTACAACTCCACACAATTCCCACCACCCAGTCTCCATAACCCACCCCCTCCCATGATAGCTTTCCCATTCTCTAGCCCTCTGGGAGCATGGACCCAGGGTTGTTGAGGGTTGCAGAAGGTAGAAGGTCTGGCAGAAGGTAGAAGGTCCCCGCTGAATATGGGCGTTGACTGGTCGGTCCATACTCCCAGTCTGCCTCTCTCTTTCCCTAGTAAGGTGTGTCTCTGGGGAAGCTGAGCTCCAGGACACATTGGTGGGGTCTTCAATCCAGGGAAGCCTAGCCAGCATCCTGGTGGCATCTGGAACCTGGTGATTGAAAAGAGAGTAAACATATGAAGCCAAACAATTTGTTGAGCAATCATGGATCCCAAGCTTGGAATAGTGGAGAGGAAGTGTTAGGGAGGTACTCACTGCAAACTCTAGTGTACTTCTGCTTTCAGGTATATATTTTGCAGTAGTTTATGGGTACGTGTGCACATAAGCTCTCTCTCACAGAAACTGGTGTTGGGACTAGGTTATGGGACTTTGTTAGAAAGTGAACCACCTGAGATGAAATTAGAGTGTACTATAAAAGGAAAGGTCTCACCTGAGTAATGAAGCTGAAGGGTTGTCATTCCACACGTGAAGTCTCTGGACACAGTCTGAGGTGAAGCATGTTGAGGTGGCAATCGTTGCGTTGGTTAGGTTGTGATCAGCGGATGCAATATTATTTGGTTTGCATTGGGAGATGCATACGGGAAAGTGGGCCTTATCCAAGAGTTCCAGGACTGGGGGAAGTAGGGGCTCTATAGTGAAGATGTGAGGTTCCTGCTGTCTTAGGGTTCAAAAAGACAATCGATAGTTAATGTTATCATCACATTATTTGGTAATTGGGTTAACTTTGAAAAGTCCTTTTGTTATGGTTTGCTGTACAGTATCCAGTATCTTGTATATAGCTGTGCTATTGGATGCTTCTAATCTACTTGGTCTAGGCTTTTGAGAGAGTCCGCATATCAAATACACAGCAAATCTTTTTGAAAGGAGTAGAGGGGGAAGAGACACCATACCGTTGAAGCTTCCTCCAGTGCCATAGTAGTGCCAGTGTGGTGTCTGGTGGCCTTGTGCATGGTGGGACAAGCACTCTACCAGGTGAGCTATTGTACTAGCCCAGCCTGGCTGCATTTGTACCCACCTATTTCCTCTGAGGATTTCTATGGGACCATAATTTTCAGAACTCCTTCTGACTTTTTTTTTTTTTAGTGGGAACTAAAAAACAACTCAGTTAATGCCTTGTGTGGAAAACAGTAAAGTGTTCAGTAATCCCTTGGAGTGTTAGCATCTTGTTAAGTTCACATAGTGAATGGTAATGTGTATACACTGCTGGGTTAGCCACTGCCTAGCCCCTAAATAATCATTTCTAGAACTCAATGGTTAGCTATTTCTGTGTGATCTCTCTGTACAACTTCTTTTTATGCATCTGAAACCCAACACCATGCTGAAAACATAAAGGCAAATAATAAATGTAAGCTCAACAGTGTCAATTATGTGCATGTGTATGACATTAGTGCTTTTATTTTTTAGGATAGTGACCTAGAAGTTGAGTTACTGGCAAGGAATCCCATGGTAGCTCTATTTAACACTAGAATCTTTCTCAAGATGGCATTCCATACTGAGGGGAAAAGCATATATATTGACCATTCATCTCTACCACTGTTTGACAACCTTTTTCTGCAAGGAGCCACATATAATAAATATTTTAGGCTTTTTGTACCATATGTGTACTTGATCTCAGCTGTTCAGTTCTGTCACCAAAATTGACAAGTAGTCACAGACAGTGTGGAGATGTGCTGGGGCTGTGTTCCCCTAACGCTGCAAAAAAAAAAAAAAGGTGGGGCAGGAAGTGACACACTTGGCTAAGTGTTCACATTACACCATGCAAGGACCCAGGTTTAAGCCCCTGGTCCCCACATGCAGGGGGAAAGCTTCACAAGTGGTAAAGCAGGGCTGCGGGTGTCTCTCTGTCTCTTCTTCTATCTCCCCTCCCTCCTGAATTTGTCTCTATCCAATAGTAAATAAAGAAAATATTAAAACAAACAAACTCAGACGTCTGAGCTATAGTTTGCCACCCTGGATTGCCACCCCAGCTCATAGGCACAGTTAGTCACTTTTGCCAGCTTTGATGAGTTTTTGCTTGCCTAGAGTACCATGTTAAGAAAAATTCTTTGTGATAAAAATAGACCTGACATACAGTTCCATACTGGCAAGTCTACTCCTAGGCATCTATCCTAAAAACAAAGGAGCACTAACTCAAAAGGATACATGCATTCCGCTGTTCTTCGAAGCCCTTTGCAGTACGATAACAGGAGAGCAGAGGCATCACACAACCCGAGTGCCCAGTAACTGGTAGATGAATGGGTAAAGATGGCGGTGGTGGTGGTGGGTGGGTGGGTGGATGTAATATGATGAAGCAGGGTTGCGGATGTCTCTGTCTCTCTCCTTTATCTCCCCCTTCCCTCTCAATCTCTGGTATGCCTCTGTCCAATAAAGGATGAATATAAGATGATCTCTCTCTCTCTCCATATATATAGTGGGGGGGGACAGGAAGGGTGAAGGGGGCACAGAAGGAGGAGTTAGAGGGAATTCTGTAGTATGGCGATGGGCCTGGTGTGACAGCTTACTTTTGAAGAGATGTGGAAAGGCACTTGGAGACAGTTTCTTCAGTTTAAAAAAAAAAGAGAAAACTTCTTTGGGTGTGTTTTGGCTTGTTGACAAATAATTGTTTGATGGATTAATACTGTCTGTTGTAGAGTCTCTTTGATCCTTCCTGTAATTTATTTAAGGATCCTGACCTGAGCAGATGGCTGTTTCAGTTCTTTGCTCTGGGCAGCAGGAAACTCAATGAATTCTTAATTCATCTGTGACAAATAAAAGGAAACTCAAATGCATATGTTTTAGTGCCTCAGCTTTATGTCTCGTTTCATCTCAGCTGCACTCTCTTACTTTTAGGAAAGAAGTCCTAAAACTTACCTAGACAAAATAATTTTTGAGCAGCCCTGGAGGTGGCTTCATGGTAGAGCTCTGGGTTTCCATATAGGGGGTCCTGAGTTCAATCCAGGACAACACATATACTAGAGTGCTACTCTAGCACCTCTCTCTCTCTCTCTCTCTCTCTCTCTCTCTCTCTCTCTCTCCCTCCCTCCCCCTTCCTTCAGGTGCAATAAGTATAATAAATATTTAAATCTAAGAACAATATATTTATGAAACTGTAGATTTCTTTGAAAATAAAAACATCATCTTCCAGGATTTCTATGAAGATGAAATTCATTTCCATAAAGTACCAAGCATAGTACTATACAAATAGTTTTTAATAATATGTGTCTGCTAACAAGTTGAGCCCTAGCATATAGCAGGGTAAATTATATTACTTGCAATTTCTCCATCACTTATCCCAGGCATGGGTGTCAAACCCTGAGTCAAATCTCTGAGTCACCTAGAGTTTGTCTCTTGGTGGAAAGTACTAGACTATCTTTTTTTAAAAAAATTTATTGATTTATTATTGGACAGAGACAGAGAGATTGTGAAGGGAGGGGGAGACAGACAGAGACACCTGCAGCCCTGTTGCACTGCTCCTGAAGCTTTCCCCCTGCAGGTGGGGACCAGGGGCTTGAACCTGGGTCCTTGTGCACTGTAATGTGTGCACTTAACCAGGTGTGCCACCGCCTGGCCCCCAGTACTAGACTATCTTAAACATTTTGGTGGAAAATACTAGGCTATCTAAAACTCTTTTTCTGCATGGATTAGGCATATATATTAATTTAACAACGCAGGATCTTAAAATGGGGAAACCACTGGACTTCTTTCATACCTCACTGAAGCAGCTTCTATCTGTTTCAAGAAAAAAAAAAAAAGTTCACTTTAATGTCCACAACCAGTATGCTGTGTCCCCGAGTAAGCTCACTTTAGCTTTATTTTTTGAGTACTTGCATTGATATTTATATACTTGCTTAAGTGACTGTTGGTTAACTCCTGGCTCCCCACCAGATAGTATACACAGTGAGAGCAGAGACATGCCTACTTCTGCACTAACCCCCCTTTTATTCCTAGCACTCAGCACAGTGCACATAGATTCTCTTCTAAGTGCTCTTAGAAAGCATGTGGTCCTTGTCCATGGCTGCATGTCTGCTCACCCAGCTGTTGTCTTTTGAGCAGATGCTGAACTTGGGAAAGGATATATTATTTTTTCTCTGTATGAACCCTGCCAGCTGTCCATTCAGATTTCAAAATGTGCCATGTTATATGTACACAAGCAAGTGGATTGGCTGCCAAAGAAGCAGCTTTTCCACACAATTAGGCAGCCCAATTTCCTCTTGCTGAAGGGAGACATCCTTTCAGACACTGTATGCAAAGTTCTGCAACTCTGCTGGAGAGGTAGATGCACTCTCCCCTCTGCTACATTTGCTATGGTTTCTCCAGGCCTTGGAACTCCCACTGGCTAACTTGCAGAGACTAGGTCAGTGCCAAAAGGAAGCCACTGTGCATTCAAGAGGCTTTACACCGGGTGTTTTTGTGACCTGTTTCACCTAGCTTGAGTCTTGCCTCATTGCCCACAAGCTGTTGGAGAAAGGTGCCAGGTGCTCCTGGCATTGGAAGTCCCCAAGGTCAGATAGCGCTCTCACTGAAGGACTGAGTCTTTCAGAGGAGAAGCAGATTGACAGATTTTTACCATTAAAAGAACCTGAGGCACTGAGGGTGGTAGAGGTCACTGCAGACAGGCAAGGCTTTTACAGTAATTAGCAAGCTGTGCTTGCGAAACTGGGTCCTGGGATGCAGGAGCATCATTACTGCACAGGGTCTGGTACAATACTGGATGCAGATCAGAATTTGCTGTATGACTTTGCAATAAAACCAGAATCTATTGGGTGTCACCCTTTAGTGAACCTGTTCAAAGACAGTAAAAGTGGGGTTGGGGAGACAGCATAATGGTGAGCAAAAGATTTTCATACTTGAGGCTTTAAGGTCCCAGGTTCAGTCACCAGTATCTCCATAGGCCAGAGCTAAGCAGTGCTGTGGTAAAAGCTAATACAGTACAAGTGGACCTGGGTGGTAGCCTAATGATTCTGCAAATGACTTTCCTGCCTGAAATTCTGGGGTCTCAGGTTCAACCCCTGCACCACCATCAGCCAGAGCTGAGCAGTGCTCAGTTGAAAAAAAAAGTTAAAGAAAATACAGCAAGGGGAGCCGGGTGGTGGTGCAGCGGGTTAAATGCAGGTGGCACAAAGCACAAGGACTGGCATAAGGATCCCAGTTCGAGCCCCCAGCTCCCCACCTGTAGGGGAATCGCTTCAAAGGTGGTGAAGCAGGTCTGCAGGTGTCTGTCTTTCTCTTCCCCTCTCTGTCTTCCCCTCCTCTCTCCATTTCTCTCGTTCTATCCAACAACAACAACAATAACTACAACAATAAAACAACAAGGGCAACAAAAGGGAATAAATAAATATTTAAAAGCCCTTTTTTGAAAAAAAGAAAATACAGCAAGTTTTCTAGTGGGGGCTTTATTGCTATATGGAAAACTGGGAAATGTTATGCATGTACAAATTATTGTATTTACTGTCAAATGGAAAACATTAATTCCCCAATAAAGAAATAAAAAAAAGAGAAAATACAGCAAATTTTAAAAGCAGACTCTAGAGTCCCAGTCACACTAATTTGGTTTACTAAATATGGAATAGGAAACATGTCCTGCATATTTTTGTTAGAGACAGAAGCAGAGAGACAGAATGAGAATGAGACCGCAGTACTGAAGCTTACTTCAGTGCAGTGGGGATTAAGCTTGAACCTGGGTCGTGCACATGACAAAGCAGTGCACTATCCAGGGATTTTGCTGGCTCATATCCTGTTTGTTTTGTTTTTTTAAGAAGACATCCTTTACTCCAAGAACAAGTGATTCAGAAACAGTCAGATCATGACCCTTGAGCAGCACTGATCAATCCAACTAACTGTACCCAGAGGTAGAGCCCAGCCCTTTTACAGCCCTTTCCATAAATGGGCCAATGAAGAGTCACTGTGACCCAGTCCATGAACGTTATAGCTGGTGTGTGTGTGTGTGTGTGTGTGTGTATTTCTGCAAAGAGGACCCATTGCTGTCATCAGGTTCTCATTTTGGTTTAAAATCTTGCAAAAATAATGGAGACTGGTTTTTTTTATATTTATTTCCTTTTGTTGCCCTTGTTTTTATTGTTGTAGTTATTATTGTTGTTGTTGTCATTGTTGTTGGATAGGACAGAGAAATGGAGAGAGGAGGGGAAGACAGAGAGGGGGAGAGGAAGATAGACACCTGCAGACCTGCTTCACCATTTGTGAAGTGACTCCCCTGCAGGTGGGGAGCTGGGGGCTCGAACCTGGATCTTTATGCTGGTCCTTGCACTTTGCATCACCTGTGCTTAACCCGCTGTGCTAGTGCCCAACTCCCGAGACTGTTTTCTTAGTGTGAAATGTAGCAGGCTTGGCTTGCTGTCGTCTGAAATTAAATAGGATTTGATACTCCAGAAGCTTCTAGTATGACATTCATATGCCATATGGCAGAAGAGTGCTCAATGTCTGAGTGACTGGAAGTGACATTGGACCTGGTCCTTACCTCCTTGTGGTTATGTAGAATTGTCACTCATAATGTATTAAATCAGACTTTTTCTTCAGATTTGTGCTTGGGGAAACCCACATAAGTGACATTTCTTTTGTATTACCTGATAGTTGTTTGGCAAACACATAAAGAGACAGCCAAGGTGACTAGATGAAGACACCATGAAGTGGCCAGGCACTGTGGTGAGGGTCTGTATGCTGGGCACCATCCTCTCAGCACAGAAGAGGGCACAGTAGCTGTTGTTCTGGAAGACTGCTTGTGCAGCTTCCGTGCAGATTTCTGACTGTGCAGGAGACTACTGTAAATGATGTGCATCCAACAGATACTACTGAGTGCATTCCTTGCTTACTTGTGCATGAAATAAAACAGGTTTTCTCAGTTAGCCTATCCTCAAGAAACCAGTAGTTTTCAAGGGAGGACTTCCAGTGGAACCAGAGAGAGAGAAGCATCAGTTGTCTCTCTCCAGGCAGTGCCAACATGGTGCTTTCCTCCATACGAGATGAGATTGCAGAGCAGACAGTGCTTGTCTTCCCTCACACTTGCTGTTGTCTTTTATGTCTAATCCCCATGACTTTCTCTGGGTGCTTTGCTGATTCTCACTAAGTAAAAATCTGGTCAACTTGTTCTCATTGCCCCTAAACACTTTCTAGTACTTGGGGGCCAGGTGGTGGTGCATCTGGTTAAACACACACATTACAGTGCACAAGGACCTGGGCTCAAGCCCCCAGTCCCCAAGCCCCTAGTCCCCACCTGCAGGGAGAAAGCATGAGTGGTGAAGTAGATCTGCAGGTGTCTCTCTGTCTTTTTCCCTATCTCTCCCTCCCCTCTCAATTTCTCTCTGTCTCTATCTAATAATAAATAAACAAATATATCAAAAATACATTTCCTAGTACTTTACTCTTCCTGAGTACTTATTCCTTAGAATTGTGACAGAGAAAAAACTGGCATCAACCAATGACTGAGAGTTGTAATGATATAATTTCAGGAATCATGAGAGGCAAACAGAAAATATGGGTGTGGGAAGTGGGGAGGCAGGGATCCCTTTTTGGTTACTCAAATGACACTCCGTAAGATAGATTCCTGGATAGACATGTGGATGACTCCTCCTCATGTCCCACCTGCAGCCTTTGCACATACAGAGACTAAATCTGTCAATATAAGTTTGGAGGTTATTTCCCAAAGCCATGTCAGTCTCGGAACATCAGCCCTGTTATCATTGGCCTTGAGCTTCTTACTCCCCCAACTGCACTTGCTCCCTGGAGTTACTCTTTAAAGAGTTTAGAAGGTTGCTGTGGAACAGAAGCCAACAGAGACTTAAGAGGGGACTCCCTGAAGATAAATACCAGCAATATGTATTCAATTAAAGGAAAATTATTATCTCTATGACAACTTTTATTAGAATCATCAAATAAGTATGCAGTAAAACTCGAGGCTAACATAGCCCCCCACTAAAATCCTAGGTGTATTTCCTCCCTAACTTGATGCCAGACCCTGTAGACCAGTTTGGATACAATAAATGACACTCAGTGCTTTAACAGTAGAGAGAATACCAAGCTTGTCAGATAAAGGGACTACAAAAGCTGGAAAAGGGCAAGAGACTGGCTCATTTAATGGTGGTCTTTATGGTAACTACCAGGCCATTTATCACCTAGTGCCCAAGTCAGGGTATCTTAGGATTCCCCTGTAGATACAATGGGCCTAGACCTCTAACAGATCCCTCTGTCCACCATCAATGGTCACTTCCACCAATAATGTCACTATAAACCCTTTCAAGGGCCTCTCTACGACCCTGTCCTCACTATAAAATAGCAGTGGTTGGGACTGCTCCACTTTCCAAAGGAAGGCTGGGTCATCCCACCCTGCCACTTGAGGAAGACTGGTCTTAAATGAGCGCAGCCTAGAACATTCCCAGTTATGACCATGGACTTCAAGCTCATACTGACAGGATTCTGCGCAAAATGTGAATATACATGGGCCCTGGGTCAGACTGATTTCGTAAACAGTTGTATTTATGTATTTCCTTCAAGTTTGGGGGCTATTCTTTTTTTTGCCCTAATCCAGTTTTTCTAGCCATATTCTCAACTCTGACTTCATTGTCTCAGACAATATTTTTAGCCCACCTCCATGTTAACTATCAAGTTCAAGCAAAAATCACTAAAATCATGGGCCCCTAGGAACATACCTAAAATAGATTTCTAAGCTTCTTACTACCTTAATATTGCTATTCTCACCTGATTTATTCCTACTTTTTGATTCCTATTTATTATACATTTTGTTCTGCCTCATAACTTACTGCCTTTCAGGTACCAAGTTGCTAATGCTTCTCTGATTCCATTTTGGATTGCTTGGGCAGATGATCTCATCAGTGCACCCCAGAGCAATTACAGAAGGTACACTTCATACTTTTTGTACCCCAAGAAGAATTTTGGTTCATATCCTCAGAGGGGGAGAAATGTTAGGGGAAGATGACTAGAGAGAGGGCTTTGAATAATAGCCAACCCATATCTGTGACCTTGGGAGAATCAGTGCAGTTTCCAGTGGAGGAAATTGGGACACAGAACTCTGCTAGTGGAATTGTACCCTTGTTATTTATAATTTTGTAAGTCACTAATAAAAAGGTAGGAAGGGGGCTCTATGAATGCCTCTCTGAAAGGAATCATTTAGCAAAGTCACAGAATTTGAGTTGATTGATCAGTTATGGACACCTTAGAATTAATTCATCATCATTGGCTCCATTGGCTTTCTGAATCCTGGGAATGTTTTCAGCTAGAATTCTGCTTGGAACTATCTAGAATACACTTGTTGGATATGACTCATGTAGATTGGTTTTTCTTTGAGTTCTTAGTTCATGAAATGGAGATTTTTTTTAACCAATAATTAACCATATATGTTGTTTGAAGAATGAGACTTTTTTTTCCCCTCTGTATAAACAGTCCCCTTGCCTTTTTCTTCTACAGACCCTCAAGTTTCTAAGATGTGAAATCATTTACAATTTCTTTCTGTAAATAAGTGCTGAAATGATAGGATCTCAACTGTATATAAATTTTGCAGGACTGCTTGCTAGAGTTCCAGGAATCATGAAAGCTAAGGCTGCATGTTTTTTCAGCAGATTTATGAAAAAGTCTCCTGATAGGCTGTTTTTTATATTGCCATATCTCAGGAAAAGCTAAATGTATATTGTACTTAAAAAAAAAAAAGAAAGAAAGAAAGAAAGAAAGAAAGAAAGAAAGGTAAGATTGTAAGGGCCGGGTAGTGGTACACCTGATTGAGCACACAGATTACAATGCACAGGGACCCACTTTGAGCGCCTAAATCCCACCTATAGTGGGGAAACTTCAGGAATGGTGAAAGTGCTGCAGATGTTGCTTTCCCTCTCTGTCTTCCTCTTCCTTTCAAATTCTCTCTGTCTCTATCTAAAATCCATCCATCCATCCATCCATCCATCCATCCATCCACACATACATACATACAATATATGCTTAGAAAAGTATTATGGCCTGCCCCCATAAGTCCTTGGAAAATTTGTGCCAACAGGACGAAGAATGCATTAATCATAACTTTGGCAGTAAAGAAGCAATTTCACCTTTTCTTCAGACTGTAAACAGGTATATTTTAAATCGTTCAGCTTTTACTTTGTTTTGGTTTTTGCCACCAAGGTTATTTATAGGTTTCAGTGCCTGCAGGACTCTATTACTCGCAGTGGTCATTTTTTTAAAAAATAGAAACAGAGAAATTGAGAGCTGACGGGGAGATAAAGAGAGACACCTGGAGCATTGCTTCTGCTAGCATAGCTTCCTCCTGCAAACCAGAGGCTTGAACCCCGATCCTTGTCGATGCCAGTGTGTGCTCTCTGCCTTTGCCCAGCCCCCTAATCCTTAGTGTCTGAATGTAGATATGACCAAAACAATATGACTAGGAAAATGGATCATGTGGCTAAATGACATTTGGCACCTGGGCGAATTACATCTTACTGTGATGAGAGAGCAGAAATCTAGAACACAGAGGCAATTTCATATTTACATGTTAAAAGCTACCATCTACAATCCACAAAGCCATCATTCTGGAAATAGACTCTGTGTTCTGTTTTCATGTGATGGCATGCTGGATGCCATCACATGAATATGACCTTAGGTCATATAGGGACCAGATGGCTGATAAAATGATTAAAGGTTTGTCATTTGAGGAACTGTTGATAGGAACTGTCCGATATGTTTTACAGCTTAGCAGACATCAGTAAATTAATCAGTAGTTCATGTGACTAATAAGTAGTTCATGTAACTTCAGTATTATAGCATATGGAATAGTTGGCCTTCTGTGGCGGCTCTTTTTTGAGTATTGGCCAGCCTTTCCATCTTCACAGCCTGGTTCACCAGAGCAATCTCAGATCTTCAAAATAAGCATAGAAATATTTCATTTTATGACTCCCCCCCCATACTGTCTCTCTTAAAGAAAACATACTTTCTTGAGACAGAATTATGAATTTGTAAGCACAGGCTGATCCCAGAGATGCTTTTCTTATTTATACAAGCCTTCTAGTTAGGGACTAGACTTGGCAAGAAAGGATGCATGGAAATTTCTAGAACACATTGGGCAGGCAGGTGAAAGAGAGAGAGGCAACTCTCTCACCCTATGTCCTCTTCCTGGTGGCCAAGGACACTCACAGTGATTTTGTCTGAAAATGCCTGCAGCCAACAGCAGTTGTCATAAGTTAATGAGATGTTTCCACAAGAAAGATGGATTCCTAGGTGGACCTAGTAAATCACCATGCACTCTGTATGCTGGCTGTTGCCAGATCAGCACATATATTATCTCCTCCGTCAAAGGCAGGGAAACCTTATCTGCTGTGAAAAAATGGCACGTAGCTCTCTTCACGTTTTTTCTGGGGCACAAAATTTGGAGGCTGCTCTTTATGATCACTCTTTTATCTCCTGAAGACCTTGTGAGTCCTGGGATTCCCATGTCCCAAAATTCAATGTTTCTCCCTACTCAGTATTTGCAAAGTTAATTTCCCATCTTGTGCTCCTGTTATGTCTTCCTACATGCTAAATAAAGTCTCTGCATTTTGTTAAGAGATGGACATCCTTGGAGCCAGACTTGGACCTTATTCTGTGTGAGATCAGTGTTAACTTGACCCTTTGCTTGATCTAAAGATTAGCCTTTTCATGTGAGTCTCCCTGGAAACCACCAGTCATGAACAGGATTCATTTACAAAGCAGTAGTAGTTCTCTGTGCTCCTAGACAGGCATACACGGGGAAGGGGTGATAAATAAAAGCTCAAAGACACAGATATCAGCTCTTTGTCCCTGTCACTGAGAAATTCTCTCTGGTGGGTGAGGGTGGGGATGGAGCTGGAGGTGGAAGCTACACTTAGGTTTATGCATCAAATTAAATGAAGGGGGAGAGTTACTTATAAAACCCAAGAATTTGAAAGGTTAAATTCTGAATTTTCACCCTTTCTTATTTAAGGGAGGTGAAGAGGTTAATGGTTTACAGTATAATTGTTGGCACATGGCACATCCTCCTCCCCCAGAGTCCTTTCTTTGATGCAATACACCAAACCTATCCAAGTTTTACTTTGTTTCCCCTTTCTGTCCTTGCTTTTGAAGTTCTGCCCACAAATGATATCATCCTATATTCATCCTTCTCTTTCTGGCTTATCTCACTTAACATGATTCCTTCAAGCTCTATCCAAAATGAGGTGAAGAAGGTGAATTCATTATTCTTAGTAGCTGAGTAGTAGTCCATTGTGTATATATACCACAATTACTCAGCCACTTATCTGTGCTTCCAAGTGGGCTATTATTACAAATTGTGCTGCCACGAACATAGATATATAGAGATCTCTTTGGATATGTGTATTTGTTTCCTTTGAATATATAATATATATATCCCCAGCAGAGGAAAACTCTGAAATTTCTTACCTGGACCAAAAACTCACCGTTTAGAGGCATCCTTGAAGCACACATGAGTATCATAAGATATATTTCCCAGATTCTATAATCTTAGATTCTCATCTATTGGTTTTTCAAAGCAACTTTGAAATTGGGTCTTTATGCCATGATTGGCATTTGTAACACAGTATTTTCCAGACTTACTGATTTAATCCATTTTGTCATTAAAAACATTTTCTAAGAAAGGATTTATTGATTAGGAGGGGACTTTTGATCACCATGCCTCAGTGTCTAAACAAACATAAAGTTGCCTACTGTTGACTAAGGCTTAGACTTGACAATAAAATGGATCATTTACTTTAAAAGGAGGGGCCTGAAAAGAAAAATCTTCCATGACTGTGACCCAGGAGATAGTGCAATGACTAAAGTACTGGACTCTCAAGCATGTGGTCCTGAGTTCAATCCCCAGAAACACATATGCCAGATTGATGCACTGGTTTTCTCTCCTTACTCTTTTTCATAAATAAATACTTTTTTAAAAAAAAATCTCCTGTAACTACTAAGTGTGAAGTTTTGATAAAGTATAGGACATATTTTCACAGTCAAGGTCATCCATCAGGAGCCTGTTTTTAAGTCTGTTCAAATTCACATTGAATAGTAACTTGACCTTTTGCAAATTGCAAGAGAAAACCAGTAAAAATGATTTGAGCACAGGTTTGCTTTCCTAGTGATCTAATGAAGAATCTATTTATAGTCAGCAGTGTGAAAGTAAATCTGACATATTCTGTTTTACTTAACTCGGTTTTTTATCCTATGACTCTCAACAGCACCACCATTATTTGCAGCATCCAACTTTGCCCTGTGGAACTGCTCCTCATGCTTTTCCACCATCTGTCACCAAGTTCTGCTCACATGCTCTTTTGTTCTCAGGGTTTTATCCTAGTCCAGGGCTGCTTTGTCTTACACAGAAACAGTCCATGACCTTGCACAGTGGGGCTAACCTTTGTTCTAAAAGCTTAATGCTTTTCCAGTCTAGGAGATGGTACAACAGGTAGGGGGCTAGACTTGCATGCAGAAGAATTAATTCACGGAAGTGATTACTTAACCTTCCTGTTTCCTTACCTGTAAAAACTTGTGAGAGCACCCCAAGTGGTGACATAGTGGTAGGATTCTAGGCTTGCAGTAATGAGGAACCAAGTTTGATTCCCAGCATCACATAGTGCATTCTATAAATAAATAAATAAATAAATAAATAAATAAATAAATAAATAAATACAAATCTTTACTGAAAATAAAAAAGTATTAGGGTTGTGTATATTTAACAAGCAAACATAAGTAATGCACCCAGCACATTCCTGGCATATAGAAAACTGTTAGTCATTTTTCTATTGCTCTTATTTTAGGAAAGTTAGAAAACACAAAGAAAAAAAAATGAATACTATTCAGTGTCTTATATGAAATGACCAATGATACATGTTCATATGGTGCAGCCAGCTTTTCCCCACATATGGGTTATTAACACCTAAGTCATAGAGCACTAGCTTGAAGAGTTAATAAGGAGACTGCCACAAAGAAGGGCACTTACTTATCACAGAAGGGATCTGTGCAGAAGGGTGGAGTTAATGCTCCTAATACCAGCTCTTCAACTGCAAAGGGTGAGGAGATTTTTAAAGGAGTGTTTAAGGGCCAGTGAAATAACCCCTGGGATAGTGCACTGCTTTGCCATGTGTGCAACCTAGGTTCAAGTCTGGCCTTGTTTGCATTGAAGGAAGCTTCAGTACTGTGAACTCTGTCACTCCTTCTGCCTTCTCTGTCTCTACTGGGGGGGGGGAGGGGGGCTGCTGGAAGGGTGAGGCAGTAGAATACCCAGAAGAGCTCACACATTTAAGGGCCAGGGTTCAAGCTCCTGGTCCCCACAACTTGGGGCAAACTTCGCAAGCAGTGAAGCAGGGCTGCAAGTGTCTTATCTCTCTGTACTTCTCTCTCCCCCTCTCCTCCCCCTCCCCCTCTCCTTTTCCTTCTCCCTCTCCCTGTCTTTCCCTTTGTAAAATAGACAAGGAGAAATATTGCTGCCAGGAACAGTGTACACACCAACCCCCAGTGATAGCCCTGGTGGCTAATTAATTAGTTCATTGAAAGGAGCGCTGGTCTGTACAGGAGTGAAGGTCCAAGCGGAGGCCAGGCATCTTTCATTACATGTAATTACAGCTAGCTGTGCACCTAGTGGCAGGGCAGGGTGAATCAGTGGGAAGTCACACGCGATACCATTATTACTTGCTGAGTCAACAGGAAGTCAGCCTGCCTGAAACTGACCAGCACAGGAAAGTCAGACGTCCCAGGGACATTAACAGAGGGAATCTAGATGCAAAAAAGACTGATCGACACTGCATGGAATATGCAAACTGTTTCGTGATCTGCTTTTCATTGATCTATCTACTTATTTATTCATTTTAAGTTATTTTGCTTAATGTCACCACTCTGGTTCTCATTCCCCATTCAGTTAGACACACAGAAACTGCACTGAAGTGTCCTCTGTTGCCATAGTTCCTCCTCCGCCTGTGGTACTGGGCCTCAAACCTGGGTCAAGTACAGAGCAATATAGACACCGTAAATGGCAAACTCTCTTACTGGCTCATGTCATCTGTTTTTATTATGAATATTTGTCCATATAGTTTAATATTCTTTCACACCATTGTCCCCACCACCAACTGGGTCTTCCCACCTACATGACTCCATAGCTCGTGGTGGACTCTGTGATACTGTGAGTTCTCAGCTCTGCAGAGTTTCCTTCAAACAACAGCTCGATCATTTAAAAATGTTTTCTGTCACTAACTACTACAAACTGAGATTCCCTGGCTTAACAGAGTTAGGACAACTCTGCCTACTCTGTTATATCCTGAGTCGTATTGTTTTCCTTTCTGATTAAAAAAAAACAGTAAACACCAAACACCATCCACTAGATCCCCTTCACTCTTGCTCTCTCTCCCCCACCCCTCCCCCTCTGGTAACCTACGTTTTCTCATTCATTGTCACAGGTTTCTTGTGTTGCCCATTCCTTTGCTTTATTTCCTTAAATTCTATACACGGGTACAGTCACCTTATGTCTTTCTCCTCTTGACTTACTTTATTCTTCAAGTCAGTATTTCTATATTCTTTGGATAGTTACCCAGAAGAGGATTTGTTGGCTTATATGGTGTTATGATATTTAGGCTGATTTTGTTGTTGTCTGTTGGGCTTCACTTTATTTTGAAGCACCATACTGTTTTCCCAAATAGATTTTACCAGTTTACATTCCCACCATCAAGTGACCACTAGGCTCTATAAAAGTGTTCCTTTTTGTACCCCTCCTCTCCTATGGTTCTGTCAGTGTTTCCTTTTTATAAATAAAATTAAATTAAAATTAAAAAATAAACACTAGCAATAATCCACTCAAAAAAATAAGTGCTCCTTTTTCTCCACCCTCCCACCAATACTTACTGCTACTAGTCTTTTTGGCACAGGCATTCCTAGTTTTACCAACATCATTTATTTTATTTAATACTTTTTAAAAATGGAGCTAGGTGGTGACAGACTTGGGAGAGCATACATGTTAATGCACAAGGACTTAGGTTCAAGCCCTCTGTCCTCACCTGCAAGGAGAAAGCTTCATGAGTGGCAGAGCAGTGCTGCAGGGGTCTTTTTCTCTCTTCTCTTCTACCTCCCTTCCCCTTAATGGTTTCTCTCTGTCCATACTGGGAGCTGTAAATTCATCATGCATGTCCTGAGCCCCAGGAATAACCCCAGTTGCAATATAAACAAACAAATAAATAGCTTATTTATTTATTTTTAAGTGACAACAAGAAAGAACAAACACTGTTTAGCTGTGGCATATGGCAGCACCAAGAGTGTAACCTAGGGCCTCTTGAATCAGCAGATCCTATACTGAGCTGCCTCCCTGCCCCCCACCTGATTTCTGTGAAGTTGTACTCACTATCTTCTTCCTCCAGTAAGAGCTTCTGAACGCCAAAACTGATCTTGACACCTACTACAGTGATCTCCTGAATCTTTTTTCTCTTGTCCTCCTCTCCTCTTTTTCTTTGTAGGGCAGCTCATTATTTATCACAGCTCATATAATAAATAATAAGTGAATTGATTTCATGATTCATTCCTGATTTTGTACTGTAAACATTTCCCCAGCATTTTGTATGTGTGCTGATTTGCACATTAAAATTGCAAATTCCTTTAAACTAGAGGTTTGTTCTCCCAGCAGTATGGAGTCTAATGTGCTTAATTCAGCAGCCACACAATAAATTGGAATTAGTTGACTCAGGTTTTCTTAAAGAATTGTGAAGCATTAGCAACTTTTAAAGACCTTTGCGCTATATACTACACCCCTTGCCAAATTTTTTTCTTAAAAAACCTGACATGATAATAGTAAATAGTTTTTTTTTTCAGCCTAATAATCAGTATCATTATTCTACTAAGAAGGTTCCTTTATTGAAATTCCTTTTGTTTCTTTTTTTTAAATTATTTTTTATCTGATAAGTCAGCATCCCTAATTGAAAATGGTAGGGAAGATAGGGAAAGAGAGAGAGAGGGATGGGGGAGGGGAGAAGAAGGGAGGAAGGGGGAGAGAGAGAGAGAGAGAGAGAGAGCTGCAGTATCACAACTTCACTGCTAGTGAAACTCCTCCAGCCCACTCTTCAGGTGGGGCGTGGGGACTTGAAGTTGGGTGTTAGTGCGTGACAACATATATGCTCTACCACCACCTGGCCCCCAGAGTCCTTTCATTTAACATATTTCTGGGGATCAAATGCAGGGCCTTGTGTATATGTTTGACCTCTCCTGAGCCATCTCCTAGCCCAGTTGTCTTCTTTTTTTTTTTTTAATTTTTATTTATAAAAAGGAAACACTGACAAAAACCATAGGATAAGAGGGGTACTACTCCACACAGTTCCCACCACCAGAATTCTGTATCCCATCCTCTCCCCTGATAGCTTTCCTATTCTCTATCCCTCTGGCAGTATGGACCCAGGGACATTATGGGGTACAGAAGGTGGAAGGTCTGGCTTCTTTTTTTTTTAAAATAATTTATTTCTTTATTGGGGAATTAATGTTTTACGTTCAACAGTAACGAGTGGTCTAAGGCGCCAGACTCAAGTTAGCACTTCCCAGTTGTCTTCTGTTTGATAAAGTTTCATGCGAAAGAGGAGGAGCGAGGGAAATGGGCTAAAGAACAGTTTGCTCATTTTTGTCTTCAGTGCTTCCAGATGGTGCAGGGAATCAAACCCAGGATTTACCATGTGAACACATCAGAATAACGACTCAATATAAAGTGATCTCTTGCAATATCTTGACAGAATGTAGTTTCTTTCCATTCCTTTTAAGAATCTTTGCTACTGGAAAAAACACTATATACATAGTAATACACTGTTTTAGAAGCGGTAAAATAAAACTAGTACGACTACTTAAAGACCCATGTAATGATTTTAATTAAGAAAGTAAGTTAGGGGACCCTGATAAAAGGAAATATGTGCTGTGCTTTCAATGACAGGGGTGAGCATGCCCATTATCTACAAGATGGGCATCAGAGAGATATTTTTATAGCCCAGGTATTTCCAAGGGAAAAGTAATGAACAGATTTTGTGATGAATAGGAAGATGGCATTAGTTTAAAAATAGTTATTCTACAGTGTTTTTCTGTTTACCAGTATCAGGGAAAAACTGTTATTAACTCTAAAATTAAGTATGTTCTAGTTTGTTAAGCCTATTTAAAGTTGCAATTTCACCAGGAACCAACTTAAGGAGTCTAAATTGAAATAATATGCTTTATTAGACTACCATTTTCCATCTCCTGGGATGTCAGTTGTCATTGTTTTGACAAGTTACTTTCTTTTTTTAATATATTTTTTAAATTTTTATTTATTTATTTATTTATTCCCTTTTGTTGCCCTTGTTGTTTTGTTGTTGTTGTTGTTGTTGATGCCGTCGTTGTTGGATCAGACTAAGAGAAATGGAGAGAAGAGGGGAAGACAGAGAAGGGGAGAGAAAGATAGACACCTGCAGGCCTGTGACTCCCCTGCAGGTGGGGAGCCAGAGGCTTGAACCGGGATCCTTACACTGGTCCTTGTGCTTTGCGCCACGTGCGCTTATCCCCCTACGCTACTGCCCGACTTCTGACAAGTTACTTTCTATCCTAAGCTGTGCTAGCATCTAAAAGGAAAAGTCTAAAAGTTCCAAAGTGCATATTTTTAGATAAATGCTTAATGTACAATAGGAAAAATGTTGAAACAAATATGGAGTATAAAATGTATTCTATAAAAAAAAACAACTTGTTGATAATTGTAATATCTCTATCTCACCTCTCTCTTTTTCCCCTCCTCTATATACTCTCCGCCCCCCCAACTCAAATGTGTCTTTAAATACCCAACTTAACTGTACAGGATTTTTTTTCCAAAAATAGTAAAATGTATGGATAAGTCTTTTCCTTATTCAAGCCCATTTTACTTATTCAAGTACCCTTCAACAGTCTCTTAAAGTCTTATCTAAATTTTTAGTAGTTATGAGTATAACTTTAAATATATGTATCCATTTATTTTGTCAACTTTAAATCCTGTGCATATGGCATAGAATATACCACAAGGAGAGACTAAACTTTTGGCAATGTCAAGAGATGTTTTAAGAGTTTCTGAATTCTCCAAGCTACTCTGTCACTTAATTTCTCTCTGCAAATGCTATTTAGCTTTCACTGTGATTTAACTGGAAGGGAGAAAAGTATGCTTTCTCCCAGAACCACCAAAAGAGCATACTGGAATCTTGGGGAAATCATTTTTCAAAGTATGCTTCACCCTTGTCCCTACTCCCCCCCCCCCCCTAAGGGAAGCATGCAGGCCTAGTTGAGAGATCACAGCATGCAATTAAGTAAATGCTACTAGTTAGGGAGTGTTTTTTTTGGGGGGGCGGTCGTGTTTAAGATACAAAGGCCAAGATACATAGGAGGCAAATAGTTCTTTTTTGAGGTAAAGGCCTGATAGTCGTTGATCTTCATTTTCTGCTTATTCTGTTACCCCATTACCAGCCCTAGCAGAGGACTTCCTTTCTGCTTACTTCACTAGAGCTAAGCACTCCTGTGTAGTAGACAACAGCAAAGGAAGCAGATGCAGTGGGAGCTAGAAGAGAGATGGCTTTCTGCTGAGATGAGTGAGTGGCTCCTGTGTCCTCTACAAGGGTCAGCCAGACTCATGACCAGGGTCACTAGACTGGGGCCTTCAGAACTCAGGGGAATAGTCGAAACACTGAGCATTGATTCTGTGAATGCCAAATCTGTCTAATCCAGCATCATCTTTACGTGTACATTTGGTCAAAACCCATAGAGGTCTGTGATTCTGTTTAAAGATGTACCTATAATAACAATCTCAGGAGTCGGGTGGTAGCACAGCGGGTTAAGCGCATGTGGCACAAAGCGCAAGGACCGGTGTAAGGATCCCGGTTTAAGCCCCCAGCTCCCCACCTGCAGGGGAGTTGCTTCACAGGTGGTGAAGCAGGTCTGCAGGTGTCTATCTTTCTCTCCCCCTCTCTATCTTCCCTCCCTCTCTCCATTTCTCTGTCCTAACAACGACGACATCAATAACAACAACAATAATAACAATAACACAATAAAAAACAAGGACAACAAAAGGGAAAATAAATAAATAAATAAATATAAAAATTTAAAAAATAATAATAACAATCTCTTTTCTCACCAATCCTGGTTAATATAGTTTTGTAAGTCCTGGCAAGAGCAGGTAGGCAAAAGGATTATATAAAAAGGGGTTTCGGGCAGTAGTACAGCAGGTTAAGCGCACATGGCACAAAAAAGGGAAAAGATAGCCTCCAGGAGCAGTGGATTCATCGTGCAGGCACTGAGTCCCAGCAATAACCCTGAAGGCAAATAAAATTAAAAAAAAAAGAAATGAAGAAAATGGTCCTATTAACAATCACTTTGAAAAATATAAAATACACATGAGTTAACAAAGCAAGTGAAAGACCTATATACTACAAACTATTAAGACATGTTGTAAAGAAGTAGCAAGATATTTACACTCAAGATCAGAAAAATAAACATTACAGTGATCATATTTTTGTGGTGATTACCTGAGGGGAAGTTGGAGGAGGGGGGTCAGGAGGAAAGAGAGTGGCAACATTGAGCATGAATGGCACTAGAAGTTGGGTGCTGTGTGTCATGGAGGGTGTATAACATACTGAGGTGTGAAGCTCTACTCCCAAAACATACATAGATGGTAAGTTGATACAAATTTATTTAAAATTTTAAAAAATAGGGCAGGGGAAATAGCATAATGGTTATGCAGACAGATTCTCATGCCTGAGGCTTCTAAATCCCAGGTTCAATCCCCTGCACCAACCATAAGCCAGAGCTGAGCAGTGCTCTGGTGTTGCTCCCCCCCCCCCTGCATTTCTCTCAAAAATATTTTTAAAAATTTAAAAAATGAGTAAAATGACAGAGCACATGCTATCCTGGTTTAGAACATGAGTTCCACAGTGCTTTGCTTTCTCACCAAGGAGACGTGACAAGCCTAAAAGGAGAGGAACTGATAGAATTCTCTGCCTGTTTTATCCACAGACTGCAGCCGAATATGTAAAATCTCGACTCCCAGAGGCCCTGAAACAGCATCTTCAAGATTATGAAAAGGACAAAGAAAATAGCGTATTGTCTTACCAGACCATCCTTGAGCAGCAGATACTATCAGTTGACCGAGAAATGCTAGAAAAATTGACCGTATCTTATGATGAAGCAGGTATGTTTGTCTTGAATACACACGTATAATGTTTTCCTGGTATAAATTTCTTTTTAATTTGGTTAAACTGAGGCTCTTTCTTTGAGGTAGATGATAAAAAGCAACTGAATTCAAAACTCTCTAGCCTGAATTAACTGTACAATTCTTTGTGGTTTTAGCATAAAAAATTTCACGTTGTGATTCCTAAAAGTGACTCTTAAATACCAAGTTCCTTTTGTATTTCTACCCTTTAAAAAAAAATTGAACTACTTCTGCCCTTTTAAAACAATTCTTTTATTGTTTTTATTTATTTATTAGATAGAAACATCCAGAAATTGAGAGGGAAGGGGTGAGAGGAAGAAAGACAGAGAGACTCCTGCAGCCCTGATCTACTACTTGTGAAGCTTTCCCCCTGTAGGTGGGGACTGGGGGCTTGAACCCAGGTCCTTAGGTACTGTAGTGTGTGCATATAACGAGGTGTGCCACCACCCAGCCCCTTTTTGCCCTTTTATTATCCATGAGTTTCTATCAAGCTTGCCTTTGAGAGTGTCATTTCAATTGTGGATACCAGATGAAAACTTTAATATCTGATCATCTATGAACCGGTTTTTGCTTCCAGTATTACTTTTAAAACATCAGAGATGTTCTTTTATTAAAAGGCCCTCTATTTTCTTGAAGACTCAAGTTCAGCTTGGTTTTCTTTCCCTTTAGCTTCTGCATGACCCTAGACTCCATTGCCACACTAAGACCCAAGTCCACCCCAGCCAGGGGGGACACACAGAGAAGGAATTTGCAAACTTCTTGTAACACCATTTTTTAAAAATTTCTTTATTGGGGTATTAATGTTTTACATTTGACAGTAAACAGTTTGTACATTCATAACATTTCTCAGCTTTCCACATAACAGTACAACCCCCACTAGGTCCTCTGTCATCCTTTTTAGACATGTATTCCCCACCTCCACCACCCCCAGAGTCTTTTACTTTGGTGCAAGACACCAATTCCAGTTCAGGTTCTACTTGTTTTTTTCTCTTCTGATGTTGTTTTTCAACTTCTGCCTTAGAGTGAGATCATCCCATAGTCATCCTTCTGTTTCTGACTTATTTCACTTAACATGATTTCTTTTATTTATATATATATACATTTCTTTTATTTATTTATTCCCTTTTGTTGCCCTTGTTGTTTTATTGTTGTAGTTATTATTGTTGTTGGATAGGACAGAGAGAAATGGAGAGAGGGAGGGGAAGAAAGAGAGGAGGAGAGAAAGATAGACACCTGCAGACCTGCTTCACCGCCTGTGAAGCGACTCCCCTGCAGGTGGGGAGCCGGGGTTGGAACCGGGATCCTTATGCTGGTCCTTGTGCTTTGCGCCACCTGCGCTTAGCCCGCTGCACTACAGCCCGACTCCCTTAACATGATTTCTTCAAGCTCCATCCAAGATGGCCTGAAAACGGTGAAGTCACCATTTTTAATAGCTGAGTAGTATTCCATTGTGTATCTATACCACAACTTGCTCAGCCACTCATCTGTTGTTGGACACCTGGGTTGCTACTAAGAACATAAGTATATACAAATCTTTTTGGATGGGTGTGTTGGTTTCCTTAGGATATATTCCTAGGAGAGGAATTGCAGGATCATAGAGTAGGTCCATTTCTAGCCTTCGGAGAGTTCTCCAGACTTCTCTCCATAGAGGTTGGACCAATGTATATTCCCACTAGCAGTACAGGAGGGTTCCTTTGACCCTACACTCTCTCCAGCATTTGTTGCTGTTACCTTTTCTGATGTATGACATTCTCACAAGAATGAAGTGGTATCTCATCGTTGTCTTTATTTGCATTTCTCTGATAATCAGAGACTTGGAGCATTTTTTCATGTGTTTCTTGGCCATTTGGATCTCTTCTGTGGTGAATATTCTGTCCATGTCCTCTCCCCATTTTTGGATGGGGTTATTTGTTGTCTTGTTTTTTTATTTAATTTTTTATTTATAAAAAGGAAACAATGGCAAAACCATAGGATAAGAGGGGTACAACTTCACGCAATTCCCACCACCAGAACTCTGCATCCCATCTCCTCCCCTGATAGCTTTCCTATTCTTTAACCTTCTGGGAGTATGGACCCAAGGTTATTGTGGGATGCAGAAGGTGGAAGGTCTGGCTTCTGTAGTTGCTTCCCTGCTGAACATGGGCATTGACAGGTCGATACATACTCTCAGCCTGCCTCTCTCTTTCCCTAGTGGGGAAGGGCTCTGGGGAAGTGAAGCTCCAGGACACATTGGTGGGGTTGTCTGTCCAGGGAAGTCTGGTTGGCATCATACTAGCATCTGGAACCTGGTGGCTGAAAAGAGTTAACATACAAAGACAAACAAATTGTTGACCAATCATGGACCTAAAGGCTGGAGTAGTGCAATGAGGAGTTGGGGGGGTCTCCATTCTGTAGATAGCTAGTAGACATATTTTAGTTCTATTCCAAAGAGCCTGTGGCTATTCTAGGTTTTTTTTTTTTTTTCTTTTTTCACTGAACCTGAAATCTGATATGCAGGTAGATCCAAATTATTATCTTGGGAGATGATGTCATGACTGGAAAAAGGAACAGAAAGCTGGATCAGGGAAGGGAGTAGCTCCCTAATATGGGGAAGGAGTATAAATATTGTTGACTGTGAACCCCATCGATTTGATGTGATCTGGGGCCCATATTCAGCTTAGGAGCCTATGTGACCTCTGCATCCCTCTAGATCTGAGCTCACATTCTATGGTCATGAGTAGGAACGTTCCAAGCTGCCCCAATTATCAGGACCCATCTTCTTCAGATGTGGCATAGAGTATGTTGTCCAACCTCTCTTTGGAGGATGGAACATTCTCTACCATTGTTGATCTAAGTTGAGGGCAAGGTCCTATGGGGACCCACAAAGGGGTCTATTGTGTTGTTCCTGCTAAGAATGACTGGTAAAAATGGAGAGAGGGATTTATTTGAGGTCTAGGCCCATCATATCTGTTTGGGAATCTTAGGACTCCCTGAATATGGCCCCAGCTGATGGGGTGACCTGATAGTGACTAAAGAGTCATCGTTAAAGTATGTCAGTCTCTTGCCCTTATTCAGCTTTTGCAGTCCTTGCTTTGATGAGGTTAGCTTTGGATTGAGTGAGAGAACTATAATAGATGAGGAGGGTATCTAAGTCTAAGTAGACACTATTTCATTATGAACTTTATACTGACTCACTACAGACTATTGTGCACTTTTGCTTTCAGGTATATATTTTGCCCTAATTTATGGATACATGTGAACATATGCTCTATCTTACAGGACCTAGTCTATATCTAGGTTTTGGAATTTTGTTAGGAAGTGAACCTCCTGGAATGGAATTTGAGAATATTATAAAAGGAAAGGTCTCACCTGAGTAATGAGGGTGAAGGACAGACATTCCATGCCTGATGTCTCTGGACACAGTCTGAAGTGAAGCATGCTGTGGTGGTACTTGTTGCTTTGATTAGGTTGGGATCAGAGGATGCAATACCATTTGGTATGAATTGAGAGAAGCATGCAGGAAACTGAGCCCCACCCTAGAGGTTCCAGGACTGGGGGAAATATAGGCTCTATAAAGGAAGTGGGAGGTTCCTGCTGTCTTAGGGTTAAAAAGACAATATATAGTTATTGCTATAATCACATTATTTGGCAATTGGGTTAACTTTGAAGAATCCCTTTGTTAGGATTTGCTGTATCATACACAACATCACCATAATTTATGTCCTTTGACATTATTTGTATATAGCTGTGCCTCTGGTTGCTTCTGTTCTCCCTGGTCTAAGCTTTTTTTTTTTTTTTCCTTTTCTTGTGTTGTTTTTTTTTTAAGAAAGGATTAATTAACAAAACCATAGGGTAGGAGGGACACAATTCCATACAATTCCCACCACCCAATCTCCATATCCTACCCCCTCCCCTGATAGCTTTCCCATTCTCTATCCCTCTGGGAGCATGGACCCAGGGTCATTGTGGGTTGCAGAAGGTAGAAGGTCTGGCTTCTGTAATTGCTTCCCCACTGAACATGGGTGTCGACTGGTCGGTCCATACTCCCAGTCTGCCTCTCTCTTTCCCCAGTAGGGTGAGTCTCTGGGGAAGCGGAGCTCCAGGACACATTGGTGGGGTCTTCAGTCCAGGGAAGCCTGGCCGGCATCCTGATGACATCTGGAACCTGATGACTGAAAAGAGAGTTAACAAACGAAGCCAAACAAATTGTTGAGCAATCATGGACCCAAAGCTTGGAATAGTGGAGAGGAAGTGTTAGGGGGATACTCACTGCAAACTCTAGTGTACTGCTTTCAGGTATATATTTTGCAGTAGTTTATGGTCTAAGCTTTTAAGAGAGTCAACGTATCAAAGACTAAGTCTATGTATTAAAAAGGCTCAGTCTGTGATATAAAAGGTTTGAGACATTCAATCAATTTTCCCCTCTCAAATTAATTAAATAGTGATTTATATAACTACAAATTGAGAGGGGTGTACATAAACACCATTCCTACCACCAAAAGACTGTGTCCCACCCCACCCCCCCTCGTGAAGCTGAAAATCCACCCTCACCCTCAGCCCATGGTTTTTACTTTGGTGCCCTATTAGATGGTTGGAAGAACCAGGGAAGAATATTTCAGGCTGAAATTGAGATGTAGAAACTATAGATTTTACTCCATATTGACTGAGGGGATACAGTGTATTTGTATATCTTTTGGAAGAAGATTACTAAAGCAATATTTACTGGAGTAAAGGAATAGGAAAAGAGACTCAAGTTTTAAGTGAGATTCTGGGGAAGGGTGCTAGTTTAAGCCTCAGAGACAAGGATGAATGTGAATTTTCTGGGAAATAGAGATTAATTGATATGACTGGAAGTACACAATGTAAAAACATGGAATGAGTCTCAGATGCACGTTTCCATTCTTGAGGATTCATTTGCCATTTACCTGCACTGTTGATGAGCAGCTACTAATCTACTGAAGTAGGGGCCGAGCAGTGGTACGCTGGGTTAAGCGCACATAGTACTAATCTGCAGAAGTACAGTCATCTCTGATTTGAGGGGAGAATACTTTGGCACCAAATTGACCTATCAAATAAACTCCACAGCGTGTAGCAGTAGAAAACTACAGGATTGAGATTAAGGGAGTTAAATTCCAGGCCTTCCCTCTAGCTTAATGCTGATGTGATCTTTAGCAAGTTAATCTTTTCAAGACTGTTTCTTCATCTGTACAATCAAGTTAATCATATCTCACAGTTTATTATGGTAATGAAGTCTTTTGTCTGTGGGAGTCTTGAGGGATCATACTGCAAAAACAGCTTATGCTGAATGACGGCAAGTTTGGATCTTATCTGTCACTGAGAACAGTGTAAAGGTCTCTTGATGTATGGTGTTGAAGTCTTTCTTTGCACAATGCTTTTGTAGAGGCATCTGTAGACATCATCCTGAATCATCTATAGAAACTTTGAGAGGTCCAGAAAGAAACTGCTTTTTAAAACACCTACAGTGAACTCATTTACCTTTGGTCATTCCTGCCGGAGGGGAGGGGGACACATTTGGTGGAGCTATGTTTATGAATAAATGAATGTCATTCTTTGTTGTAAAAATCCAAGTCCTTGCCTGCTTTTCAATTCCTATATACTTATTTCAGCTAAAGAAAGGAAAAACATATTAAAAGAAGTTAATATTTATCAGTAAAAATTATTATAATATTATTAAAACTATCATTAATAATAATTATAGTTATTATTATTGGCCTCCAGGGTTATAGTTATTATTATTGGCCTCGGTGCTGGCACTGTGAATCCACTGGCCACTATTTCCATTTTTTTTTATTGGATAGGACAGAGAGAAATTGAGAGAGGAAGGGGAGATATAGAGGGAGAGAGGGAGAGAGAAAGATAGACACACATGCAGACCTGCTTCATCACTTGTGAGGCTACCCCCTTCAAGTAGGGAGCCGGTAGTGCTCAACCAGGATCCTTGCACAGGTCCTTGCACTTCGTACTATGTGCGCTTAGCCCAGTGCACTAACCACCCTGCCCCCTAATTATTTTTTTTAAGATTTATTAATCATAATCAATGAGAGAGAGCAGGAAAGATGGGAGCACTGGTCAGCTCTGCCACATAACAGTGTTGGGTTTGAACCTGGGACTTCTGGGTCCTCATGCTTACAGGTCTAGTGCTATACTGCTGTGCTATAAGTATTATTTTCTTTTTTTTAATATTTATTTATTTATTCCCTTCTGTTGCCCTTGTTTTATTGTTGTTATTGATGTTGTTGTTGTTGGATAGGACAGAGAGAAATGGAGAGAGATGGGGAAGACAGAGAAGGGGAGAGAAAGATAGACACCTGCAGACCTGTGAAGCGACTCCCTTGCAGGTGGGGAGCCGGAGGCACCAACCAGGATCCTTCTGCCGGTCCTTGCCCCTTGCGTGCGCTTAACCTGCTGAGCTACCGCCCGACTCCCAAGTATTATTTTCTTAAAATGTATTTATTTTGTTTTGTTTTTGAGGTAACATTGGTTTATAAGACTATGTCTTAGAAGTAAAATTTCATACCTCTTCAAAATATGTTACATTACACCAACAACCAAAGTACCACCATTTAGAGCCAAAGCTGAGCAGTTTTGTGGTACTTCTTAACCTCCTCTCTCTGTGTCTCTCATAAAAATAATTAATTGTTTTTAAAATAAATGAAGTGAAGCCTCTTTGTACAAAGATAATTTTAATGGATGCATGATATTTTCTCTCTCTTTCTTCCTTTCTCTTTTCTTTTTCTTTTACCAGAATAAATATCACATCCCTAGCATTGCACTACACTCTGGGTCAAATCACCAGTCTCAGTCTCTAGATTGTAGAATTGAAATCATTCAGCTTCATGATCTTCAAAATCAGCTGATGGTGGCCTTGACTCACAGAGAGTTGGTTGAGTTAGGAAATGAAATGAGAGGCTGCAAAGTGAGAATTATGTCAACCAACTGTTCCACATTGGATTTTTACTGAAATGACTTATTCTTGTGTTTTAACAATTACAGGATTGAAAAATGCTAACTGAAAAAGGTATTGGGACCTGAAGGCCCAGATTCTAATCTCTGTTCTGATGTTGCTATGATAATATGACCATGTTCTTAGTCATCAGACCACCCCAAAGCCCACTGCCTGATAAGTTGAAGGCGCCAACAGCATCTCACAGATGTCTTCCATTTCTAAGTATACAGTCTGATTCTGGTCTCTTGATAGTGGAAGAGTAAGATAACCATAGCTTCTGCAAGATTGCATGTCACTTCTTCCTGAAACTTCTCTTGCTCTTTTTCCATTCTCCTGTCTTCTCACAGAGCCTGTGTCATTTTTGCATCGCACCTAAGTAAAGGAAGACCCATCACTTAACTGTCTTAGCATCTGCTCATGAATATGCACAGGCAGGATGGGAATGAAACTATCAGTCAGGCAAAAGTAGGTTTTGGAAAAGGAAAAGTTCTGACATTTCTGTGCTTAATCACTTAGTTGTTACTAGCATTTTCCTAGGGCTAAGCAGAATCCACAGTAAGCATAAAAGTTGGGTTGGCATGTGATCTAGCAGTGGGTTTATTTGAAAGGAAGTTCAAGTTCACACACATTTGAAGTGGACTTAGTATAGAGAAATTTCCATGGAAATCAGTGATGTGTTTTGAGATGAAGAAGAGATCAGCATAACATTGTAGGTTGTCTTAGTAGTCATCATAAACCTAGGTACGCAGTTATTTCTTCCAATGGGCAAAGGTGGTAAACTTAACTAGCTAGCAGAAGAAGGACTTTTTCTTTCTATTATCTTTGTTGATTTATCTTATTATTTCAGAGGCTTCATTGGGCCAGACCAACTTTTCTTAATGGGTGTTAATTTTTTATTAGTTATTTAATATTGATTTACAAAATTGAAAGATAATAGGGGTGTAATTCCATACCGCTTCCACCAGCAGAGTTCTGTGTCCCTACACTGGAAATGATGGTAGTTCTCCCAAGTTCACTGATATGGGCTGATTCTATAACTATCTATCTATATATATATATCTACATCTTCATCTATACCTACATCTATATCTATATATCTATATATCTATATATTCCCCATTTATTAATTAATTTTTTTTTTGGTCTCTAGGATTATCATGACTACACCATGAAGCTACTGCTCCTGGAGGCCATTTTTTTCCCCTTTGTGTTGCCCTTGCTGTTCACCACTGTTCTTCTTATTGTTGTTGTCATTACTGTCATCGTTGCTGGCTAGAACAGAGAGAAATGGAGAGAAGAGGGGAAGACAGAGAAGGGGAAAGAAAGAAAGACACCTGCAGACCTGCTTCACTGCTTGTGAAGCGACCCCCCTGCAGGTGGGGAGCTGGGGGGCTCAAACCAGGATCCTTATGCTCATCCCTGTGCTTTGTGCCACGTGCTATTCCCCCTTTTTTTTTCAATACAGACCAACTTTTTCCAAGAGGCAGAGGGAAGGACACCACAGTTTTGAAGCTTCTCCCAGTGCAGTGGGAGCCAGCCTTGAACCTGAGTCACACACATGGCAGAGCAGGCACCCTCTCAGTCTGTCTGTCTTGCCAGCCCACATATTATTTATTTTTAATTGGGTATCACTCCAGTTTCTTTAAGTAATCTCGAATTGTTTTAAATATTTGGGTGGGGTGGGGGGGTTGCCTCACTAGGGAGGTGGTTTAGCAAAAGGATGCAGGATTTGAATGTCTGAGTCCCCAGATTTGGTCCTGGCATCTCACTGCTAGAGCAGTGTTCTGGCCTTCCTCAGTCTCTCTCTCTCTCTGGCCTCCTCAGTCTCTCTCTCTCTCTGGCCTCCTCAGTCTCTCTCTCTCTCTGGCCTCCTCAGTCTCTCTCTCTCTCTGGCCTTCCTCAGTCTCTCTCTCTCTCTGGCCTTCCTCAGTCTCTCTCTCTCTCTCTGGCCTTCCTCAGTCTCTCTCTCTCTCTGGCCTTCCTCAGTCTCTCTCTCTCTCTGGCCTTCCTCAGTCTCTCTCTCTCTCTCTCTGGCCTTCCTCAGTCTCTCTCTCTCTCTCTGGCCTTCATCAGTCTCTCTCTCTCTCTCTGGCCTTCCTCAGTCTCTCTCTCTCTCTCTGGCCTTCCTCAGTCTCTCTCTCTCTCTGACCTTCCTCAGTCTCTCTCTCTCTCTGGCCTTCCTCAGTCTCTCTCTCTCTCTGGCCTTCCTCAGTCTCTCTCTCTCTCTCTCTGGCCTTCCTCAGTCTCTCTCTCTCTCTCTGGCCTTCCTCAGTCTCTCTCTCTCTCTGGCCTCCTCAGTCTCTCTCTCTCTCTGGCCTCCTCAGTCTCTCTCTCTCTCTGGCCTCCTCAGTCTCTCTCTCTCTCTGGCCTCCTCAGTCTCTCTCTCTCTCTGGCCTTCCTCAGTCTCTCTCTCTCTCTCTGGCCTTCCTCAGTCTCTCTCTCTCTCTCTGCCTTCCTCAGTCTCTCTCTCTCTCTGGCCTTCCTCAGTCTCTCTCTCTCTCTCTGGCCTTCCTCAGTCTCTCTCTCTCTCTGGCCTTCCTCAGTCTCTCTCTCTCTCTCTGGCCTTCCTCAGTCTCTCTCTGGCCTTCCTCAGTCTCTCTCTCTCTCTCTGGCCTTCCTCAGTCTCTCTCTCTCTCTCTGGCCTTCCTCAGTCTCTCTCTCTCTCTGGCCTTCCTCAGTCTCTCTCTCTCTCTCTGGCCTTCCTCAGTCTCTCTCTCTCTCTCTCTGGCCTTCCTCAGTCTCTCTCTCTCTCTGGCCTTCCTCAGTCTCTCTCTCTCTCTCTGGCCTTCCTCAGTCTCTCTCTCTCTCTGGCCTTCCTCAGTCTCTCTCTCTCTCTGGCCTTCCTCAGTCTCTCTCTCTCTCTGGCCTTCCTCAGTCTCTCTCTCTCTCTCTGGCCTTCCTCAGTCTCTCTCTCTCTCTTTGGCCTTCCTCAGTCTCTCTCTCTCTCTCTCTGGCCTTCCTCAGTCTCTCTCTCTCTCTCTCTGGCCTTCCTCAGTCTCTCTCTCTCTCTCTGGCCTTCCTCAGTCTCTCTCTCTCTCTGGCCTTCCTCAGTCTCTCTCTCTCTCTCTGGCCTTCCTCAGTCTCTCTCTCTCTCTGGCCTTCCTCAGTCTCTCTCTCTCTCTCTGGCCTTCCTCAGTCTCTCTCTCTCTCTCTGGCCTTCCTCAGTCTCTCTCTCTCTCTGGCCTTCCTCAGTCTCTCTCTCTCTCTCTCTCTGGCCTTCCTCAGTCTCTCTCTCTCTCTGGCCTTCCTCAGTCTCTCTCTCTCTCTCTCTCTGGCCTTCCTCAGTCTCTCTCTCTCTCTGGCCTTCCTCAGTCTCTCTCTCTCTCTCTCTCTCTGGCCTTCCTCAGTCTCTCTCTTTCTCTGGCCTTCCTCAGTCTCTCTCTCTCTCTCTCTGGCCTTCCTCAGTCTCTCTCTCTCTCTGGCCTTCCTCAGTCTCTCTCTCTCTCTCTGGCCTTCCTCAGTCTCTCTCTTTCTCTCTGGCCTTCCTCAGTCTCTCTCTCTCTCTCTGGCCTTCCTCAGTCTCTCTCTCTCTCTCTCTGGCCTTCCTCAGTCTCTCTCTCTCTCTCTGGCCTTCCTCAGTCTCTCTCTCTCTCTCTCTGGCCTTCCTCAGTCTCTCTCTCTCTCTCTCTGGCCTCCCTCAGTCTCTCTCTCTCTCTCTCTGGCCTCCCTCAGTCTCTCTCTCTCTCTCTCTGGCCTTCCTCAGTCTCTCTCTCTCTCTCTGGCCTTCCTCAGTCTCTCTCTCTCTCTCTCTGGCCTTCCTCAGTCTCTCTCTCTCTCTCTGGCCTTCCTCAGTCTCTCTCTCTCTCTGGCCTTCCTCAGTCTCTCTCTCTCTGGCCTTCCTCAGTCTCTCTCTCTCTCTCTGGCCTTCCTCAGTCTCTCTCTCTCTCTCTGGCCTTCCTCAGTCTCTCTATCTCTCTCTCTGGCCTTCCTCAGTCTCTCTCTCTCTCTGGCCTTCCTCAGTCTCTCTCTCTCTCTCTGGCCTTCCTCAGTCTCTCTCTCTCTCTCTGGCCTTCCTCAGTCTCTCTCTCTCTCTCTCTGGCCTTCCTCAGTCTCTCTCTCTCTCTCTGGCCTTCCTCAGTCTCTCTCTCTCTCTCTCTGGCCTTCCTCAGTCTCTCTCTCTCTCTCTGGCCTTCCTCAGTCTCTCTCTCTCTCTCTGGCCTTCCTCAGTCTCTCTCTCTCTCTCTCTCTGGCCTTCCTCAGTCTCTCTCTCTCTCTCTGGCCTTCCTCAGTCTCTCTCTCTCTCTCTGGCCTTCCTCAGTCTCTCTCTCTCTCTCTGGCCTTCCTCAGTCTCTCTCTCTCTCTCTGGCCTTCCTCAGTCTCTCTCTCTCTCTCTCTCTGGCCTTCCTCAGTCTCTCTCTCTCTCTCTGGCCTTCCTCAGTCTCTCTCTCTCTCTCTCTCTGGCCTTCCTCAGTCTCTCTCTCTCTCTCTGGCCTTCCTCAGTCTCTCTCTCTCTCTCTCTGGCCTTCCTCAGTCTCTCTCTCTGGCCTTCCTCAGTCTCTCTCTCTCTCTGGCCTTCCTCAGTCTCTCTCTCTCTCTGGCCTTCCTCAGTCTCTCTCTCTCTCTCTGGCCTTCCTCAGTCTCTCTCTCTCTCTCTGGCCTTCCTCAGTCTCTCTCTCTCTCTCTGGCCTTCCTCAGTCTCTCTCTCTCTCTCTCTGGCCTTCCTCAGTCTCTCTCTCTCTCTCTGGCCTTCCTCAGTCTCTCTCTCTCTCTCTGGCCTTCCTCAGTCTCTCTCTCTCTCTCTGGCCTTCCTCAGTCTCTCTCTCTCTCTCTGGCCTTCCTCAGTCTCTCTCTCTCTCTCTGGCCTTCCTCAGTCTCTCTCTCTCTCTGGCCTTCCTCAGTCTCTCTCTCTCTGGCCTTCCTCAGTCTCTCTCTCTCTCTCTCTCTGGCCTTCCTCAGTCTCTCTCTCTCTGGCCTTCCTCAGTCTCTCTCTCTCTCTCTCTCTGGCCTTCCTCAGTCTCTCTCTCTCTCTCTCTGGCCTTCCTCAGTCTCTCTCTCTCTCTCTGGCCTTCCTCAGTCTCTCTCTCTCTCTCTCTGGCCTTCCTCAGTCTCTCTCTCTCTCTCTCTGGCCTTCCTCAGTCTCTCTCTCTCTCTCTGGCCTTCCTCAGTCTCTCTATCTCTCTCTCTGGCCTTCCTCAGTCTCTCTCTCTCTCTGGCCTTCCTCAGTCTCTCTCTCTCTCTGGCCTTCCTCAGTCTCTCTCTCTCTCTCTCTGGCCTTCCTCAGTCTCTCTCTCTCTCTCTGGCCTTCCTCAGTCTCTCTCTCTCTCTCTCTGGCCTTCCTCAGTCTCTCTCTCTCTCTCTGGCCTTCCTCAGTCTCTCTCTCTCTCTCTCTGGCCTTCCTCAGTCTCTCTCTCTCTCTCTGGCCTTCCTCAGTCTCTCTCTCTCTCTCTGGCCTTCCTCAGTCTCTCTCTCTCTCTCTGGCCTTCCTCAGTCTCTCTCTCTCTCTGGCCTTCCTCAGTCTCTCTCTCTCTCTCTGGCCTTCCTCAGTCTCTCTCTCTCTCTCTCTCTGGCCTTCCTCAGTCTCTCTCTCTCTCTCTGGCCTTCCTCAGTCTCTCTCTCTCTCTCTGGCCTTCCTCAATCTCTCTCTCTCTCTCTGGCCTTCCTCAGTCTCTCTCTCTCTCTCTGGCCTTCCTCAGTCTCTCTCTCTCTCTCTCTCTGGCCTTCCTCAGTCTCTCTCTCTCTCTCTGGCCTTCCTCAGTCTCTCTCTCTCTCTCTCTCTGGCCTTCCTCAGTCTCTCTCTCTGGCCTTCCTCAGTCTCTCTCTCTCTCTGGCCTTCCTCAGTCTCTCTCTCTCTCTGGCCTTCCTCAGTCTCGCTCTCTCTCTCTGGCCTTCCTCAGTCTCTCTCTCTCTCTCTGGCCTTCCTCAGTCTCTCTCTCTCTCTCTGGCCTTCCTCAGTCTCTCTCTCTCTCTCTGGCCTTCCTCAGTCTCTCTCTCTCTCTCTGGCCTTCCTCAGTCTCTCTCTCTCTCTCTGGCCTTCCTCAGTCTCTCTCTCTCTCTCTGGCCTTCCTCAGTCTCTCTCTCTCTCTCTGGCCTTCCTCAGTCTCTCTCTCTCTCTCTGGCCTTCCTCAGTCTCTCTCTCTCTCTGGCCTTCCTCAGTCTCTCTCTCTCTCTCTGGCCTTCCTCAGTCTCTCTCTCTCTCTGGCCTTCCTCAGTCTCTCTCTCTCTGGCCTTCCTCAGTCTCTCTCTCTCTCTCTCTCTGGCCTTCCTCAGTCTCTCTCTCTCTCTCTCTCTCTCTGGCCTTCCTCAGTCTCTCTCTCTCTCTGGCCTTCCTCAGTCTCTCTCTCTCTCTGGCCTTCCTCAGTCTCTCTCTCTCTCTGGCCTTCCTCAGTCTCTCTCTCTCTCTCTGGCCTTCCTCACTCTCTCTCTCTCTCTCTCTGGCCTTCCTCACTCTCTCTCTCTCTCTCTGGCCTTCCTCAGTCTCTCTCTCTCTGGCCTTCCTCAGTCTCTCTCTGGCCTTCCTCAGTCTCTTTCTCTCTCTCTGGCCTTCCTCAGTCTCTCTCTCTCTCTGGCCTTCCTCAGTCTCTCTCTCTCTCTCTGGCCTTCCTCAGTCTCTCTCTCTCTCTCTGGCCTTCCTCAGTCTCTCTCTCTCTCTCTGGCCTTCCTCAGTCTCTCTCTCTCTCTCTGGCCTTCCTCAGTCTCTCTCTCTCTCTCTGGCCTTCCTCAGTCTCTCTCTCTCTCTCTGGCCTTCCTCAGTCTCTCTCTCTCTCTCTGGCCTTCCTCAGTCTCTCTCTCTCTCTCTGGCCTTCCTCAGTCTCTCTCTCTCTCTGGCCTTCCTCAGTCTCTCTCTCTCTCTCTCTGGCCTTCCTCAGTCTCTCTCTCTCTCTCTGGCCTTCCTCAGTCTCTCTCTCTCTCTGGCCTTCCTCAGTCTCTCTCTCTCTCTGGCCTTCCTCAGTCTCTCTCTCTCTCTCTGGCCTTCCTCAGTCTCTCTCTCTCTCTCTGGCCTTCCTCAGTCTCTCTCTCTCTCTCTGGCCTTCCTCAGTCTCTCTCTCTCTCTCTGGCCTTCCTCAGTCTCTCTCTCTCTCTGGCCTTCCTCAGTCTCTCTCTCTCTCTCTGGCCTTCCTCAGTCTCTCTCTCTCTCTCTGGCCTTCCTCAGTCTCTCTCTCTCTCTCTCTGGCCTTCCTCAGTCTCTCTCTCTCTCTCTGGCCTTCCTCAGTCTCTCTCTCTCTCTCTGGCCTTCCTCAGTCTCTCTCTCTCTCTCTGGCCTTCCTCAGTCTCTCTCTCTCTCTGGCCTTCCTCAGTCTCTCTCTCTCTCTCTGGCCTTCCTCAGTCTCTCTCTCTCTCTCTGGCCTTCCTCAGTCTCTCTCTCTCTCTGGCCTTCCTCAGTCTCTCTCTCTCTCTCTCTCTGGCCTTCCTCAGTCTCTCTCTCTCTCTCTGGCCTTCCTCAGTCTCTCTCTCTCTCTGGCCTTCCTCAGTCTCTCTCTCTCTCTCTGGCCTTCCTCAGTCTCTCTCTCTCTCTCTGGCCTTCCTCAGTCTCTCTCTCTCTCTGGCCTTCCTCAGTCTCTCTCTCTCTCTGGCCTTCCTCAGTCTCTCTCTCTCTCTCTGGCCTTCCTCAGTCTCTCTCTCTCTCTCTGGCCTTCCTCAGTCTCTCTCTCTCTCTCTGGCCTTCCTCAGTCTCTCTCTCTCTCTGGCCTTCCTCAGTCTCTCTCTCTCTCTCTGGCCTTCCTCAGTCTCTCTCTCTCTCTCTGGCCTTCCTCAGTCTCTCTCTCTCTCTCTGGCCTTCATCAGTCTCTCTCTCTCTCTCTGGCCTTCATCAGTCTCTCTCTCTCTCTGGCCTTCATCAGTCTCTCTCTCTCTCTCTGGCCTTCCTCAGTCTCTCTCTCTCTCTGGCCTTCCTCAGTCTCTCTCTCTCTCTCTGGCCATCCTCAGTCTCTCTCTCTCTCTGGCCTTCCTCAGTCTCTCTCTCTCTCTCTGGCCTTCCTCAGTCTCTCTCTCTCTCTGGCCTTCCTCAGTCTCTCTCTCTCTCTCTGGCCTTCCTCAGTCTCTCTCTCTCTCTGGCCTTCCTCAGTCTCTCTCTCTCTCTCTGGCCTTCCTCAGTCTCTCTCTCTCTCTGGCCTTCCTCAGTCTCTCTCTCTCTCTCTGGCCTTCCTCAGTCTCTCTCTCTCTCTCTGGCCTTCCTCAGTCTCTCTCTCTCTCTGGCCTTCCTCAGTCTCTCTCTCTCTCTCTGGCCTTCCTCAGTCTCTCTCTCTCTCTGGCCTTCCTCAGTCTCTCTCTCTCTCTCTGGCCTTCCTCAGTCTCTCTCTCTCTCTCTGGCCTTCCTCAGTCTCTCTCTCTCTCTCTGGCCTTCCTCAGTCTCTCTCTCTCTCTCTCTGGCCTTCCTCAGTCTCTCTCTCTCTCTCTCTGGCCTTCCTCAGTCTCTCTCTCTCTGGCCTTCCTCAGTCTCTCTCTCTCTCTCTCTGGCCTTCCTCAGTCTCTCTCTCTCTCTCTGGCCTTCCTCAGTCTCTCTCTCTCTCTCTGGCCTTCCTCAGTCTCTCTCTCTCTCTCTGGCCTTCCTCAGTCTCTCTCTCTCTCTCTGGCCTTCCTCAGTCTCTCTCTCTCTCTCTGGCCTTCCTCAGTCTCTCTCTCTCTCTGGCCTTCCTCAGTCTCTCTCTCTCTCTCTGGCCTTCCTCAGTCTCTCTCTCTCTCTGGCCTTCCTCAGTCTCTCTCTCTCTCTCTGGCCTTCCTCAGTCTCTCTCTCTCTCTCTGGCCTTCCTCAGTCTCTCTCTCTCTCTCTGGCCTTCCTCAGTCTCTCTCTCTCTCTCTGGCCTTCCTCAGTCTCTCTCTCTCTCTCTGGCCTTCCTCAGTCTCTCTCTCTCTCTCTGGCCTTCCTCAGTCTCTGTCTCTCTCTGGCCTTCCTCAGTCTCTCTCTCTCTCTGGCCTTCCTCAGTCTCTCTCTCTCTCTCTGGCCTTCCTCAGTCTCTCTCTCTCTCTGGCCTTCCTCAGTCTCTCTCTCTCTCTCTGGCCTTCCTCAGTCTCTCTCTTTCTCTGAATAAATAAATCCCTTTTTTAATTTAAGTTAGCTTACCAGGAATGACCCATTCATGTCTTGCCACACATACAGCCCAGGTTCAAACCCTGGCACCTCATAGGAGTGCCAAGGCACAAGGGCAGCTCTGGTGCTGTGATGTCTCTTCCTATTTCTCTGTCTGTCTGTCTCTGCTTATCTGAATGATAGAGTCAGCCAAAAGGCAGTGAAGTCATGCATGCATGAGACCCTACATCTATCAAAGATAAATAAATTAAAAACTCTACAGTAAATGACTTATATATTCCCTGACAAAAGGAGGAAAAGTTGGGACTAGCAATGCCTTGTCTGAGGGGATCATGAAGAGCCTGCCTCTGCCTTGGACTCATTACACTAAGCCCTGGGCAGTGAAGGCAGGGAGCTATTGGGTTTTTTTCCCTTTAGGAAATCCGAGAGTCCGCCCCTGGTGGTGGGCTGTGCAGTAGTGGTATCTTTCTGCAGACCTCCAGACCTGCATCCATGCTTGATTTTCTTCTAATCATTAAGTTGAGTGCCATTGATTGTTTTTTAACTTCTGGTCCCACAGTTCACTGGAAATCCACATAGCTTTTCAGTGAGCACATGTGTCTACCATGTAGGAAGAGGACTTACAAGGAGAAAATGAACAAGACAGTGAAGGTGAAATAGTTCACTTGGCCATGTGTACAACCCAGATTTGGGCATGGCCCTTACTGCATTGAAAGAAGAAGGAAGGAAGGAAGGAAGGAAGGAAGGAAGGAAGGAAGGAAGGAAGGAAGGAAGGAAGGAAATAGAGGAGACAGAAATAAAGATAGAAAGGGGGGAGGAAAAAGAGGGAAGGAGGGAGGGAAAGAGAAAGGAAGGTAGGTAGAGAAAGGGGAGGCAGACAGACACAGGAGATAGAAATAAAGATAGAGGAAGGGAGAGAAGGTTGGAGGGAGAGTGAAGGGAGGAAGGAAGGGAGGGGGAGAAAAGGAAAGGAAGGAGGGAAAGAGAAAAAAGAGAAAAAAAAGGGAGGTAGAGAAAGGAGGGAGGGAGAAAGGGAAAAGAGGAAAGGAATGGGGAGGCAAAGGGAGAAGTGGAGGAAGGAAGGAAGGAAAGAAGGGGAGTGTAAAACAAAGCAGATGTTTGAAGGTGAGAGAGCTCTCTGGCTGTTCCTTGAGTTCACTTGGCTCCAGTTAGAGCAGAGGACCCATAGATACATTCACAAGCATCAGGCAGCCACACTTAGCCTCCTAGAGGAGATGAGGGAAAAGAACAGTGTTTGTTTTTCAGCCTTTGTACTGGGCCTTTGGGATGCAAGTCTGCATTAGAAATTCCTAATTCCAGACAAGAGCTGTAATGTTCACCCCTCTGGGGGGTGGGGGTGTGGGGGAGAGCTGTAATGTAGCTTTTGGAGGAATTACACATAACAAAGACTGGAAGAATGTGTTTTCAGCAATTTAAGAAGTAGCTGGAGGGTTACCCCCCTGTTGGGCTTATGCTATTCTTCTTAAAATAGACAGTGTCTAAAAGTCACCTCTACTGTTTAATTGCACCATTAGTGTCAGTCTCCAGTGATTGCAGAAGGAAAAGTCATTTACTGTCATGAGCAAAATTGGGCACTTATCTAGAAACCAAACCTACAGAAGATGGTGGACTATTTAAGCCCCCTTTAGGTTTTCTAAGAACATTTTTAAAAAACACAGTAAAAGGTATTTGTGGGAAGTTCGTCCCTCCAACACAAAGAGAAAATTTCTCCATATAATTTTCCTGCAGGCACTAAAAGAGAGGTCTCCTTATTTGACATCTTCACTCAGGACACACACACTCTACCAACCACACTCCCCCTCCACAGCACATCACCTGTGTGCACGTGCGCACACACATACACACACACACACACACACACACACACACACACACAGACATGTCCCAAAGACTTCCCTTGGTTCTTGAATTCAAAGCATTGTTTAGATATTACTTTACCTTTTAAAAATATCATTCTGTTTATTCAATTATTTATGAGCAAGAGAATGATGAAAGAGAGAGAACCAGAGCATCACTCTTGCATATGCGATGCCAGGGATTAAACTCTGGACTTCATGCTTAAGAGTTCAACATTTTATCTACTCTCCTCCCTCCTGAGCTGTTTTTGTTCTTGTTTTGTTTGGATGTTTTGCTTTTCAGATTTATTTATTTACACTAAGTGAGGAGAGCAAGAAAGAGGAACAGAGCACTGCTCAGGTGTAGCATGCAGGGGTGCCAACAGTTGGAGCTGCAGCCTCTGTATCCTGGGCAGGTGAGTTGGTGCTCTAGCAGGCTGAGCTCTCTCCCCAGCCTGATAAGCCAGATAGTTCACCCACACTAGGGCCCATCAAAGAATCTTTCTTGCTTCCAGCCATTCACAGAGCCATTTAAGGTTGATTCCTTTTCAACTTGCATCTCTTGCTACATAAATATCTCATTACAAGTCAAGCCTTCTTCTAAATAGCTCCAAAGGCAAATATTGCTCTATAATGCTGACATCAACCAAGACTTATAAATATTCTATTGGAGAGCAATACTTCATAGCACTTTTTAAAGTTTATTGATATTTTTGAAAAACAGGGGCAGTTGGAGATAGATAGCGATAGAGAGATCAGAACACTGCTCATCTTTGGCATATGGTGGTGCCGGGGATTGAACCTGGGATCTCAGGCATGCAAGGTTGCTGCACTACCACAGTGATATCTCTCTGGCTGCTCACATTCTTTATTCTGACAGAACTTAAGTTGCATGAATTTGGTTCAGTTTTGATATATTGATCCTAAGAGTTAAAGCATTTTAGAAAAATGAATCAAGATTCAGAATTACAACTAGGAGAGAGAGTGGGCCTAGACAATCACCTGAGTTTCAGGTGCCCCTACAGTGTGTGTGTGTGGGGGGGGGGGGGGTTGGGAAGAGGGGGAAGGAGAGAGATTGAATAGGTAATTATAAAATTATAAGATAATAGGGGTATAATTCCACACCATTCCCACTTGAATTCTGTGTCCCAAATAAATCCCTCCAGTGGAAACTGCAGTAGTTCTCCCAAGATCACAGATAAGGGTTGACTATGTCTATATCTATATATATTTATTTTTGCCCATTGTTTCTATAGTCCAACCTTCACTTCCTTTCTAAGCCATACCTATACCTATTACTACTACTTAAGAGTATCCTTCCTTTTCCCTCTTCCCTCTCAAATAGAAACAGGCTAAGAGTATGGATTGACCTGACAACACCCATGCCCAACAGAGAAACAATTACAAAAACCAGATCTCCCACCTCTGCACCCCAAAAAGAATCTTGGTCCATACCCCCAGAGGGGGAGAAATGTTAAGGGAAGAAGAGCAGAAAACTCTGAACTCAAACTCCATCAAGACTGGAGAGAGAAGAGAGACGGGCATTTGGAAGTAGCAGTAGGTATAGTTGTGACTTAGAAAGAAAAAGCTCGACTATAGAAAAGATGGTCAAATATATATATAATAGGTAGATAGTTATAGAAATAATATTAAACCCATATCTGTGACATGAGAATGCTGTTGCATCACAAGGCAGGAGGCTGATTCCAGGGTCACTGTGGCCATCTCCCTATCCCCGACCTCAGTGGGGGAAACTGCCATTGGGGAGGCCTGAAGTGGGAGTGGACAGTCACCTTGAGATTCAGTTGTCCAATGGAGGGAATGGGGACACAGAACTCTGACAGTTGGAATGTTGTGGAACTGTACCCCTGTTATTTCATAATTTTGTATATCAATATTAAATCACTATTGAAAAAAAATAAAGTGAAACAAACAAAGAGAGAGATGTTTTTCAGGTTTGCTTCCCTCTCAGTGATAGTATAAAGATTCTTGGTTGCAAATGCTTTGGGTCCTGGTGAAATGGGTGTACAGAGCCCTCTGGGAGTATGGACCAAAATTCTTTATGGGGTGTAGAAGGTGAGAGTTCTGGCTTCTGTAATTGCTTCTCCACTGGACATGGGTGTTCATAGGTCAATCTTAGCCCCAGTCTATTTCTGTCTTTCCCTAGTGGGGTAGGGAGATGCACCTACCTCTTCAGCCACTTCTTTGAGGAATTGGAAACTACTCCAGAGGAAACCAGACCCCAGAATTTTTTCTACTGATGGAATGGTAGATTCTGACCTAGAAACCCCCAATTGCTGTCAACACCTTCTCTACAATCCCTAGAGAGCCGCCATAGTTCTCATGCTCCCTAGATCTCTCCCTCTTCACACAGTATGGATGGGAACCTCTGTTTCTTCTTCTAGCGTTTGCCCTTCTTCTGTAGCCAGTCAACAGCGTCAGGTTGAGCCTGATGTAAAGTTTCGAGACCTCCTTTGAATCTGGAGAGGTGGCAGTCGTTGACTATGTGGGTCATAGTCTGTCTGGAGCCGCAGGGGCAGTTCGGGTCGTCTCTGGCTCCCCAGCGATGGAACATAGCGGCGCACCGGCCATGGCCTGTTCGATAGCGATTGAGGAGGGCCCAATCATAACGTGCTAGGTCAAAGCCGGGTTGACGCTTGCAGGGGTCTGTGATGAGGTGTTTGTTCTTTACCTCAGCTGGCTGCCAACTCTGTTTCCAAGAGTCTGGAACAGAGAAGTTCAGTGTAGGCGTAGGGGACCAGATTGGGTGACGAGACGTCAAGCGTTGGACAGGGTGGGCGAAGATATCCGCGTATATTGGCAGGTCCGGTCGAGCGTAGACATGGGAAATGAACTTAGATGATGCCGCATCCCGACGAATATCTGGCGGGGCGATGTTGCTAATAACTGGCAGCCATGGAACCGGGGTGGAACGGATGGTTCCAGAAATTATCCTCATGGAGGAATATAATTTGGAATCGACCAAGTGGACATGGGGGCTACGGAACCATACTGGGGCACAGTATTCTGCAGTGGAATAGCATAATGCCAGAGAGGATGATCGTAGTGTGGAAGCGCTCATGCCCCATGAGGAGCTGGCCAGTCTTGCAATGATGTTATTCCTCGCGCCCACCTTTGCTGCAGTTTTTATGAGATGTTTGTGAAATGACAGAGTGCGATCGAGATAGACTGGCTGGGCTTCATGCCGGATTCTCGTATCGCCAAGCTGCACATTAAGCTCACGCGAGGCCGAGGCATGGTGTAGATGGAAAACAGATGATACTGTTTTTGCAGTGCTAGGGATTAGTCGCCATTTTTTACAGTAATCAGACATCAGAGACATGTCTTTCGTGAGTGTTTACTCGAGGATGTCGAACTTGGATGCCTGAGTTGCACAGCAGATGTCATCGGCATAGATGAACTTCCTTGAAGAAGTTTTTGGGAGGTCATTGATGTAAATATTAAATAGCGTAGGAGCCAGAACAGAGCCTTGGGGGAGGCCACTTTAGACAAGTCTCCATCTGCTAGACTTCTCACCCAGATGCACCCGGAATCTTCTGTTTTGGAGAAGAAACCATATAGTGTTGGCCACCCATGGAGGCAGGCATCTTGAGATCTTGACTAGGAGACCACGGTGCCAGACCGTGTCATAGGCTGCTGTGAGATCAACAAAGACAGCACCCGTCTTTAAATTCTTCTGGAATCCATTTTCAATGTAAGTTGAGAGGGCCAGGGCTTGTTCGCAGGTAGATCTTCCTCTGTGAGAGAGCAGGACAACCACCCACCATCCCCTGCCCTTCTGCAAAGACTGCCTTCATAAATTTAGGTGCAATGCCCTCAGAGGGAAGGCTAAAGCCAAGGAAAGACCCTCCATATGCCTAGCCCTGTTGCAGTTTAGTCACACACACACAGGAAGTAAGGAGCAAAGTTCTATCAGCCCCCCAGCTCCTCATCCTGGGATAGAAAGTCATCTTTGAGAGAGTGTCTAGGTACCATTTATTTATTTACTTATTTATTTATTTATTTTCCCTTTTGTTCCCCTTGTTTTTTATTGTTGTTGTAGTTATTGATGTCATCATTAGATAGGACAGAGAGAAATGGAGAGAGGAGGTGGAGAGAAAAATAGACACCTGCAGACCTGCTTCACTGCCTGTGAAGCAACTCCTCTGTAGGTGGGGAGCCAGGAGCTCCATCCGGGATCTTTATGCTGGTCCTTGTGCTTCTTGCCACATGCACTTAACCAGCCGCGCTACCTCCCAACTCCCTCTAGATACATTTTACAGATGAAAAAAAACAAGGACACAGAAAAGGCATCAAGTCTGTCCCCACTGCACACTGGAGACAGATGCCAAGGGTCCAGGGCTGTGTCTGTCCTCGGTGTCCAGTAGCCAGGCCCCCCAAGCCCACTTAGGGCCTCACCATGTGTTGCAGTCAATCTTTAGTCTTTCCTAGGGCATATTCTTGATCCTGGTAGAAGCAGGGATACCTTTCCAGGATTACACATCAATTTTCATGCTGGACCATGAGTGCAAACGTCATGGAGGCAGACTGAGCAGGGCAGGGACAGCACTATGGGGGAGGCCACGTGGGAAGCCATGTAGTAGACATGTAATAGTAGATGCAAGCAAGTAGAGTAGGCTTTTCCACTTGTAGGCTTCCAGGTCAACAATACCAATCCTTTTAATCAAGCAGATTTGACTGACATACATACACATACACGTACACGTACACATACATATACATACATCTCCACTGCTCCCAACAGCCAGTTTTTCTCTTTTTTGCTTTCTTTCTCTCTTTTTTCTTTCCTTCCTCCCTCCCTTCCTTCCTTTCATCCTTCCTCCCTTCCTTCCTTCCTTCCTTCCTTCCTTCCTTCTTTCCTTCCTTCGTTTCTCTCTTTCTCCCAGTCTGTTATGATAGAGACAGTGAAAAAGGGAGAGAGAGAAAAAGAGAGACACCTGCATCACTACTCTACAGCTCATGAAGCCCCCTCCCCCCACAGGTGGGCACCAGGGCCTTGAACCTGGTTCCTTATACATGGTAGTGTGTTCACTCTACCCAGGTCTGCTACTGCCCAGCCCCTGCTGTAATTTTTACATTTCCCTACATAATGGATTTTGGAAAGCAAAAATAGAAAAGGGTAGGGGAATGACAACCAAACAAAGTAACTGCCATCTACTGACCTGAAAAATATCTACCATGGGGTTCAAAAGTACTCAGAAATGTGCCTCATGTGGTATATTTTCTGCCTGTAAAATAAACACATTGGATCATATGTTCCCTTAAGTCCCTTCCAGTTCTACTTCTGTAGGACTTTGTGCAGTTCATGCGACATTCACTCATTCAGTCTAAACTCTGGGCACCTGAGCTGGGCATGACATTCCAGAAATGATGACCAGTGGCCACAGGGCCTCCACTCTGGGTACCTGTGGTGCACAAGCACAAGTGTGTCCACATGGGGAAGGGGCAGTGGGCTGCTGGGGGTGGGGACAGCGGGCAGCCGGGGCAGTTAGGATAGGGCCAGAAAGCTCAAGTGCAGTGGCATCAGTGCTGTCATCTATCAGGGCAACATAAATAAATTGAGGCAGAATAAATTAGGTTTGTGAGTGAGGAAGAGGTCTTAAGTAACCCAGAAAATTACAGTAGAGCCCATACATCTCTTGAACCATTGATCTTGAACATTGTCAGTTTTGATTTTTCAAGGTAGCCTTCTTATAAGTCCTGATTTTTTTCTCTACTCTCCAGCTGTGCTTCTTTGGGCATGACTTGTACCCACTTGTCCTTGCCCTTTGCTGTGCCACCACCTTCCACATCCAAGTGTTGCTCCCCAGTGGTATTCAGTAGTAGTTGCTGCTGTTAACTGGCTGCTCTTATCAGCATTGCCTGTTACTTTAATCCTTCTTTGAAATCAGTAGAGAACAAGTTAATTTAAATAGAATGTTTGCAAAAATGACATAGTAGGGAGGTTTTGTTCATACCCCCTGAGTCCTTAATTCAACTACTTCCAGGAGACTTTTTTTTTCTTTTTTAGAAACTTTCAGAGAAAGGAAGAAAGAGATAAAGAGAGAAAAGAGTGGGGACGTGGGGTGAGAGAGAAGTAGAGACACCATGGCACTGTTCCACTATTCATGAGACTTCCCTTGGTGTCATGCATGGTGTTCCCATGTAGTGCTGGGGGATCAAACCCTGGTCTTCACACATGGTAAAGTGTGTGTTCTTTCTGTTGAGCTATCTTCCAGTGTGGGGAGTTATTTCATTTAAGTCATATTTTCTCATTTTACCTGACCTTGTCAATTGAAGACCTCGTACGCACTCTAAAAGCACAGTGATTCAAGTTTTTCTGTGAGCAGAATTAAACTTCAAGTTTTTAAAAAGCTTTGCTGAGAATACTAAAAGCCATCAGCTACATCTTGAGATTTGGAATCAGAAAGTGCCACCTCTGGTGATGAAAACATTTGATTGGAGTTGAGCTTATCTTCCTAATCAAGTTGCCATTGTTTGTTACAAGGGAAGTGATGGCCTCACCTACTTTAAAGAAGTGCTTATTAAGATTGAGGAAAAGGAGTAGATATAAAAGAAAATCATTGTACTAAGTGGTCATTATTTAGTCTGCACTGGCCAGCTCGACACAAGATGAATGTTACCTGTCCATCCTCTTCTGCACTATTGGAGTTTTGTCACTGAAATACTGTGGACTTTACTGGAATGGCAAGTTCTTAATACATTTTAATGAGATCTAAGTTCATGGTTAAGTCACTCAGTCTGTGGGGAAATAGGATTGTTTTTCAACTGCCAAAATTTTCATTGTGCTGTGGCTGTCCATTTGGAGTGGTGAAATGTAGGCAGAATGCATCCCCTGGCTGACTCTCAGACCTGGAAGAGCTGTAATCAGGCAGCTGAACTGCTGTTTAATGTCATTTTGCAAGAATGTGAAGTTCAGTCTCCGGGAACCATTAGACTCTTTGAAGTTTCATCTGGTAAACTGCCTCTGAAAAGCACTTTTTTTTTCTTTCTTTCTTTTTCTTTCTGAGCTACCTTCTCATGCCTGGAGGAGTTCACTTTGGTATGTCTTTCTTTAGCTAATGTCCTTGTCTCAAGACTGTATGGCTGAGACATCCCTGTTGAAACTGGTTTGATGAAGAACTTTGGCAGTGCATCCCTGCAAGAAGCACCAAAGGAACTGCAAATCAACTTCAGAGACAAGCCACTCATTTAGCACAAACACTTAGCTTTATGCTGGATTCTGGCTGGATGTTGAGAGTCTAAGAAATGAGGAAGGACAGTCAAGTTAGAAATCTTCTTCCTTTGAATTTATTTCTAATCTTAGTTGCTGTCTATAAATCCATCTTTTAAGGCCTGCTTCAAAATCACACTGTACATACCGGCTGCTTCCTTGCCTGAGTCATTCCATCTTAGTCATTCCCATTCAAGGAGGTGACACATTGCATTTCTGTTATTTATTTCCCACTTGCTTCCAGAAAGTTTGATTTGCCATACATACAAGAATAACGGCATAGCAAAAATCAAAGGCAGAGAAGACAGAAGGAAGCAAATGTAGAATAATATAGCATAATGAAGAATATTATACTTTATTTTTTATTCTTTTATTTGATTGCTCCCAGAGTTATTTCTGGGGCCCAGTCCCCCTGGCACCACCCAGAGACCATTTTTTTCTTTATAATAGAAGGTAAAAGGCAGAAATAGAGAGGAAAGAGGGAGAAGGAGGAGAAGGTGAAGAGAAGACAACTGCAGAGTTGCCCCACTGCTCTCGAAGCTTCTTCCATGCAGCTGGGACCGGACTTGAACCTGGATCCTCATGTATGTGTGTGCTCTACTGGGTGAGCCACCACCCAGCCCACTAATATAATTTAATTACCTAATTCAGGCTCTCTCAGGAGGGGGGAATTGAATAGAAATCTAAAAGGTTCTCATTATCTTAGTAGATAAATCAAGTAATGTATCTATGTAAGTGTGTTTTCTAGCACCCACTAGTTAATGGAGACTGTTTCATAAGGTACTTTGATCTCTGTCTGAGTTTCCCCAGAGCCTCAGACCAAAGACTTAAGTACATAGGGCAAATTTGGGGATGTGCTTTCAAGGAATAGGAGTAATACAGGAGGTAGGAGAAAAGGGCAGCAGGGAAAACTTGCCCCTGCCCACCTCCAGAGTAGCTGCTCTTTAAGTCTTGTACCAGAGATACTTATGAGCCACACGCCGCCTAGAGGTCAAGGAGGAAGCATCACAGACCTTTGCTTGCCAAGGGGAACTCCAAGGAGTTCAGGCCTCCATATTTCACACCTGCATATGCCTGCATGCTGAGTGACTCCTGGTCAGCAGGGAAGCTCCAGGGAGGGGGCCGATGATGGGTGGTTTAAGGCCAAGGCTGCTTCTGGGCTGAAGTGGCGTCTCCACCAGTGACTGAGACCGGATTGTGGAGGGGTGTACAGGCAGTGTCCACACATGTACAACAAGTGAAATCTTACAGTAAATTTATGGGAAATACGTACAAGTTTGTCTCATGACAATTTCTTTTTTTTTTCTTTTTTTTTTTTTTAATTGGGGAATTAATGTTTTACATTCAACAGTAAGTACAATAGTTTGTACATGCATAACATTCCCCAGATTCCCATTTAACAATACAACCCCCACTAGGTCCTCTGAATCCTTCTTGGACCTGTATAATCCCCACCCACCCACCCCAGAGTCTTTTACTATGGTGCAATACGCCAATTCCATTTCAGGTTCTACTTGTGTTTTCTTTTCTGATCTTGTTTTTCAACTTCTGCCTGAGAGTGAGATCATCCCATATTCATCCTTCTGTTTCTGACTTATTTCACTCAACATGATTTTTTCAGGGTCCATCCAAGATTGGCTGAAAACAGTGAAGTCACCATTTTTTATAGCTGAGTAGTATTCCATTGTGTATATATATATACCACAACTTGCTCAGCCACTCATCTGTTGTTGGACACCTGGGTTGCTTCCAGGTTTTGGCTATTACAAATTGTGCTGCCAAGAACATATGTGTACACAGATATTTTTGGATGGCTGTGTTGGGTTCCTTAGGATATATCCCCAGGAGAGGAATTGCAGGGTCATAGGGTAGGTCCATTTCTAGCCTTCTGAGAGTTCTCCAGACTGCTCTCCACAGAGGCTGGACCAATTGACATTCCCAACAGCAGTGTAGGAGGGTTCCTTTGACCCCACACCCTCTCCAGCATTTGCTGCTGTTACCTTTTCTGATGTTTGACATTTCACAGGAGTGAAGTGGTATCTTGTTGTTGTCTTTATTTGCATTTCTCTGATAATCAGAGACTTGGAGCATTTTTTCATGTCTTTCTCGGCCTTTTGGATCTCTTCTGTTGTGAATATTCTGTCCATGTCCTCTCCCCATTTTTGGATGGGGTTATTTGTTGTCTTGTTGTTGAGTCTGGCAAGCTCTTTATATATGTTGGTTATTAAACTCTTGTCTGATGTATGGCATGTAAAGATCTCCTATTCTGTGAGGGATCTCTTGGTTTGAGTAGCGGTTTCTTTTGCTGTGAAGAAACTTTTTAATTTGATGTGGTCCCATAGGTTTATACTTGCCTTAGTCTTCTTTGTAATTGGATTCGTTTCATTGAAAATGTCTTTAAAATTTATACGGAAAAGAGTTCTGCCTATATTTTCTTCTAAGTATCTGATAGTTTGTGGTCTAACATGCAAGTCCTTGATCCACTTGGAATTTACTTTTATATTTGGTGAAATACAGTGGTTCAGTTTCATTCTTCTGCATGTTTCAACCCATTTTTTCCAACACCATTTGTTGAAGAGACTCTGCTTTCCCCATTTAATAGTCTGGGCCCCTTTGTCAAAGATTAGATGTCCATATGTGTGGGGGCTCACTTCTGGGCTTTCAATTCTATTCCACTGGTCAGTGTGTCTATTCATGTTCCAGTACCAAGCAGTTTTGATGACAGTGGCCCTATAATACAATTTGAGATCTGGGAGTGTGATGCCTCCAGTTCTGTTCTTTTTTCTCAAGATTGTTTAGGCAATTCTAGGTCTTTTCTGGTTCCAGATAAACATTTGTAGCATTTTTTCTATTCTCCTAAAAAAAATTTGCTTAGGATCATGATGGGGATAGCATTAAATTTGTAGATGGTTCTGGGTAGTATATTCATTTTGATGATGTTAATTCTACCAACCCATGAACATGGAAGATCTTTCCACTTCTTTGTGTCTTTTTCCATTTCCTTGAGTAGTGACTCATAATTTTCAGTATACAAGTCTTTCACTTCTTTGGTTAGGTTTACTCCTAGATATTTTATTGTTTTGTTCCTATAGTAAAAGGAATTGATTTCTGGATTTCAGTTTCTTCTAGCTCAGTGTTTGCATAGAGGAATGCCACTGACTTTTGAATGTTACTTATGTAGCCTGACACCTTACTGTATTTCCTGATGATTTCCAAAAGATTCTTGCTGGATTCCTTAGGTTTTTCTTTGTATACTATCATGACATCTGCAAATAGGGAGAGTTTGACTTCTTCTCTTCCAGTCTGTATCCGTTTAATTCCTTGCTCCTGCCTGATTGCTATGGCAAGAACTTCCAACACTATGTTGAATAGTAATGGTGATAGTGGGCAGCCCTGTCTAGTGCTTGATCTGAGTGGAAATGCTTTCAGTTTTTCACCATTGAGTATGATGTTGGCTATAGGTTTGCTATATATAGACTCCACTATCTTCAGGAATTTTCCATCTATTCCCATTTTTGTAGTGTTTTGATCATAAAGGGATTTGTATTTTGTCAAAGGCTTTCTCTGCATCTATTGATATGAACATGTGGTTTTTGGTCTTGCTTTTGTTGATGTGGTGGGTCACATTGATTGATTTACATATATTAAACCAACCTTGCATGCCTGGGATAAGCCCCACTTGGTCATGATGAACAATCTTTTTAATATACTGCTGTATCTGGTTGGCTAGAATTTTGTTCAGTATTTTAGCATCTATGTTCATCAGAGATATTGGTCTGTAATTTTCTTTTTTGGTTGTGTCCCTGTCTGCTTTTGGTATCAGAGTGATGTTAGCTTCATAGAAGCTGGCAGTGAGTATTCCAGTGTCTTCAGTCTTCTGGAAGACTTTTAAAAGTAGAGGTATTAGTTCTTCTTTGAAGGTTTTGTAGAATTCATTTGTCAAACCATCTGGTTCAGGACTTTTATTTTTGGGGAGACTTTTGATAACTGTTTCAATTTCATTAGCTGTGATGGGCCTGTTCATGTTATCCACTTCCTCTTTACTTAGTTTTGGAAGTTGGTAGGTATGTAGGAAATCGTCCATTTCTTCCAGGTTCTCTAGCTTGGTGGCATATAGTTGTTCATAGAAGCCTTGCATTATATGTTATGTTGCATTATATTATATGTTGAATTTCTGCAGTGTCTGTTGTGATATCTCCTCTTTCATTTAGTATCTGATTTATTTGGGTCTTCTCCCTTTTTGTATTCTGAGTCTGGCTAAAGGTTTGTCGATTTTGTTCACTCTTTTGAAGAACCAACATTTACTTTCGTTGATCTTTTGTATGGTTGTCTTATTCTCAGTGTTATTTATTTCTGCCCTAACTTTAGTGATTTCTGTCCTTCTGGTTGCTTTAGGGTTCCTTTGTTCTTCTTCTTCTAGGTCTTTAAGATGTGCAATCAGGCTGTATATTTGTGCTTTTTCTTGTTTCCTAATGTGTGTTTGTATAGCTATGAACTTCCCTCTCAGTATTGCCTTAGCTGTGTCCCAAATATTTTGATAGCTTGTATCTTCATTTTCATTGAAGTCTTGAAACATTTTGATTTCTTCCTTTATTTCCTCTTTGACCCAGTAGTTGTTAAGTAGTGTACTGTTGAGCTTCCACATTTTGGCACTATTACTAATATTTTGTTGATTGTTAAGTGTAAGTTCCACTGTGGTCTGAGAAGATGCTTGGGATGATTTCAATGCTCTTGAATTTGCTGATGCTGTCTTTTGGCCTAACATATGGTCTATCCTTGAGAATGACCCATGTGGATTTGAGTAAAATGTGTATTCCAGTTTCTTGGGATGAATGACTCTGAAAATGTCCAATAGTTCTAGTTTATCTATCTCTTCATTTAGCTCCCTATGTCTTTATTGATTTTCTGCCTGGATGATCTGTCAAATTGAGAAAAGTAGGGTATTGAAGTCCCCTACTATGACTGTGTTGCTGTTAATATATTGCTGTAACTCTTTCAGTAGACGTTTGATGTATTTAGATGGCCTCTCATTGGGTGCATAGATGTTAATAATTGTTAAGTCCTCTTGATTGACTGATCCTCTGAGCTTTAAGTAGTGTCCATTCCTATCTTTTTTAATCTTATCTATTTTAAAGTCTATTGTGTCAGATATGAAAATAGCTGTTCCTGCCCTTTTTTGTGGGCCATTGGCTAGTATGAGAGTTTTCCATCCTTTCACTTTAAGTCTGTGTTTGTCTTGTTGAGTTAGGTGGGTTTCCTGTAGACAGCATATTGTTGGGTTGTATTTTCTGATCCATCTTCCTACTCTGTGCCTTTTAATAGGTGAATTCAGGCCATTGACGTGTATTGATATCAAAGATTGAAGATATTTTAACGCCATTCTTGTAGAGATTTAGGGTGTTCTGATATATGCCTTATTTATGATGGTCTGACTTTATAGAAGACCTTTCAGAACTTCTTTCAGGGCAGGCTTGGTGATAGTTGATTCCTTCAACTGTTGCTTGTCTGAGAAGGTTTTGATACCTCCATCTAGTCTGAATGACAGTCTAGCAGGATATAGTATTCTTGGTTAAAAGCCTTTCTCATTGAGTACTTGATAGATATCTTGCCATTCTCTTCTGGCCTGTAGTGTTTGTGTGGAGAAGTCTGCTGCTAATCTTATGGGTTTTCCTCTGTAGGTGACTCTTTGTTTTTCTCTTGCAGCCTTGAGGATCCTTTCTTTATCCTTATTCCTTTCCATTCTAAATATGATGTGTCTTGGTGTCTTTAAGTCTGGGTTAATTCTGTTTGCGACCCTCTGGGCTTCTTGAATCTTTATGTCTTTGATGTTGTCTAGACTAGAGAAGTTTTCAGCTATTATGGCCTGAAGAATGCTTTCTTCCTCTCCCTCTCTTTCTCCCTCTGGTAAGCCAGTATGTGTATATTGTTTCTTTTGAAGTTATCCCACAGGTCTCTGTTGTTGTTTTCAGAATCTCTTAATCTCTTTTTGAGATCTCTTACTTCTTTTTTAGTTGTATCTAATTCGTCCTCGATCTTGCTAATTGTGTCTTCATCCTCATTGATTGTATTCTCTCTGCCCTCTACTGCTTTCTGGAGTTCATCTATTTTGTTACCCTGTTCTGATACTGTTTTAACTTGTTAAACTAGTTGTGTTCTTAGCTCAGCTATTTCAGCTTTCAGCTCTCTAATAACCTTGAGATAGTTAGTGTTTTCTTCCAGAGTCTCATTTGTTGTTCCTGTATTTCTGATTACAATTCTTTCAAACTCTACTCACTCCTGTGATTAATTCCTTAGCTAATGTTTGGATGTTGAACTCATTATTTTGTGCTTCATCCTTTGGGGGGCTTTGAGCTGGACTGTTGTCCTGGTTCATTTCTCTAATATTTCTTCTTTTTGGTTTACCCATTTTATATATTATGTTATGAGTTCCCTCTCTTAGTACTTTTCAATTTATTGATCACTATTTCCTGGATTGACTTGTGTCTAAGTAAGGTAATTAAAGGGTTCACAATGGTGGAAGTTAACAGTTGTTTCACTAGTATTTTAATCCCTGAGTTGGAGCTCAGTGGTTTAAAAGCCTCTTTTTTTTTTCTTCCCTGTAGGCTATGGGAGCCTGAGGGCTTTTAAACTATCAATAGGCTTCTTAGCTTAATCACTGACTCCTGACCAAGAGATAAAGCAGGGTGTGGCAGAGATAATCCGGTGGTTATGTAAAGAGACTTTTGCAGCCCCACAGCTATGCCACCGAGGTATAGGTCTTCTCCTGAGTTTCCTGGTTAGATCTCTGTCTCCCGGTGTCCCTCCCTGCCGCTGCTCCAGATTCTGAGGGCAGTAGCAATGGAGACTCAGAGTTGCACTTGGTGAGTCTCTGGGGAGTCCTCTCTTCCCTTCAGCTGTCCCCTTGGTGGAACAGACTGGAGGTGGTGTCTCAGCTGATAAACCGCCTGACTGTTGCCAGCCACTTAGTCTCTCCCTAGGCTCCTCTCTGTCACCGGCCACGTGTGTGTGCACTCACTGGTGATTTGGTGGGTTCCTGTAGTCGTTCTAGTCCTGTCTTGTTTCGGTCCCTTTGGTATTCCTAGTTGATCCGGGAGAGGAGAGGAGAGGAGAGGAGAGGAGAGGAGAGGAGAGGAGAGGAGAGGAGAGGAGAGGAGAGGAGAGGAGAGGAGAGGAGAGGAGAGGAGAGGAACAGATCTGCTGCTGCTCGTAGCTCCACCTCCAGAAGTCCCTGGCAATTTCTTAAATAAAAATCATCTATAAAAACTGTGAATATGGCCCAAGAAGTGGATATACTGTTGGACTCTTAAGAATAAAGTCCCAAGTTCAATCCCCAGTACCTAAGTGGTGCTGTGGTCCTCTCTCTCCCACCCACTATCTCAAATGAATTCAATTTTTTAAAATTTAGTTTTAGTTATTATTATCAAAGGGAAATTGAGAGAGGAGAGGAGATAATGAGGGGATGGGAGAGTGGAGAGAGAGAGAGAAAGAGAGAGAGGGAAAGGCTGGCAGCACTGCTTCACTGCTCATGAAACTTAGTTAGCCCCTGGAGGTGAGGACTGGGGCTTTGAACCCTGGACACTGGGTATAGTAGTGTGTGTACTCAACCAGGTGTGCCACAGCCCACACCCATGAATAAAATCTTTAAAAAAAAAAAAAACAGATCTGAGAATACAGTATTCATGCTTCTCATACTCCCCTATAGAATGTGGTTCTTTCTAATGCAAAGAATATTCAAATGCATTTGTAGAAAAATCTTACATAATGTAGAAAACTGAAAGAGAGGGTGCTTCATATTACAGTTGGAAACTTCTCAGTTCAAGCCAAAATAATTGACTAGTACTTACTTTCATGACTAAATAATCTAAAACTAAGTACCTGGGTGCCTCCACCCTGAGGGCAGGGGGTGGACTGGGGAGACCCAGCTTTTCATGTATGTACATGAAAACTACTCCTTTCCTTAGATACTTCACACCCAGTAGTTACTCTGGTGAAATGAAACTGGGGAAGGAGGCTGCCTCTTCACTAAACACTCTTATTTTTTAAACTTCTGACTTTGCTCCTGCATTTTCTATGTTTTAAATTTGTAAACCAAAGAAATAAAGGATAACAAAACATTCTTTTTGTATTTCCCCTTCAACACTAGAAATGAAATACAATAATGAGGCAGAAAGCCATTCTTCTTGTCTCCAATAAAAGTTTTTACCCTAAGTCATATAGCTCCCTAGAATCAGTCAAAGAACTCAGTGACAGCAACTGTAAAGACAAAGTCAGAAATGACAGTAAAGAGAGGAACTTGGTGCCTGCCATCGTCTCAGTGTCCAGAGCCATGACTGGCCCAAGAGTTCAGGGCGTTACTTTCTGTCTCACTCACTTGTCACCATTCCTTCACCTCATACCCTCCCTTTATGATTCTCTTTTGTTTCTTCTCACTGGCTGTGTTCTAAAAATTGATCATGTTTGAATTTTTATATTGCTTATATAATAATTTTATAACCTATTCTATTTTTTTATTTTTTTTTAAATAGAGAAGTAGAATAACTCTATCCATTTTTGGTTCTAATCCAGCAGGTAACCTCAATAAGAGAGTTTCCAACCCTTTCTCTATGGCTTTCCCCCTGTAGGTGCAGACTAGGGGCTTAAACCTGGGTCTTTGTGCATATGCTCTCAACCAGGTATGCCATCACCCAGCCCCTAGTCTTTCTACTTTTCTCCCAAACTCCCACCACAAATTATTTATTTCAAAAGGAACCGTCAGTAAAGAGGTATGTTTCTCACTATGTCAGCATTAGTAGAGTAAGAGTGTGGATGGAATTAACAAGTAACTGTGTCCTGTCTCCTACCAGGTGCTTCATTCTGGTTTGACTTTTTTTTTTTTTTTAACTGCTCTGAGAAAAACATTTGAGGAGAGCTCGTTTGTTTAGTCCTACTGCTCTTATTAAAATTACCTTTTGATCTACAAGAAATCCAAACCTGGGTTAAAAATTAAAAACCTAGGACAGGTGAAAATGCATTTGACTTTTGTCTTCAAGTCTGGCTTCATGTAAAATATTGACCTGCATAAATAGGGAGAGACTCAGGCAAATGTCCCTTCTTGTCCGCTGAGCTACTTATGTCATGGGCCTGGTATAATTGCATTTTCAAGTAAAATGTTGGCATCATTTGGAAGGTCAGTGCTTGTATACAATTAAATGTGTTCCTTTTGTTCTTTCTCCTGTAATGTCAGTAACTTTAAGGCATTTCAGTTTGCTACACTTCCTTGTAAACCTTCCCCTCCAGGGGAAACTAGTATTCCAGCCATTCAAGTAAAGGAGCTAGCTTTCCTTTTCAACAAAGATCTTAGCAGATTTTATTTATGTATTTATTGGTAACATGAAAGCTTTGCAAAGTGGAATGAGGTCAAATCCTTCTAATCTATAAATCCCTGACTGACTAAATAAAGTTGGGCTAATTTTTCAGTGAATGTTTTGGAACTTTACTGAATGCATGACATTCTCAGCATTGACTTTATCACTAACCATAGTGGCAGAGTTGGGGGGTGGGGTGTGGCCGTGCTCAGTTGGTCTTGCTGTCAGCACTATATTAACTGAATCTCCAGACCCAGTCACTGGGAGTCTCAAATGAAGTGCTTTCTTGAGCCCTGCTTTTACATGTCAGGCATTGTTTTCTGACAGCAAACAACAACAATAATAATGTTGATCTACTGTACCTGTCTTTACAGCAGGGTCTGTTATCAAGGGGTGCTCTCCCCTACTCCTGCCTCCCTCCCAGCCACTTGACAGTGTCTAGAAACATTTTTGATTGCCGTAAGCAAAGAAGGAGACTCGGAGGAAGAACTAGTTGTATCTGGTGCGCTGGAGCCACAGATGCTGCTAAACATATTCTTGTGCACAGGATGACCCCGTCCCACAAAGAATTAGCCGCCCAGCATGTTGGAAGTGCTGAGGCCAAGAGATGGCATTAGAAGGACCCAGGAGGTGGCACAGTGGATAAACAATAAGTTTCTTGGGGTCTGATTTATACAATTTGGATAAGCCTCTTTAGGAAACTAAGGTCTCTAGATATAAAAAGAAAGGTTTATTTCACATGAGAAAAATAAATCATGAGGGGCTGGGTGGTGGCGCACCTGGTTGACCACACATGTTACAGTGTGCAAGGAGCTGGGTTCGAGTTCCACCCGGTCCCCACCTGCAGGGGAAAGCTTTTTGAGTGGTGAAGCAGTGTTGCAGGTTTCTCTCTGTCAATCTCCCTCTCTATCACCTCCTTCCCTCTCAATTTCTGGCTGTCCTCTATCCAATAAATAAAGATAATTTTTTTTTGTCACATGACTACAGTTTATTTTTATTTCCTTATTGGAAGATTAATGGTTTACAGTCGACAGTAAAATACAATCATTGATACATGTCTAACATTTCCCAGTTTTCCACATAACAATTCAACCCCCACTAGGTCCTCCTCTGCCATCCTGTTCCAGGACCTAAAATTAACTTAAAAAAATCATGACAAATTGCAAATGTGGAGTTAGAAAACACCTATGTGGGCCCGTGTGGTGGGGTACCTGGTTGAGTGCACATGTTACAGTGTGCAAGGACCCAGGTTCAAGCTCCTGGTCCCCATCTGCAAGGGGAAAGCTTTGTGAGTGGTGAAGCAGGGCTGCAGGTATCTCTCTCTCTCTCCCTTTCCTCTCAATTTCTGGCTGTCTATATCCAATAAATAAATAAAAATTAAAAAATTAATCCTTTAAAATGTATTTTAAAAAAGGATTAAGGAAGGAAGGAAAGAAGAAAAGAAGGAAGAAAACACTAAGTATCATATAACCTAAAGAAATAGCAGTATCTTCATTAATTGCTGGCATGTGCTGTGTATTCAGACATATCCTTAGTTTTCCCCACATCTTTTTTAAAAAAAATTTCCTATTTATGAGAGAGAGACTAGAGTGTCACTTGGTTCTGACATATGGTGATGTTGTGATTGAACTGGCACATTTGAGCCTACTCAGGATTGGAAGTCAGACCTTTTGTCCCCACATTTTTACAGTAGTATATTTGGACCAGGATTATCATTCATTCTCTTCAATATGGTTGCACAAAACTTACTTGATTTTGTTTGGGGTGTGTGTGTTTGTTCATCACTGGGGGTTCACCACCCCAGGCAAACTTTTCCAAATAGAAAGAGAAACAGAAGAACAGATGGAAAGAAATCACAGCAAAGAAATCTGAGTGTTGGGTGTTGGGCTCGAACCTGGGTCATGCAAATTGCAAAGCAAGAGTACTATGCCAATTGTGCTATCTTGCTGGCCCTTTGTTTTGAATTTTAACTGATACCTTAGAAAGTCTCAGCTTTCCAACTTGTTATTGGTAGTATGTAAATTTTGGGAGCTGCTGTAAGATCTAAGGAAACCTCTTATCAAAAAAGTGATTTTTGCACACATGAGGTAAAGAGTTGGGACCCTCTGATGTTTTCTGAGCAATCATATGTCACTTCTTGAATCTGTAGCACCTGATATTTGTTCTTATCCTTCTTGTAATGGTATATCATGAGTTTTATTTCTTTACTGAATGCCAAATTATCAGTAAGCACCTGATGAGGTGGTACAGAGCAAGGCGCTGTCAGAACAAGGGAGAGCAGAAATGTGAGTGAGCATAGCACCTGAGACAAGCCCTGCAGCAGAGACAGCTCCATAGGAGGGTGTGCTGGAGCCATGCAGGCAAGTGAGAAAGTGGCAGGAGTTGCCAGGCAACTTAGTTGTAGCTTGGATTTGAGAGGAGTTGTGTAACCATACAAAGATATCATGGTATGATGTAAACAATATTTGCCTTGCTTTGAAGGCAGCCAGATTTTAGGGCTGAATCCTAGCTCCTCTTTCCCCATGCACACTTTTTTTTTTTTTTTTTTTTGCCACCAGAGTTATCCCTGGGGCTCATTGCAGACACGATGAATTCACCACTACTAGCAGCCATTTTTTCTTTCTATTTTCACTTGATAGGACAGAGAGACATAGAGAGAAGGGGAGATAGGTGGAAAGATGGACACCTGCAGACTTTCTTCACCCCTGCAGGTGGAGGCGGCCAGGGGCTCAAACCCAGGTTCTAACACATGGTAATGTGTGTGCTTAACCCCTGTTCACAAGAATTTAATATATGGGAAATAACTGCAGACTATATATATGACACTATGTTAAATATATAACATTGGATGTAATATATCACAAACTGTATAATGTGTAACACTTTATGATATAATAAATGCAGTTATTTAGGCAATGGTTCTACTTCCAGTAGTCATACTGGAAATATACACTTCAACTACAATTAAAACTAAGTTATCAAACCCAACCTGGGGGTTCATGATCTTTCTTCATTCTAACTTCCCTTGGGTCACATTTTCCATGTATAGAATGATGTTTGATTGGCTTCTTTTGGGATTCGGTTAAGGGGAATTGGGTTGAGGGATACACCAATTTTTGACATAGATATAGATATAGATATAGATATAACTTTCATACCTGTGGCCCAGGATGTGGCTCAATGAATAAAGCATTGAACTTCGAGGCTTTAGGTATTGAGTTCAATCCCCAGCATCACATGTGCCAGAGTGATGCTCTAATTTTCCTTCTGCTTGTCTCTTTCTCATTAATAAATGAATAAATTTTTAAATATTTTTTAAAAGACTCTCATACCAGGGATCCAGGTAGTGGTGCACCTAGTTAAGCACACACACTGTAGTGTGCAAGCATGCAGGTTCATGCCCCTGGTCCCTACCTGCAGGTGTGGTGAAGCAGTGCTGCAGATGTCTCTATGTCTCTCTCCCTCTCTGTCTTCCCCTCCCCTCTCAATTTCTCTATGTCTATCCAATAATAAATACATAAATAAATAATATTTTTTAAAAAGACTTTCATACTTAGTCTTTGAGGTCCCAAGTTCATTCCCCAGCACCACCATAAACCAGAGTTGAGCAGTTCTAGGGGGGTCTCTCTCCTCTCTCTCTGTCTCTCAACTTCTCCCTCTCCCTCTCCCGCTCTCCCTCCCTTCCTCCCTCCCTTCTCTTTCTTATTAACATAAGTAAAATATTTTAGAAGCAGATTTTACTGGTTGAAGCAATAAAATTTCACTTAGAACCAAGAGGTGGAAGAGACACTCCACTTCTGCATGGGAGAAATGTAAAAAAAATAAATAAATATTTGACCACTTGAAAAAATTGTTACACAGGGCTACCAGCTTCACTTTGCTTCTTGGTTTGCATTTCTGAACCGGAATCTGATCCACTGAGCTTCTCCTGTAAGTCAAGCCTTCTGGTCCTAGAAGCTGGGACCAGGGAACTATCATAGATTTAGTACAACTTCTCTTCCAATGGCCTTCTAAGAAGAGTTCAAGGTTGAGGAGGAAGTGATGGATTTCTAGTGCAGACACTGCCAAGAGTGATAGCATTTCTACCTTCTGTACGTGCTATTTGGTCAGTAGAGCCTGGAAAGAGAAAAAAAAAATAGGGTGAATGCCAAGGGGTGACTAAAGCTTGTGCCAAGCTATCAGTGCTGTCATGAGTGTGACATTTCTGCCATTTATGTGTCTGAGGCATTCACAGGAAAGCAAGATCTGGAAGCATTCAGGTTCAACAGTGAGCAGGAGGTTGAAGAAGTCATCCTTGCTCTTGAAATGAAAACGGATGTTTGACCTTGAGCAAAATCATAGAACAGAAACACTTCACAGCTGTTAGAGATTTTTCAGCCTTTAGAAGCAGATGTTAAATATGACATTCTCTTGGTATTTATTCCCCCGGTCCCAGTCAATGCTTAACATAAGTGAATGAGACATCTTTACCCTAAGATCTTCAAGCTGCTTAACTGGTCAGCTGCACTTAGCTGAGCAGCCTGGGAGGAGAAAATGATGGGGAGATAATGGCTCCAGTCTTGGTGGATGTGCTACTAGTGCAGCCACTAAAAAAAAAGAAATAGAGTGTTTTCTAATCCAAAGCATTCTGGGTGGGAGTTAATTTTGGGTCTCAGAACTGCTCAGTGAAATAGAATAGTCAGTTTGTTCCTACCAAAGACTTTGCAAGAGTCATCATCCTGCTCCACTTACCTGCCTCCTCTGCTCATAGTGGAGATGCAGTGAGCTCACTGCTTCATGCCTGCTTCATCCTTCTTTTTTTCTTAATATTTTTAAACTTTATTTTATGTAATAGAACAGAGAGAAACTGAGAGGGAGGAGGGATGGAGAAGGAGAAAGAGACAGACACCTGCAGTACTCCTTCATCATTCACGAAGCTTCCCCCTACAGGTGGGGACTAGAGACTTGAACCCAGGTCCTTGTGCATGGTGACACGTGCACTTAACCAGGTATGCCACCACCCGGCTGTTAGCCTGCTTCATTCTTTATGCTCAAGAAGAGGTCAGGGCATGTCTGATTTTTGTGAACTAGTTCTAGGAAACTCATGAGCAGCAGATTTTAATGGTTTGCAGAACTAGAACCTTTCTTAGGGAAAAAAAAAGTTGCTATGTAAAGAGAGAAGGTACTGTTCTTTTATACAGAAGATCAAACCAGAGACAACTGGTGGAAAACCTCATGTCTTCTTTTGTCAACACTTCCACAGGATTCATGTATTTTATGAGGGTGTGAGGGAGGGGGAGTTCAGAGCATCACTCTCTTAGTGTGATACTGGGATTGGAGCCCAGGACCTCACATATGCAAGGCATGTACTCTGCTTACTGAGCCTCTTTCTTCCCCTGCTGAGTCTGTATTCCCTAATCTGCTTACTTAACTGCACATTTTATAGTACTAAGTCCTGTAAGTGGGAAAAAAAAGAAGCAAAATGGTTATTATCCTATAATTAATATTACTAATAATAAATAGTCAAGATGGCAAGGTAGCTCACCTGGATAGTGCACCTGCTTTGACATGCACATGACACCCCACACACACTGTATTGGAGGAAGCTTTGGTGCTATGAATTTGAAAAAGTCAATTCACAGTGATGAAACCCTAGCAATGACACCCCCCAAAAAAAATCCCTCTGTAGTGGGAAGAGTGAGAAAAATTCCAATATTTCTTTATACTAAAATTCTGCAGTTGTAGTTCTCACCCTCACAGAACCAACATTGGAGATTATAATAGATGTTTTAACATTTACTTATCCTGAAAATATTTTATTATTGGAAAGGTGCTGACATATTTTTCTGTGTTTTTCTATGCAAAAATGTGTCCTGACTTTTCCAACAACCATATGTAAATGTGTGTATGGGTAGTCTTTTTAAAATGTGGTGGAATGTTCCTATAATAATATAAAAGGAAATAATGTTTGATCATATACATTTAATATGTAAACTGAAAAAAATCTCTATAAGGTTAAATATATCATCTGGAAATAGAACCAGCTCAAAGCAAGTAAGGTAGTTTGCTTTCTCCAGTGCTGAACTCAAGCATGCATGGAAACATTAGAATTCACAGAGTTGTTAAGTGTCTGTACTTATCTCTACTGGTACAACAGCTACAAATGCAGGCTAGCAGTTGGATTACTTTGACAACTCAGATATAGAGTGGTACTGCCATTGGTGAAATGACATTTCCAAGATGCACCTTGCTCTATGTAAATCTCTAAACAAAGTTAATTTTCTCAGTAGCTACACTCCTGGGAAACTCACCCAATTTTATAACCATTCCAAAAATATGTTTTGTTTACATGTGAAATAGAACGCCCAGGCTCTTGTGATTGTAAACAGGCTGTGTTTTTTTTTTTCTCCACAAAACCATTTCAGGCATTCTCTTTGTTCACATGTGAAATTAAAAGTTCATGCTCTTGAGATTAAGAAATTTTTCACCTCTGGTTTTGAAATTTACACAAGATGTGAGAAAACCTTTGTTTTGTAATAACATGGGAACTCCACCATACCACAGGATCCCTAGTTTTGCTGACCCCTACACTCATGGGCATGGGGTTGATAGTCATTGTGACAGTGTTCAAAGCGGTCTAATGCAGAGCCAGTGCCCTACAGTATGTGACATAGGTGAATAACTAAAGTCAGGTGAAAGATAGGAATCTTTCTTGTCTGTCTTGAATGTTTCCAATGCATTTTTTCTCTTGCTTGGAATAAGAACTACTGTTTTGTTTTCAGATATGGGAACCTTAAGACCCTGACACTTTCTTGGTGGAAAATAAATGACATATTTCCTTTATATTTTCAGAAATGCATTTGAGTTTTGTTAGAATTTGTAATAAAATTGGCATCAATTTTTGGTTGTTTTGTCTGTAGCTGCCCTAAAAAAAAAAAAAAAAAATTGGGATCAGGGCACACCCAATTACAGATGTCAATTCAACATCACCTTAAGGAACTTTAAAAATGGGGTTAGTTATGTGTCAGGCAAGTATATATAACTGTGAAGTGTTGAGTTGTTTTTTTTTTGAAGATTGGCCGAGATCTACTATAAATGTTTCAGAGTCTTCTGAAGATCACACTGGCTATTCCTGTGGAGTCAAGTCATTTAGCTGGAGGTGCTTACATTGCTCAAACTTTTCACTGTTCATCACATTACTTAGCCAAATGGATTAGGACTTATGTGAGAGAACAGAAATACACAAGTCAATATTTTAAAGTTTTAAGTCTATTTAAAAGGAGAACCTATATTCTACACTGAATGGACTTGTCAGAGTACCCGTTTCTGATCCTTATGTAAAATAATATCCAGTCTCCACCTGCAAGGGGAAAACTTTGTGAGTGGTAAAGCAGTGTTGCAGGTGTCTTTCTGTATATATTTCTCTCTCTCCCCTCCCATCCCTCTCAATTTATCTAATAAATAGAGATAATGATAAAACATGAAAAAATAAAGTAAAATGAAATAATATCCTGTTGACATTCATGAAAAGTTGAACTTTCACAAAAGACAGCTACTCTGTCCTCTGCTTTATGACACCCTTAGCACTTATTGAATATCTGAATAGTAAAGGATTCTGCTTGTAGATATTCTCTGTTGTTTTCTTGCTCTGGCCTTGTACGCACGCCTACTTGCATGTGTGTGGAGTTGAAGCCTTGTTCAGGTGCAGTTATACTACTCCACAGTCAGGTTCTCATCCAGATAGAAAAATTAAAGAGAGAGAGAGAGATGTCACAGTCCCAGGACTTCCCCCAGCACCATGGTTCCTCCCATCTAGCTCTAGGACTCAAGTCCAGGGCACATGTCCTACCCACTAAGCCATTTCTCAGTCCTTTAAACTTATGTTTACATGGGTGGCATTTTGAACTACTGTAAGAATCTGAAACTAGACATATAAGATCATCAGTTCTCAAATGTTAGCACCCTACCAGGATGACCTGAAAAACTGTACTCCATTTGGGGGTTTTAGTAAATCTATAGTGGACACTGGAAATTTGCCTTTCTATCTAGTTTCCAGGTAATCCTGAGGCTAATGGCTAGGTGTCCACACTTTGGGGAAGTGGTATCGCACGTAAATCCATGTAAAAAGACAATCTTGGACCCAACCATGGACCAAACTATCAGTGCTGGCTAAAATGTTTGTTGTACTTAGAATCTGATGATTGGGCATAGAAGACAATGTCAGGAAAATGAGTCACAGGTGAAACATTACACAGGGTTTTATATGTATTTTCGCTTGTTATTGCAAACAACAAAAACAACTAGTTCAAGTAAAAAGGGGTTTTGTTGGGAAACAGTTGGGTGTTTTGCAAACTGGTTGTGGTGACTGGAAAACTAAGCTTGAAAAACATGCAAAAATAGAAGCTGTCTTCCAAAAGCACAGCTAAAGTATGACTGCTGAACTTGTCTAATAAGGACACTACTTCCAACAGCTGAGATCTCTAACACTGGTTCTGAACACTGTTGATGCCATTTGCCCTCCAAGAAACTAGTTGGTAGCACAATGCTTGAAAGAATTCCTCCTTACCCCTGTACTTTTGATCTTTAGCTCTGGATTAAGTCTTAAGGCCAGACCACTCATTTGCAGCACCCTAGGTGGCAAAGGATGCTGAGAGAACATCTGAACATTTCCTTTCTGAAGCATTAGATGGCCCCTACCACCTTCAGTAACCAAGATGAAGAAAATGCCCAACTGTGTTTAATATCCCCTGATATGACACTGGTGTTTATGACCTCAAGTGAAAGGCAGTGCTATTGGTGAATGCTACAGTGTGAGTGCCAACAGGAGAACCACAGTGAATATCTTTTACGTAGGTCAGTTATGGTTATTGAAACGTGTCACGGGAAATCCAGAGAGTATCATGTAATCATATCTTCCATCAGATACCAAATCAACTGGCTTAACAACTAACTTGCCATCTTAAGAACAATTGTAGGTCAAATTTGAATAAGACTAACTTAGGATCATGTTAACTGGCCTTATTCAGGCTCTTGTGATGAGATAAAAATGACTGTCAGTTGGACAAGCAAGCAGCAAAGAAGCAGATATGTTGGCATGCTTCTAAGACCCCTTCTGTTGCATTGCTTGACGTTGTAGTCTATTTATATAATCATTGTTTTCATTGGTTTAATCCCCACTGGTTTGATCGCTATTTCCTTCTCCTCACCCCCTATCCTACGTACTTCCTCTTCCTGACACTTCCACCTCAGGAGACATAAAAGACAGGGCTTTCGAATGAAGAAATATTGGATTAGATTACATTACATTAGATTAGATTAGATTGTTGAACTGCATCCCCTCTCATCAATAAAGATTGAACTGCATTCCCAGCTCAGCCATGAGTCCCTGGTCATCTCTCTACCACCTGTGAAGCTAGCCCAGCCCGGCATATGGCACCTGAACAGGGACTAGCACAGATATATTTTTGGAGTCTTGTTTTTCTAATATTGTCAATTGCTTCGTCTCCTGGATTACATAAGGACACCCTGTTAATAGCAATCGAAAAATAAAATGATGCTTATGCAAAAGAGCTTACCAGGTCTTAGAATAGCTGAGGACCATATAAACAGAAGTCTAGTCTCATACATAAGGGATGTAAGTTTGAAGAAAGAAGTCAAAAAAGAGTCTTACAAAACTTACTTGAAACATTTAATAAAAGGAAATTTTTAATAAAAGTATGTAACTCAAAACTCCTACTCTACAAATTATTTTAAATACAAAAGTAGCCTTTGTATTCAAGACAAATAACAACTGGAAGCATTTCACTCTGCTGGAAGATATTTTCCCATTCTAGTTTTCATATTCAAAACAACATAATAGTCAAAGTGCTCAAAATTGTAATGAAATGACCACAAACACTGTACTTAGATGTAGCAGGATTGGTGTTCACTCAGGATTCTATGCTCCAGCTGTTTACAGCTGGCATCTGTTCTAATTGTTCAGCATCTGTGATTTGCTTGTTGTTAATGCTTCTGTTATCATCCCTGCTTCAGCATAAATTTCCTTCTAGATAGCAGAAGCTACATATACACAGGACAGTATCGAAACATGTAGTTACTATTTAAATGGAGGTGGTTCTTATCACTGTTATTCTTGTACCCCACCCCCACTCCTTTCTCTTTTCACAGTGTGAAGATGTCACCTTCATTGTCACCTTCAGCAGTCACAGAATCCAAAAGCAGAGATATTTTTGACAGACCCCTTTAAGATTTGTGTGGGAGAAATTTGGATCTTCTGGAAGACATTTGGGGATACTGAATAAGAATAAATAAACATACTGGCAGTGCTAGCAAAATTGTTAACTCTTCAGTATAAATTTGTGTGCATTAAGTGTATTAACCTTAAGTTATTTCACTGTAGCACACACTTTGCATATAAAATCATTTGACCTCACTACAACATAACACAGAATTAACCTAAAAATCATTTCTATTTAATTAACCTAAAAGTCATTTCTATTTATTTTTTATAAATATTTTAATTTTATTAGGTGAAGACAGAAATTGAGAGGGAAAGGGGAAATAGAGAGAGAGAAAGAGAGACACCTACAGAATTGTTTCACCACTTGTGAAGATTCCCCTCCTCCCCCCGCAAGTAAAGTTTAGGGGCCTGAACCTGGGTCCTTGTGCATGGTAATGTGTGCTCAACTGTGTGCATCACTGTCTAGCCCCCTAAAAGTCATTTCATAATTACATTTACTAATAGTGAGTTATAAAGTGACATGAATTTTTAGCATTTATTTATTTATTTATTTATTCCCTTTTGTTGCCCTTGTTGTTTTATTGTTGTAGTTATTGATGTCATTGTTGTTGGATAGGACAGAGAGAAATGTAGAGAAAAGGGGAAGACAGAGGGGGAGAGAAAGAGAGACACCTGTAGACCTGCTTTACCACCTGTGAAGAAACTCCCCTACAGGTGGGGAGCCGGGGGCTTGAACTGGGATCCTGGGACATGAATTTTTAAATAAAGAAGTGAATCTGAGAAAAGAGTGTGTTTCAGTTTTTAAAACTCTAAGAGACAAAACTTGTGTGAGAGGAGCCATGTTTCCTCAGAAAAGGTCACACCAAGTATGACACAATTTCTAGAGACAGAACACACACAGTTTTAATGCACTGCATTATAAAGTATAAAAACACTAACATAATATAGATGCAGCTGATTTCTTTTATGCATATGTAACATGAAGTACATGTGCTAACTTAATGATTTTGTTGCCACTAGGACTTTGCCACTCAGAACTGAATTTTTCAAAGAAAAGTAGAGACAGAAAGAAAGGGAAAGACACCACAACTCGGAAGCTTTCCCCAGTGCCGTGGGGACCAGGGGCTCAAGCCTGGGTCATACACATGGCAAAGCATGAACCTTCTCAGGTGAACTGTCTCACCGGTCCTCTGGTAACTCATCTAAGCCACCACATAAGGGAATGAAAATGAATGTGCCTATTTATAGAGAAGAGAGTGAGGTATGGAAAGGCAAAGGAACTTGCTCAGGGCTGCATCCATTATAAGTGATAAGCTGAAGTCTGAAGCTTGAGCTCACAATGACTGCACTTGGTGATTGCGGATCAGCCTAGGACTCATACTTTTCAAATCCAGATTATTGTGCCATAAACCCTGCCAGAAGTCATTTCCAGGACACTGCTGAATTGTGTTCCATGCTCTCTGCTCAGCATCCTCACCTTGCTGTCACACACTCTTGGGAGATTACTGCTGTGCCAGGCATAGCCATTTATTTATGCAATTCCCTTGACACACACACACACACACACACACACACACTGACCTCAGCAAGGGCATCTTATCATTCTTAGAGTCCTTGAGATCTACCATTGACTTTCAGTAGTCCTGATCACATGCCCAGTTTACTCATGCTAATACTGCTTTCTGAAGCTTCTATAACTTAGGTGAATTGGCTTTGTTCGGAACTTTATCAAGAGCATTATCCCATTCTTTATCCCTCTAGAAGTACAGACCCAGGGTCATTATGGGGTGCAGAAGGTGGAAGGTCTGGCTTCTGTAATTGCTTCCCCGCTGAACATGGGCATTGACAGATTATCTATCTCTCTTTCCCTAGTGGGAAAGAGAGCCTATCTCTCTTTCCCTAGTGGGCCAGGGCTCTGGGGAGGCAGGGCTCCAGGACACATTGGTAGGGTCATCTGCTCAGGGAAGTCTGGTTGATATCATGATAGCATCTGGAACCTGGTGGCTAAAAAAGAGTTATGGTATAAAGCAGAACAAATTGTGAACCTCGTGAACTTCAAGGCAATAGTATCGCAGATGAATATTTGGGGTTTCCATTTTGGAAAAAGTTAGTAGGTCTATTTTAGGTATATTCCAAGGAGCCCATGGCTTTACTAGTCTTTGCCCGAGTCTGACAGCTAACATGCAGGTGGACCCAAGGTATTTCCTGGGGAGAAGGTGTCATAGTTTTAAAAAGAACTAGAAAGCTGGATCAGGGAAGAGAGCTCCCAAATATGGGAAAAGTATATATAAATATTGTTAACTGTAAACCCTATTGATTTGATCTGGGGCCTGTATTCAGCACAGGAACCTATGTAACTTCTGCATCCCTATAGGTCTGAACTCACATTCTGTGGTCACAGCTAGGAACTTTCCAGGCTGCACTAGTTTTGGGACCCATCTTCCTTGAGTGGTAGAGTATGTTGCCCACCCTCCCTTCAGAGAATGAAATATTTCCTACCATTGTTAATCCACATTGAGGGCAAGGTCCTGTAGGGACCCACAAAGGGGTCCATTATGTTGTTCCTGATGGAGATGAGTAGTGGCAGTGACGAGAGGGATCTGTTAGAGCTCTAGGCCTATCATGTCTGTGTGGGAATCCCAGGACTCCCTGACTAGGGCCTCAGGTGATGTGGTGGCTTGGTAGTGACCAAAGAGTCATCATTAAAGTATGCCAGTCTCTTGCCCTTATCCAGCTTTTGTAATCCTTACTTTGTCTGGCAAGGTTAGCTTTGGAGTGATTGAGGGAAGTGAAATAGGAAGTAGGTGAGGAAGGTGTCTAGGTCTAAGTAAAAACTATGACTAGGTACTTTATTATTGTAATGCTCTTTGTTATAGCAAGTTAGTGAAATATTTAAACACACTTGTGTTTTAAGTAATTAGAGGTTTGGGACCAGAAATTGTATAAGGAATAAGAGATAGCAGGTACTCCAATTTCCAGTTGAGGAGTTTGAAGTTGAAACTGTAATTCAGTCTTCAGTGGAAAAAGTATTGAAGAATGGGGAAGCAAAAAGTAAGTGCAGCACACAAGGAAGTACAGAGGAAGGGACTTGATCTATCTCAGGAGCTGATGATCTAACAAAGGAACATTCAAGTAGTAATAGTCATTTGTACCAGATGATCTAATTCACAGGTGGAAATTAAGAAGGAAGGATGGAAAGGGGAGACATAAGGTAAAACTTGGATGGAGTGTGGTATATTGCACAAAGCAAAGAACTCTGGGGAAGGAGGGAAAGGGATGAGATAGAGGGGTCCTGGGGTCCTGGTGCATGATGATGGAAAAGACCTAAGTTGGGAAAGAGAGTATTTTTGTTTTGTTTTTATTAGTGGTTTAATATTGATTTATAAGATAACGGGAAAATTTTCATACCTTTCCCATCACCAGAGTTCTGTGGCCCCATTCCCTCCACTAGAAACTGCAGTGTTTCTCCCAAGATCACAAATATGGGTTAGCAATTACTTCTTTTTTTTTTGGGGGGGGGCCTTCAGGGTTATTGCTGGAGTTCGGTGCCTACACTATGAATTCACTGCTTCTGGAGGCTATTTTTTCCCCTTTTGTTGCCCTTGTTGTTCATCATCACTGTTGGATAGGAGAGAGAATTTGAGAGAGGAGTGGGAGACAGAGAGGTGGAGAGAAAGATAGATACCTGCAGACCTAATTCACCATCTATGAAATGACTGCTCTGCAGGTGAGGAGCCGGGGGCTTGAACCAGGAACCTTACTCCAGTCCTTGCACTTCGCACCATGTGTACTTAACCTGCTGCACTACTTACTACCCGGCCCTCTTGACTATTATTTCTATAATTGTCTATCTACATTTATATAATTTACCCAGTTTTTTTCTATGGTCCTTCCTTCTCTTCCTTTCTAACTCACACCTACTACTTCCAAGTGTCCTTGAGAAGACAGTGTTTTGCAGACACCTATTATAGGGAAATGAGAGTTTGTACCCATGTGTCAGCAACTGTACTGTAGACCATTAAGCCTCCAGTAAAGTGTGGGGAAAAGCAACTCAAAAGCATGCCTACATCAAAAGTTAAGAAAGAAGGAAGTCTTTCTTCCTACACAGAAGGTTAATTGTTAGGAGAAGATGACTTGAGGGCTCTGAACCCTGGTTCCACTGGACACAGAACTTTTGTGACAAGGAACCTTTGTTTTTGCACTATCACCAAGAAGGAAGAGATTCTAGAGAACACCTAAAGAAGTAAGTCGTAACAGCAGCAAATGCTGGAGAGGGTGTGGGGTCAAAGGAACCCTCCTGCACTGCTGGTGGGAATGTAAATTGGTCCAACCTCTGTGGAGAACAGTCTGGAGAACTCTCAGAAGGCTAGAAATGGACCTACCCTATGACCCTGCAATTCCCCTTCTGGGGATATATCCTAAGGAACCCAACACATCCATCCAAAAAGATCTGTGTACACATATGTTCTTGGCAGCACAATTTGTAATAGCCAAAACCTGGAAGCAACCCAGGTGTCCAACAACAGATGAGTGGCTGAGCAAGTTGTGGTATATATACACAATGGAATACTACTCAGCTGTAAAAAATGGTGACTTCACTGTTTTCAGCCGATCTTGGATGGACCTTGAAAAAATCATGTTGAGTGAAATAAGTCAGAAACTGAAGGATGAATATGGGATGATCTCACTCTCAGGCCAAAGTTGAAAAACAAGATTAGAAAAGAAAACACAAGTCGAACCTGAAATGGAATTGGAGTATTACACCAAAGTAAAAGACTCTGGGGTGGGTGGGTGGGTGGGGAGAATACAGGTCCATGAAAGATGATGAATGACATAGTGGGGGTTGTATTGTTAAGTGGGAATCTGGGGAATGTTATGCATGTACAAACTATTGTATTTACTGTTGAATGTAAAACATTAATTCCCCAATAAAGAAATAAATTATTAAAAAAAAAGAAGTAAGTTCATTGTTTCTCTTATCTGAGAGAGAAGAGGAAAACAAAAGGACAACCATGGGATGATTTCATTCATAAATGCAATATAGAGAATTGAAATGCATGAACTTGAAAAAAGAAAAAAAATATATATATATATAGTCAACCAATAACTGTGACCTTGGGAGGAGAATGTTGATGATTACTATTGGGGTTTAGGGGTAGGGATGTAGTACATGCAGTTTTGGTGGTGGTATTAGTATGGAATTTCACCCAATATTACCTTATAATCCTGTAAATCACTAATTAAAAAATGAAAATAAAGTTTTGAAATTCCAGTTCAGCTAGATTTGTAACTAATCCTTCTCATGCATCCCCCTTTCTTGCCTGTATCAATCAATACAATCTTTCTACATCCTCTTGAAATTCTGTGTGAGAATCTATTGATTTCACTTAGTATTCTGTCTCCTCCAGGCCACAAATTAGTCTGAGTCAAAAAAAGTGATGAGATTTTAAAAGGCTACATATAGATGACCATTTTATGTTCTTTCCAATAACATTAAAAAAAAATACTAGAAGGTAACAAAAACAAGACTCAAAACCAGATGCAAGCTACATATGAAATCCTTTGTAGCCAAAATGCAAACATTCCGGCATGCATCCCTTAGTTAAGCACAGGAAGCAGAACTTTTTATGATTTACCATTTCCTAAAAGTATATTTTGGAAGATAATCCAAATTGAGTGCATCACTTATCAGACACAACTGTATTTCTAACATCAGCTCCAAAATGTAAAATATCTGTGCAAGTGCTGTCATCTGACACTCTGGACTCATGAAGCCAAATGGTATCATTGTGTATTTCTGAGTCAAGGTGTTTACTAGTACTCGGAGAGTAGTGTAAGCACTAACTCTTCAGATACCTCTTTCCTCCTTGCTTTCATTTTGCAGTTTGGAACATTGGGGGTCTCGGTGGAACAGGGAAGGTGCTATGTAGTAACTCCTCACTTGACATCATGGATTAGTTCTTGGGATTGCAAGTTAAAATGAAATGCTATGTAATAGAAACCAATTTCACCATAGGCTAATTGGTACCAACAAAATGTAAGCTCCTACAGTGTGTTTCTGGTTACAGATTATCACCAGATGTCTAAAGAAAAACCCCAACCACTTCTACAGTCCAGGAGGTGGTTCAGTGTATAAAGTGAGACTCAGGGTTCAATCCCTGGCACTTCATATGACCAAGCAGTATTCTCATAAAATGAATAAATAAACCTTGAACAACCCCAAACCTGTCTGTTAAAGAAGAATCTGTCTTCTTTCATCTTCCAACCCACTTACTCTACTTGAAGTTTGATGGTGGTTAGAGCTTATGCCAACAGCTAAAAACACAAGGTGGGAACCAGCCCTGGTCATCGGTGCCCTTCCACTCTAGTACACACTCCTACTGGGACAATTAAGACACTCCACCTTTGGTATGCTGGGGAGAAATTGGCGTCCCCAGACATACAGACACGAGGAAAACGGCCAGACACAGAGAGTGCTCCTCCACCAGCAGTTATTTTTCTCATCAGTGTTATAGCGAAATGGCATGATTCCAGAGCCTGCTGTATTTATTATACTACCTTCAAACAGTTAACTCTGGCCACTCGGGGGCATGCCGGGTGTGTCTGTGTTTCCTCTGCTGCTGTGTGCTGCCAAGTGCACTAGATTATAAAAGGACCTGGAGAGGGAAAGGACTGGTACCCCAGTCTAGGTACATGTGGAGAGCAGCTGGCAGGGGAAAATGAGGGAAAGCCAGTGGAGAAAACTGGTCCTGAATTCTTCTCATATGTGCCCTCCCTTACACACCAAGAGCAGCGTGGCATGCTTCCAGTTGAGAAAGTTCTGCGGGTAAATTAACATTCATGCATGATGCTGCTTCCACTCCAAGTTGTGCTAGTTTGGCCCTAGAATCCCACTGCAGACCTTGTGTTGTTGGGAAGACAATCCTGGCACTGCTTCTTTCACTTTAATGCTTCCAAACAAGCTGGAAAATCAGGTCATTTATTTTACAGAGAATGAACGTCAGTGCACATAGGAACACACTGAAATATGGCTGAGCCACTGATCCATGTGAGCTCTTTATAAAGCCTCCCTGCCTGGGACTAGAGGTAATACAGGGTTAGTGAAAACAGTTGACCAGGTGCATCTGGAAATCCCAATGGGGATTTTCCAGATGTGTCATGCGCAGATGCCAGCGCGGTGACTTGATGAGAAGCTACAGGCGCAATATCCAGCCTGGTCGTTAGGCCCTTCAGCTGCACTCGCTAATTAAACTCCCAGAGTGAGCGTCCCTTCTGACCCCATGGGACCCATCTGCAGGCAGAGACTTTCTTGCAACTCACAGCTGAGCCAGATCTGAGCCCTTCTGTTTCATGTTACCTTGAATCTGGCAGCCCCAGTTCGGTTCTGTTCATCCAGCTGCCTTCAACAGCCTTCTTGTAGGTTTGCATTGCTTCTTCAGCTAGAATCATTTACCAAGCTACCTGCTGTCAGGACTGACTAATTAAAACCCACTCACTCTGTACCCAACAATGACCCTGGGTTCATACTCCCAGAGAGTTAAAGAATAGGAAAGCTATCGGGGAAGGAGATGGGATACAGTGCTTTGATGGCGGAAACTGGTGGAATTGTACCCCTCTTATCCTATGGTCTTGTCAGTGTTTCTATTATATAAATAAAAATTAAAAAACAAAACCCACTCGGGGTTTATACAGGCAGTCATCCAGCCAAATACTGCCTTGCCCAGAACTGCAATGTCCTTTTTGCTCATTGGGTCACATGGGGACATGAGCTACCCTTCACCAGTCTAGCCCCAATGATTCTTGCCTTTTAATTGCATCCCAATGGTGAGAGTCACTTGCCACTTTATGAAGTTTTCTTTTTTTTTTTTTTTTCCACCAGGATTACCACTAGTGGCTTGGTGCCTGTATGGTGTCTCCACTATACCTGGCAGCCATTTTTTTTCCTTTTTTTTTTTTTCTTCAATGTGATAGAGGGTGAGAGACAGGTTGTGGAATGAGAGGGGGACAGAGAAATGGAGGAGAAACACTTGTAGCACTATTCCACTTGAACCTGGGTCCTTTGCAAATGCTTTATAATTCTTTTGTGTTAGAGTAGGCTCTGATTATAACACAAAGTCCAGGATTTGGGTATTTTCTGATATGTTTACCTGCTGGGGAATTATGCAGATGCAGTCACATCTGCCAAGCTGTCCCCTCAGGCTTTGCCACTTCCCGCGATATTCTCGCAGTGCCTTTTTCAACCAATCCTGTCCCGACACGTCACTCCTGGTTGTTGCCCTATAAAGCCCTTCTTCTTCTGCCCCTTGTCTCTCTTGCCCACTTTTCACATTGGTGATTAGACGCAAGGGAGGGTGGTCCGGGAGGCGGCCATTTTTGCTAACTCCTCATGGCCCGAACCACTACACTCTCACCCAACTCTGAGGTGCCCATGTGAATAAAGATTTGTTTTCCCTCTTCGCTCCGGATTTCCTCTCTCTCTCTTCTCCGCAGCGCAGCCCGACATTAACCAGTAGGGGAGCTAAGAGAACAGTGTATGCTCATGGATTGAGTAGTCATTTGGAAGAAAAGAGTCTGTTTGTCAGTTTCACAGAAGATATTTGAAGGGACTAGGCGGTGGTGCACCTGATTGAGCACTCACATTGCAGTGCACAAGGATTCTGGTTCAAGACCCCTCGTCCCACCTGCAGGGGATAAAGCTTCATGGGTAGTGAAGCAGGGTAGCAGGTATCTCTGTCTCTTCTCCTCTCTATCTCCCCCTTCCCTCTCAGTTTCTCTCTGTCTCTATCCAATAATAAGTAAAAATATTATTTAAAAGAAGATTTTTGAAGTGTTTTGTAAATCAAACATAATTCTTTGGGTTTGTGCTTGGCTTGCCAGATCATTAAAGAAAGAACCAGTGTGCAATATCCCAAATGGTATTGTTCACTGGAAATTAATGGACTTCTGGAATTCGTCATTATTTTTAAGTAGAGCTGTGAATAGAAGTGACTCAGCCTTTTTGTTCTTTGCATGTTACTCCTTAGAAGTAAAGAGCTGAGGAAGTGCCTTAAGGGATATGATAAAATTCTTTAAATGATCCCAAGTGAAAGAAACACTTCAGTTCCATAGCAGCATAAAAATTGAAGAGGCAGGAAAAAATGTCACAGAATACAATGAACAGGAACAAATGTCTTTAACCCTCAGAGTTCAAGAGAGGTTGGATAAAGAGCAATGTTCTTGCACTGCACTTTTCTATTTAGCCAGATTATGGAATCTGAACTTTTAAAAATCTATTTATTTATTTCGTAATGTAAAAGAGAACCAGGGCATCACTCTGGCCCATATGATGCCAGGGATGGAACTCAGGATTTCCTGTAACCAACTTTTAGCCACCTCCCAGGTCCTTATTCAGCTGTCGATGGGCTTTTCGGGAGTATCTTCATTTCTTAACCAATCTTCCTATTTTCCAAAGACCTTCAGTGTTCAAATTCCTAGCTTAATGAGCTGCCTACATTTTGGTGTCTTACTGAAGGTCCACTGCATTCCAGCTTCATAAGTAAATGCCAACCTCAGACATACATGCCCATTAGGCCCATTGCATTACAGTTTTATTTATTTATTTATTTATTTTTTATTTAAGAAAAGATTAATTAACAAAACCATAGGGTAGGAGGGGTACAATTCCACACAATTCCCACCACCCATTCTCCATATCCCACCCCCTCCCCTGATAGCTTTCCCATTCTCTATCCCTCTGGGAGCATGGACCCAGGGTCATTGTGGGTTGCAGAAGGTAGAAGGTCTGGCTTCTGTAATTGCTTCCCCGCTGAACATGGGCGTTGAATGGTCAGTCCATACTCCCAGTCTGCCTCTCTCTTTCCCTAGTAGGGTGGGTCTCTGGGGAAGCTGAGCTCCAGGACACATTGGTGGGGTCTTCAGTCTAGGGAAGCCTGGTTGGCATCCTGATGACATCTGGAACCTGGTGACTGAAAAGAGAGTTAACATGCGACAGTTTTACTGAGCCCTAAAAGACTGTGGGAGGGTGAAAACTTTCCAGTGACCCAAGAGAGGATCATTCACTCAAGATTTTTTCCATCGCGCAAAGATGTCAACATGTCTTTTCAAAGAACAAATAGGGGGAGTCGGGTGGTAGCGCAGCGGGTTAAGTGCACGTGGCACAAAGCGCAAGGACCGCCATAAGGACCCCAGTTCAAGTCCCTAGCTCCCCACCTGCATGGGGAGTAGCTTCACAAGCGGTGAAGCAGGTCTGCAGGTGTCTATCTTTCTCTCCCCCTCTGTCTTTCCCTCCTCTCTCCATTTCTCTCTGTCCTATCCGACAACGACGACATCAACAACAATAATAACTACAACAAAAAAACAAGGGCAACAAAAAGGAAGTAAATAAACATTTAAAAAATACAAAGAACAAATAGGGCTTGTTTAATTCAGTTTTCAATCTGAAAATAAACCAAACAGATCATCAACCAAAAGATATTTTCATACAGACTCTGAAAGTGTTTACCTCCTCGCAGATTAAGTGCTAGCAACCCAGTTTTCTGCAGCACTTTGCCAGAAAAGGTGATCCTTCTAGAGTAATGCTCTCTAAGAGTACACAAAGCCAAGTTTTAGACTTGTATGCAAAAAACCAGGACAAGCCAGTTTTAAGAAGCGCCTTTATATTTTACAATAAATGGACTCTAAATAGGAGTTGTTCAATCGTAGCAATCTTTTTTTGTTTATTCAACAATAAGATAACAAATGGGTTTCATATCTTTTCTCATTTTTATATTAACATGAAAGGTATCATAAATATTTTAGCATAAATATTAAAGAAGAGTTCCATTACTTTGGACTTGATAATGGATTTTAAGATACTATACTATGTAAAATGTCAAACTGGAATTAATGACAAAGAACACTTAATTAGTTTAATATTAGATTATATTAGCATTTTAATGAACTTGAATCGCATCATTAAAGAAAGAATTTTGTAAAGTTTCAGGATTATGAATATTTTTCTTACAGTGTAAATATTTATTATACACTGTCCCAGTTACTATAGAACTAGTATAAATTTTAATTGAAGAACAATAATTTGGGGCCTGGTGGTGGCACCTGGTTGAGTGTACATGTTACAATGCACAAGGACCCAGGTTCGAGCCCCTGGACCCCACCTGTAGGGGGAAAGCTTTGCCAGTAGTGAATCAGGGATGCAGGTGCCTCTCTCTCTCCCTCTCTATCTTCCCCTTCCCTCTTAATTTCTGGCTGTCTCTATCCAACAAATAAATAAAGATAATACAATTTTTTAAAAGGCACAACAATTCTTAAAATTAAAACTTAATAGCCTGGGGTGGGGAAGGAGACAGTGGATCTTATTACTATAAAAAACTGGTAACAAGATAATCAAAACAGAGTTGCATATTTCCCAAAGTCAGCTTCTGAAAACCTAGGCGTCCCAGGCATTTCAGGGGAAAATATCTGGAGTTTGTATGTGCTGTAGCCCCTCTTGTTACCCACTATTTCTAGTGCACAAAAGGCCCTATAAAGACCAGTAGTTTAACTTTGCTAACTTGGTTCTTCAACTAAAGCATGGGCCCTCTTAATGAGTAGCCTCTGTATGCATGTCCAGCTGAACTGGTACTCCATGGAAACCACTTTGAGAAACACTAAACTTGAGGAAAGGATTATTTGCTGACTATATGGAATGGAGCATCAATTTCAGATAGAGCTGAAAAATCTCAACCCAAACTTAGGCATACTTGGTGGTTCTGACTTTTTTTTTTTTTTAATTACCAATGTAAGTTCTAGGTGCTTTTTGGTGTGGTCAACAATTCATTTTAAAGATACTCCAGGTATGAAATTCATTAAGAAGTAAAACAGTCAAATCACCATCTAGCAATCAAAGATTTTTACAGTGAACAAATTCACAATTTAATTTGAGTAGGTTTGCACCATGTGCCAGTGGTCAGTCTGCTTCTGTTTGCTGAGCTTCTGTTCTGGAAGCATGTCCATTAGGGTCACAGTAACAAGCTAACGAGGTGATGTGGCATATAACAAGCACAGGAAGAAGCTCTGGTGCTGTGGGGTCTCTCTATCTCTGTCTCTCTGTGAATGAAAAGTCAGCCTGGCAGTGAAATCATGCATGCTCAAGGTCTGGCTCAAGGAGAAAAATTATGAAATCAAGATATCAGCTTTAAATTGATAAAAAAAAAAAAAAAAAAAGATCAAGGAGTCTAACTTTAACATGTGCTGGCATTTCAGTGAAGAAGAAGTAGGGATATACCTTTAAAATGATGTTCAGCCTCAGGACCTTCATGATTGCTTACCTGGGAAGATGCCTGCTTTTGCCAAGGGCAGAGCCCATGTTTGAACCTGACTGTCACCACACTGGGGAAATTTCAGTGTTTTTCTACCTTTTCCTCTTCCCTCTGTCTCTGTCTCCTTTTCTACCTGAAAAAGTAATCACAGTGCAGTAAAGCTCTGGCAACAAAAAAAGAGGAAGAGAAAGAAGGAGGAGGAGAAACAGACAGTTGCAAATTAAAAATCACCGAGATGCCATTTTATCCACATACACATATTTTAAAAAATCAAAAAGCAATTGTGATTTTTGTGAGTTGTCACTGAGGTATGGAATAATTGTTGAGCATATGATTTGATAGAACCACTTGGAAAAACAATTATTGTACAGTTGAATGGGCATAGGCCATGACCCAGCAGATCCATCTCTATGTTCATTTCTTAGAGAAGTTTGTGTATTTTAGGCACTTGAATATCATTAGAAGAAAAGCTGGAAACAATTCATCAACAGCAATGTGAAGAGATAAAGTATACTGTATCTATAAAATGGCATGAAGGAACAAGTCACAGGTATATGTGTCAATATGTATAAGCCTCAAGAATGTAATAGTAGGTAGAGAGAGCAAGAAGTAGAATACAGATCAAATAAGTCCATTAGGTAGAGTTAAAACGTGGCAGACTAAATAAATAAACTATGCTGGTCAGAGAATCACCTTTGTGTGGTTAAGCCATTCAAAAGCAAGGGACTAATAAATGCCAGTCTCAGAGTGGCATGGACGAGGATGAGGTGAGAGAAGAGGTGGTCATTCTGTTGTGGAGCCTTAACTAGAATCTCTATACCGCTCTGGTTCTGCATGGTATATAGGGTGCCTTACTCTGTTGTTGTACTGAAACTGATGTTTTGTTAGATCTGAGTTTCCAGTTTCCTGTATGGGGGGGGGGGGGTGAGGGAGAGAGAGAATCTCTCTCTTATTTTTTTTTTACTTTTATTTATAAAAAGGAAATACAAAAACCATAGGATAAAGAGGGGTACAACTCCACACAATTCCCACCACCAGAACTCCATATCCCATTCCATCCCCTGATAGTTATCCCATTCTTTATCCCTCTGGGAGCATGGACCCAGGGTCATTATGAGGTGCAGAAGGTCTGGCTTCTGTAATTGCTTCCCTGCTGAACATGGGCATTGACAGGTCGATCCATACTCCCAGCTTGTTTCTCTCTTTCCCTAGTGGGGCAGAGCTCTGGTGAAGCAGGGCTCCAGAATACATTGGTGGGGTTATCTGCCCAGGGAAGTCTGGTTGGCATCATGGTAGCATCTGGAACCTGGTGGCTGAAAAAAAGAGTTAACATATAGAGCCAAACAAATTATTGACTAATCATGAACCTAAAGGCTGGAATAGTTCAGATGAAGAGTTCGGGGGCTCCATTTTGTAGATAGTAGTCCTATTTTAGTTATATTCCAAAGAGCCCATGACTATACTAGTTGGTTTTTTGTTTTTTGTTTGTTTTTTTTTTTTCCTTTTCCCTGAGCCTGACATCTGATATGCAGGTGGATCCAAGTTATTGTCTGGGGAGATGATGTCATGGCTGGAAAAGGCTCAGAAAGCTGGATCAGGGAAGAAAGTAGCTCCCTAATATGGGAAAGGGGTATAATGTTGACTTTAAACCCCATTGATTTGATCCGATCTGGGGCACACTACCTCACAAAGTTCCAAAACTTAGATATAGAGAATCTCTTTCTTTTGCTGGTGTGGATAGAGAAGTTTCTTATTCCAACATCTCCAGAGCTAACTAGCTAACTACCCAGAGTACCAGCACTCTGAATTTCTTGTTTCCCTAGAGTCCAGAAATAAGACTGTGGACACCAACCCACCATCAGAGAAACCTAGTTTTTTTTTTTTATTTCTTTATTGAGGAATTAATGACTTATAGTCTATAGTAAAATACAATAGTTTGTATGTGCATAACATTTCTATATAACAACACAGCCCCCACTAGGTCCTTTTCTACCATCATGTTTCAGGACCTGAACTCCCCCCCACCCCCACCCCAGAGTCTTTTACTTTGGTGTAATACACCAGCTCCAGTCTAAATTCTGTTTAGTGTTTTCCCTTCTGATCTTGTTTTTCAACTTCTGTCTATGAGTGAGATAATCTCATATTCATCCTTTTGCTTCTGACTTATCTCACTAAACATAATTACTTCAAGTTCCATCCAAGATGGGGTAAAGAAGGTGAATTCACCATTTTTAATAGCTTAGAATATAGACCACAACTTGGTCAACCACTCATCTGTTGTTGGACACCTGGGTTGCTTCCAGATTTTGGCTATTACAAATTGTGCTACTATGAACATAGGTCTACACAGATCTTTGTGGATGGGTCTTTTTGGTTCCTCATGATATATCCCCAGAAGAAGAATTGCAGGGTCATAAGGTAAGTTCACTTCCAGCCTTCTGAGAGTTCTCCAGACTGCTCTCCACAGGGATTGGACCAATTTACATTCCCACCAGTAGTGCAGGAATGTAGGGAAATTGTGAGGATATGGTTAAGTGTGATGTGGGACCTTCCATTGAAAAGTGGGAACCTGGTTGGCACGACACTTTCCTATTAGTCTCTCTCTAACTGAGATGGAGCATGGAGGGAAAATGACCACCAGGAAATGTCCTCTCTGTTAGTCTCTCTGCCTCACAAAAGACTCTACATGCAGCCCATGTCTTTGTTCCCAAACCAGTTGGTTTGTTTACTCAGAGGTTAATATAAGTTCATCTTCTTTGATCACATATGGCCCATACATCATTGTTCCACTCCGTCAAACAGTAACTAGGAGCATTCTCCTTACTCCTCCACCCCCTCCAGTCCTTTTAATCTTACATGATCTATCTTCTCTCTTAAGACTCCTTTCTGTCTTCTGGTTATTGATAACCCTACTTCCTTCGTTCCTTTGATCAACTAAACCCCTTGCTCAACATTTACTAGGAATGCTCTGACCTTTTCCCAACCCCCTACTTCTCTTTGTCCCTCTTCTCCCAAACCATAGATGGAATGGAAAATTTACTTCCTCCTACAACCGCTTATAACCCCAGCTTTGCTGTTCGATAAACAGATTGTTAATGAGAAAAGTCCCCAGGTCATCTCTTGCCATGGCACTAGCACCAGGCACTGAGAGAGTCCTGTACAGCTCCACCCGTTTCCCCGGAACATTCCCCCTGGGTACTGTGATCTCCTTTAATCTCTCTATCTGCCTCTACAGGCGCCTGCATCTGGTGCACAACAGGACAGGAAGCCAGGAGTCTGTGCCTGGGAAGAGGTCTCCCCATGAGAAGTCCAGCACAGGAGGGTTCCTTTGTCCCCACAACCTCTCCAGCATTTGTTGCTGTACCTTTTCTGATGTATGACATTCTCACAAGAGTGAAGTGGTTGTCTCATTGTCTTTATTTGCATTTCTCTGACAATCAATCACTTAGAGCATTTTTTTCATATGTTTGTTGACCTTTTGGATCTCTTCTGCAATGAATATTCTGTTCATAGCCTCTTCCCGTTTTTGGATAGAATCATTTGTTTTCTTGTTGCTGAGTTTGGTGAATTTTTTTTACATATTTTGGTTATTAGGTTCTTGTCTGATGTATGGAATGTAAAGGTCTTCTCCATTCTATAATGGGTCTCTTTGTTTGGGTGGTTTCTTTTGCTGTGCAGAAGCTTTTTAATTTGATGTAGTCCCTTTGGTTTATTTTTGATTTAGTCTTCTTTGTAATTGGATTTGTTTCATTGAAGATGTCTTTAAAATTTATGTGGATTAGAGTTCTGCCAATGTTTTCCTCTTAGTATTTGATAGTTTCTGGTTGAACATCCAAGCCCTTGGTCCATTTGGAATTTACTTTTGTTTGGTGAAATATAGTGGTTCAGTTTCATTCTTCTGCATGTTTCAACCCAATTTTTCCAACACCATTTGTTGAGGAGACTTTCCTTTCCCCAATTAATAGTCTGGACACTTTTGTCAAAGATTAGATGTCCATAGGTGTGGGAGAAATCTAGTTTTAATGACTAATAATGAAGTCCAGAATGAATCATAACAGGAAGAGCTCTACCTTTTCTTTTTTTTATATTTTATTATTATTTAAATTTTTTTATATAAAAAGGAAACATTGACTAAATCATAGGATAAAGAGGGATATAACTCCACACAATTCCCACCACCAGAACTCCATATCCCATCTCCTCCCTTGATAGCTTTCTTATTCTTTAACCCTCTGAGAGTATGGACCCAAGGTCATTATGGGATGCAGAAGGTGGAAGGTCTGGCTTCTGTAATTGCTTCCCCACTGAACATGGGCACTGACAGGTTGATGCATACTCCCAGCCTGTCTCTCTTTCCCTAGTGGGGAAGAGCTCTGGGTAATCAGAGTTCCAGGACACATTGGTGGGGTTGTCTGTCCAGGGAAGTCTGGTTGGCATCATGCTAGCATCTGGAACCTGGTGGCTGAAAAGAGAATTAACATACAAAGACAAACAAATTGTTGCCAATCATGGACTTAAAGGCTGGTATAGTGCAGATGAAGAGTTGGGGGGTCCTCCATTTTGTAGATAGCCAGTAGGCATATTTTAGTTCTATTCCAAAGAGCCTGTGACTATACTAGTTTTTTTTTTTTTCCCTGAGCCTGAAATCTGATATGCAGGTGGATCCAAGTTATTGTCTAGGGAGATGATGTCATGGCTGGAAAAGGACCAGAAAGCTGGATCAGGGAAGAGAGTAGCTCCCTAATATGGGAAAGGGGTATAGATACTGTTGATTATAAACCCCATCGATTTGATGTGATCTGGAGCCCATATTCAGCTTAGGAGCCTATGTGACCTCTGCATCCCTTTAGATCTGACCTCACATTCTGTGTTCATCAGTAGGAACATTCCAAGCTTCCTCAGTATCAGCCCATCTTCCTCAGGTGTAGCATAGCTCACTTGGATGGTACATTGCTTTGCCAGTGTGTGACCCATGTTCAAGCCCAGCTGCGACTGCTTTGAAGGAAACTTTGGTACTGGGTACTGTGATCTCCTTTAATCTCTCTATCTGCCTCTACAAAAAAATAAAATAAAATAAAAACAAGTTACTCAATCTTCCTTGTTTCTTAGTTTCTATTCCTCCCACCCTCCCTCCTTTCCTCTCTTCCTTTGAAATACAACCATGCCACTTACCATGCTTTTAGAGATTTCTCTGAAATCTCTGTGGAAAAAACAATATTTTTCTTTAAGGAGCTTACTATTTAATGATGGAGACAAAACACCACATGGTAATTCCACTGCTCTTAGACAAACATCCAAAGAGTGGGAGAGAAAAGAAGGTAATTATGCTGGGATCTTTCCCTTCCCTGTTGTCGTACTCTCACTCTGTCGGTTCACTCACACACACTCATTAGCATCCCATATGGCTTTGGTTTTGGTAGAGGTTGATTGTCTGTTTAAACCACTAAAGTAGCTGTTCAAAAACAAGGTTCTTTGTCTACTGATTTTTGAATTAGTGTGTATAATGAAATCAGGTGATGAAAGCAGCTAATTTGGCTTTTAGGCCTTTATTTCCTGGTGAGTTTGAGTTACTATTGATGCTATCTTTCCTGTTTTATTTTTGAAATGTGGAATTTGTGTTTTCTTAGCTGCATATAAGTTCATAGCTACCAACCTGATACATGAGAATTGCCAAGGGACAAAGGAAGAATTTTCTGTGCCCAACTCGCCAGCTTTATGACATATTCAAACTGTCCCAGATCTAAAAGCTACCATGTTAAATTCCTGTTGACAATCTGTTCTTCTCACTTGAAGCTTTCTGGATAGCTGTATCATACCTGAGCATTTTTAATCAGAGACATTAGATAAATATGATGAAAGTAATCCCATCAAGATTTGCTTAAACTGTTTAGCTTTGCATGATTTGTCGAAGGTTCTATCAAAGATCCTAGCAACAGAGTGGAGGGAAAGCAAGCATAGGACTAGGCACACAATTCTGCTTTTAAATCTAAGCTAGTATCCAGTAACTCATAAATTCCTAAAAGCAAGGCCTGAAATACACACATATAGACACAGAAAACTAGGGTAGAGTCAGTCTTGGCCTCTAGATAAAGAATTGGCTTTTTCTGTTGTCCTTTTTGCCAGTGTTATAAATTGCTCAGGGTTGCTCTGAGTATAAGCATTCAGAAGATGAAAAGCTCCCAGAGGTACTCTGTTATTTAGGAATCAGTCTTCCTGACAGTGCTACATAAGTTTCACATAAAAGCCTACTTAATATTGAGCCTTTCATTTCACAATGATAATGCTGCTGTTCACCCTCTATGTTAAATATTCTATTAATGGTGTTGCAGTCCGCTGCACCCCTCTTCATTTGTTTTTAAATTGGATAAGCATAGCATTGTTTTTAATTGGATAAGCATAGAGACCAGAATGGAGGGGAAGAGGCAGCCTCTGCACAAGACATAGTCATGATGAAGGGACACCATCCACATGTCACATGGCCAGCATAAATAGCATGACAAGGATGAACAGTGAAAGGTGCTTTATCAAGGACCCAGCTAGATGCTTAGATTCTAAAAGCCATTATTTGTAGCAGATTTGGTATTCTAAAGGACAAACATGGAGATGTCTGACTTACCAAAATGACTTGGGGTCTCAGGAACTCTAAGAGTCATTTGAAGTACATGTATATACTCCTCCCTCTCTCTCTCTCTCTCTCTCTCTCTCTCTCTCTCTATCTCTCTCTGTAGCAGTTTAATTGATTTATAATTCATAGACTGTCAGATTAACCCCTTCTATATGTGCAAGCATGCAGCTATATACTTCAGTGGTAGTTGATAGTATATGCACAGAGTGGAACAACTATGACCACTATTTAGTTCCAGAATATTATCATCACCCCCCAAAAAGATATCCTGTGCCTTCCATTCTTCTGCTTTCTGTGCCACCATTTGCTTAACTTGGCAACTCTGCAAAGTGGAGATTTGAACAAGGTAGTATTGGGATTAGGGTAAGCAGTTCCCTAGAAATGCTGGGGCAGGGTAATAGAAAGAAGGTGAGGGACTTCCGGAGGTGGTGCTACAGAGCAGCAGCACATCTGTTTCTCTCCTGTCCTCTCCCTGGTCAACTAGGAATTCCAAAGGAGACCACCTGGGACCACAACAAAACAGGACTAGAACAACTTCAGGAACCCATCAAATCACTGGTGAGTGCAAACACGTGTAGCTCATGGACAGAGAGGAGCCTAAGGAGAAATTAAGTGACTGGTAACAGTCCATCTGTTTACCAGTTGAGGCACCACCTCCAGTCTGTTTTACCAAGAAAAAGATGGCTGAAGGGAGTAGAGGAAACCCCTAAGACTCACCAAGTGCAACTGTGAGTTTCCATTGCTACTGCCCTCAGGATCTGGAGCAATGGTGGGGAGGCCCTGTGCTGACACCTGGGGACAGAGAACTAACCAGGAAGCTCAGGAGAAGTTCTATACCTCCAAGGTCTAGTGGTGGGTCTTTGAGAGTCTCTTTGCATAACCACTGGATTATCTCTGCCACACCCTGCTTTATCTTTTGGTCAGGAGTCAGTGATTAAACTAAGAAGCCTACTTATAGTTTAAGAGTCCTCAGGCCCCCATAGCCTACAGGGAAGAAAAAGAACAAAAGATACCTGTGCTCCAACTCAGCAATTAAAATAATACTGAAACAACTGTCAATTTCCACAACAATGAACCCTTTAATTACCTTACTTAGACACAAGTCAATCCAGGCAAGAGTGATCAGTAATTTGAAAAGTTCTGAGAGAGTGAATTCATAGCATACTATATAGAATAGTTAAACCAACAAGAAGAAATACTGGAGAACTGAACCAGGACAAGAGTCCAGATAAAGTCCCCCAAAGGTTGAAGCACAAAATAATGAGGTTAACATCCAAACACTAGTTAAGGAAATAATCACATGAGTGAGTAAAGAGTTTGAAAGAATTGTCACCAGAAATAAAGAAACAACAAATGAGACCCTGGAAGAAAACACTAATTATCTCAAAGTTATTAGAGAACTGAAAGCTGAAATAGCTGAGCTAAGAACACAACTAGCGGAACAAGCTAAAACAGCATCAGAAGAGGGTAACAAAATAGCGGAACTACAGAAAACAGTACAGAGGAGAGAGAATAGAATCAATGAGGCTGAAGACAGAATTAGAAAGATCAAGGACAAATTAGAGACAATTAAAAAAGAAGTAAGAGATCTAAAAAGAGATTAAGAGGTACTGAAAACAACAACAGAGAACTATGGGATGACTTCAAAAGAAACAATATACACATTATTGGCTTACCAGAGAAGAAAGAGAGGGAGGGGAAGAAAGCATTCTTCAGGCCATAATAGCTGAAAATTTCTCTATTCTAGATAAAATAAGAGACAAAAAGGTCCAAGAAGCCCAGAGGGTCCCAAACAGAATTAACCCAGACTTAAAGACACCAAGACACATCATATTTAGAATGGAAAGGAATAAGGATAAAGAAAGGATCCTGAAGGCTACAAGAGAAAAAGAAAGAGTCAACTACAGAGGAAAACTCATAACATTAGCAGCAGACTTCTCCACACAAACAGTACAGGCCAAAAGATAATGGCAAGTTATCTATCAAGTACTCAATGAGAAAGGCTTTCCACCAAGAAAACTGTATCCTGCTTGACTGTCATTCAGACTAGATGGAGGCATCAAAACCTTCTCAGAAAAGCAACAGTTGAAAGAATCAACTATCACCAAGCCTGCCCTGGAAGAAGTTCTGAAAGGTCTCCTATAAACAGTCATACAACCATAAATAGGGCATATATCAGAACACTCTAAAACTCTATGAGAATGGCATTAAAATATCTTCAATCTTTGATATCAATACATGTCAATGGCCTGAATTCACCTATTAAAAGTCACAGAGTAGGAAGATTGATCAGAAAACACAACCCAACAATATGCTGTCTACAAGAAACCCACCTAACTCAACAAGACAAACACAGACTCAAAGTGAAAGGATGGAAAACTCTCATACTAGCCAATGGCCCACAAAAAAGGGCAGGAACAGCTATTCTCATATCTGACACAATAGACTTTAAAATAGATAAGATTAAAAAAGATAGGAATGGGCACTACTTAATGCTCAGAGGATCAGTCAATCAAGAGGACTTAACAATTATTAACATCTATGCACCCAGTGAGCTAAATACATCAAACATCTACTGAATACATGCACCCAAGCTATCTAAATACATCAAACATCTACTGAAAGAGCTACAGCAATATATTAACAGCAACACAGTCATAGTAGGGGACTTCAGCACCACACTCTCTCAACTTGACAGATCATCCAGGCAGAAAATCAGTACAGACATGAGAAAGCTAAATGAGGAGATAGATAAACTAGAACTATTTGACATTTTCAGATTCATTCATGCCAAGAAACTGGAATACACATTCTACTCAAGTCCACATGGGTCATTCTCAAAGATAGGCCATATGTTAGGCCACAAAAACAGCATCAGCAAATTCAAGTGCATTGAAATCATCCCAAGCATCTTCTCAGACCACAGTGGAACTTAACTAACACTTAACAATCAACAAAATATTAGTAATAGTGCCAAAATGTGGAAGCTCAACAGTACACTACTTAACAACTACTGGGTCAAAGAGGAAATAAAGGAAGACATCAAAATGTTTCGAGAGTTCAATGAAAATGATGACACAGGCTATCAAAATATTTGGGACACAGCTAAGACAGTACTGAGAGGGAAGTTCATAGCCATGCAAGCACATGTTAGGAAACAATAAAAAGCACAAATAAACAGCCTCATTGCCCACCTTAAAGACCTAGAAGAAGAAGAACAAAGGAACCCTAAAAAAACCAGAAGGACAGAAATCACTAAAGTTAGGGCAGAAATCAATAACATTGAGAATAAGACAACCATACAAAAGATCAACGAAAGTAAATGTTGGTTCTTCGAAAGAGTGAACAAAAAAAAACACACCTTTAGCCAGACTCACAAAAGAAAAAAGGGAGAAGACCCATATAGATTGGATCGTAAATGAAAGTGCAGATACCACAACAGACACCACAGAAATTCAACATATCATGCGAGACTTCTGTGAACAACTATATGATACCAAGCTACAGAACCTGGAAGAAATGAATGATTTCCTACATACCTACCAACTTCCAAAACTAAGTAAAGAGGAACTAGATAACATGAACAGGCCCATCACAGCTAATGAAATTGAAACAATTATCAAAAACCTTCCCAAAAATAAAAGTCCTGGACCAGATAGATTTACAAATGAATTCTACAAAACCTTCAAAGAAGAACTAGTGCCTCTACTTTTACAAGTCTTCCAGAGGATTGAAGACACTGGAATACTCCCTTCCAGCTTCTATGAAGCCAACATCACTTTGATACCAAAAGCAGACAGGGACACAACCAAAAAAGAAAACTACAGACCAATATCTCTGATGAACATAGATGCTAAAATATTGAACAAAATTCTAACCAATCAGATACAGCAGTATATTAAAAAGATTGTTCATCATGACCAAGTGGAGTTTATCCCAGGGATGCAAGGTTGGTTTAATATATGCATGTCAATCGACATGATCCACTACATCAATAAAAGCAAGACCAAAAACCACATGGTCATATCAATAGATGGAGAGAAAGCCATTGACAAAATATAACATCCCTTTATGATCAAAACACTGCAAAATGTGGCAGTAGATAGAAAATTCCTGAAGATAATGGAGTCTATATATAGCAAACCTACAGTCAACATCATACTCAATGGTGAAAAACTGGAAGAATTTCCACTCAGATCAGGTACTAGAAAGGGCTGCCCACTATCACCATTACTATTCAACATAGTGTTGGAAGTCCTTGCCTTAGCAATCAGGCAGGAGCAAAGAATTAAAGAGATACAGACTGGGAGGGAAGAAGTCAAACTCTCCCTATTTGCAGAAGACATGATAGTATACATAGAAAAACCTAAGGAATCCAGTAAGAAGCTTTTGAAAATCATCAGGCAATACAGTAAGGTGTCAGGCTACAAAATTAACATTCAAAAGTCAGTGGCATTCCTCTATGCAAACACTAAGTTAGAAGAAGATGAAATCCAGAAATCAATTCCTTTTACTATAGCAACAAAAACAATAAAATATCTAGGAATAAATCTAACCAAAGAAGTGAAAGACTTGTATACTGAAAATTATGAGTCACTACTCAAGGAAATTGAAAAAGACACAAAGAAGTGGAAAGATATTCCATGTTCATGGGTTGGCAGAATTAACATCATCAAAATGAATATACTACCCAGAACCATCTACAGATTTAATGCTATCCCCATCAAGATCCCAAGCACATTTTTCAGGAGAATAGAAAAAGTGCTACAAATGTTTATCTGGAACCAGAAAAGACCTAGAATTGCCAAAACAGTCTTGAGAAGAAAGAACAGAACTGGAGGCATCACACTCTCAGATCTCAAATTGTATTATAGGGCCGTTGTCATCAAAACTACTTGGTACCGGAACATGAGTAGACACACTGACCAGTGGAATAGAATTGAGAGCCCAGAAGTAAGCCCCCACTCCTATGGATATCTAAAATTTGGCACAGGTGCTCAGACTATTAAATGGGGAAAGCAGAGTCTCTTTAACAAATGGTGTTGGAAAAAAAATGAGTTGAAACATGCAAAAGAATGAAACTGAACCACTGTATCTCACCAAATACAAAACTAAATTCCAAGGACATTGATCAAGTACTTGGATGTTAGGCCAGAAGCTATCAGATATTTAGAGGCTAATAACCATAATATATTAAGAGCTTGCCAAACTCAACCACAAGAAAACAAATAACCCCATCCAAAAATGGGGAGAGGACATGGACAGATTATTCACCACAGAAGAGATCCAAAACCCCAAGAAACACATGAAAAATGCTCCAAGTCTTTGTCCAAGATATGCAAATAAAGTCAACAATGAGATACCACTTCACTCCTTTGAGAATGTCATACATCAGACAAGGTCACAGCAACAAATGTTGGAGAGTTTGTGGAGTCAAAGGAGCCCTCCTGCACTGCTGGTGGGAATGTCAGTTGGTCCAGCCCCTATGGAGAGAAGTCTGGAGAACTCTCAGAAGGCTAGAAATGGACCTACCCTATGATCCTTCAATTTTTCTCCTTGAGATATATCCCTAGGAACCCAACACACCCATCCAAAATGGTCTGTGTACACATATGTTCTTAGAAGCACAATTTGTAATAGCCAAAACCTGGAAGTAACCCAGGTGTCCAACAACAGATGAGTGGCTGAGCAAGTTGTGATATATATATAGATATAGATATAGATATAGATATAGATATAGATATAGATATATAGATATATATATCCCATGGAATACTACTCAACTATCAAAGAAATGATGTTAAGTGAAATAAATCAAAAACGGATGAATATGGGATGATCTCACTCACAGGCAGAAGTTGAAAAAGATCAGAAGAAAAAAACACAAGTAGAACCTGAACTGGAATTGGTGTATTACACCAAAGTAAAAGACTCTGGGGGTGGGTCGGGGGAGAATAAAGGTCCAAAAAGTATGACAGAGGACCTAGTGTGGGTTGTATTGTTATATGGAAAACTGGGAAGTGTTATGCATGTACAGACTATTGTATTTACTGTGGAATGTAAAACATTAATTCCCCAATAAAGAAATTTAAAAAATAAAAAAGATATTCTGTGCCTTTTCTGCAGTCACTCTCTATAACTTCCTCCTTGCTTCCAGTGTTAGACAACTACAAACTACTTTTTTTTGCCTTCAGGGTTATCACTGGGGCTTGATGCCTGCATTACAAATCCACTGCTATAGGCTATTTTCTTCCTTTTGTTGCCCTTGTTGTTTTATTATTGTCATTGTTATTATTTATTTTGTTATTGCCATCATTGTTGTTGGATAGGACAAAGAGAAATCGAGAGAAGAGGGGAAGACAGGGGGGAGAGAAAGATAGACACCTGCAGACCTGCTTCACTGCTTGTAAAGTGACGCCCCCTGCACGTGGGTAGCCAGGGGCTTGAACTAGGATCCTACACTTGTCCTTGCACTTTGCTCCATGTGTGTTTATCCTGCTGTGCTACCACTCTACCCCCATAAAACTACTTTTATCTTTATAGGCTGACCTACTGTGAACATTTCAAATAGATGAAATCATGCAATATAATCATCTGTTTTTTTTTTTTTTTTTTCACTTAACATCATATCGGGAAATTGTGAGGATGTGGTGGAGCCTGGCAGGGCTTGACCTGAGGAGTGCATCTATCCTGTCAGTCTCTCTCTCTCTACTGAGAGGTTGAGCAAGGAGGGACAGGAGTAACCCCAAAAGTTTGCCCCATCTTATCAGACTCCATGCCTCACAAAGCACCCTGCATTACTGATACTATGGCCATTAGATAAAAAGAAAGGGGGAGATGTCGGGAAATTGTAAGGATATGGTTGAGCTTGGCAGGGTTTGACTTGAGGGGACATCCATCCTCTCATTTTATCAGACTCCCTGCCTCACAAAGTCCTGCATTCCTGATACTATGGCCTATCTACATAATCATTGTTTTGCCTGAAAGATCCCCACCCATTCCATTCTTTTAATCTATCTTCTTTCTACCCTCAAGACCCTCCCTGCCTCCAGGATATTATTAATCCTACCAGTTAAAACTCTCGCAACAGTTGCTAAGGAAGTTCCTACTTTTCCAGCCCTTTTTGCCTTTCTCTGCCCCTTTCCTAGCCATTTACATTTCTGATTTGCCACTTCCGGGTCTGACCTTTAAAAGCCTGGGTTCTCTGATCAATAAAGAATTGAATTGCCTCACCACCACGAGTCTGTTCCTGAGTCATCTATCTCATGTCACTGAGTGAGTAGCAGCCCAGGCTGGCTGCAGTCGCGTTCTCTCCAACCCAGAGAGTACGTGCCCAGGAAGAGGCACCCCCATGTTAGCCTGGCAACATCATGTTTCAAACTTCATCCATGTTGTGGCATATCTCAGTACTACATTCCTCATTATAGCTGAACAAAATCCCACTGTATGGATTTAACACATTTTCTTTACCCTTTAACAGACTTAGGACAGAACATTTGACAGACTTAGGTTCTTTTACTTTTTTTTAAATATTGTAAAGAATATTCAGTAAGTACAGTATTTGTGTGGACATAAACATTTTTCTTAGCCATATACCTAGGAGTGTAATTGCTGAGTTTTGTGAGAATTCTATGCTCAATTCTTTCAGGAACTGCTAATTTGTTTTTCAAAGTGATTTTATCATTTTTACATTTCCACTTGCATGTATGAAGATTCCAGTTTCTCCTTGTCAACACAAGTTATTGTCTCCATAATACTAGCTATCACTGTAGGTCTTAAGTTATATTTTATTGTGAATTTCCATTTTCCTAGTGACTGATGTCATCAAGCATCTTTCTAATGTATCTTAACCATTTGCACATCTTTGAAAACCTGTCTGTTCAAATCTTTTCCCTGTTGTGTTTTAATGTTCTGAATAAATTTAGCAAGTGGCCATAATATCTTTAAATAGTCTTCATGTCTCTTGCTCTTGTTTGCTTCAGAGGCACCCACCCATTATACTCTCACTATATGTTGCTACATTTAATAATGTGCTGTGTGTCTTTGAACTCTTTTCTTTCTTTTTTTTAATTTTTTAAAATTTTTATTTATTTTTCCCCTTTTGTTGCCCTTGTTGTTTATCATTGTTGTTATTATTGTTTTTGGATAAGGCAGAGAAAAATCAAGAGAGGACGGGAAAACAGAGAGGGAGAGAGAAAGAGAGGCAGCTGCAGACCTGCTTCACCACTTGTGAGGCAACCCCCCTGCAGGTGGGGAGCCAGGGCTTGAACTGGGATTCTTCGGGTGGTCCTTGTGCTTCATGCCATGTGCGCGTAATCCACTGCACTATGTATCCCGGCCCCCAAACTCTTTTCTTTCTATACTTCAGATTGGATAATCTTAAGTGACCTGTCTTCAAGCTTCCATTCCTTCTGTCTGTTCAGCTCTGTTGTTAAGCTCTTTCACCGAAATTCTTCATTTCACTGACTGAGCTTTCCAATACAGAGTTTCTATTTTTTAAGTAATTTGACTTCTTAAATATATTTGTATTTGATGGCATATCATTCTCACACTTTGCTTAATTATTTAAACATACTTTCCTTTAATGGAATTTATCTTAACATATAGACTCTTTTTCTAGGACCTCCAACATCTGGGCTTTCTTGGGGACAGTTTCTTCTTTTTTTAAGCCATTTTTTAAAATTTGTAATTGATAATGATTTACAAAATTGTAAGATTATAGGTTGTAGTTCTACATCATACAGACCACCAAAATTCTCTATCTCCGCCCTCCCAATAATAACCATTAGAGTTCTCACAAAGTCTCAGAAACAGTGTGTTTGCTTCTTGGTGTTTGGTTGTTGCAAGTTCTATATTCCGCAGATAAGTGAAACATCTGCTAGTTGCCTTTCATTTCTTTACTTATTTCACTATTCCAGTTACATCTGTTTTGTTCCAAAGAACACAATCATCTTTTTTTGATATTCTTTTTGTAATATTTTATTTATTTACTTTTTTAATTCAAGAGATACAAAGAAAGATACAGAAAGGCCAGAATACTGCTCAGCTCTGATTTGTGGTGGTGCTGGGGACTGAACCTGCAACCTAAGAGCCTCAGGCATGAAAGTTTTTTGCAGAACCATTGTTCTATTTCCCCAGCCCTATCCCATAACTTCTTTAGTCAGTCATCTGTTGATGGGCATTTAGGTTGCTTCCACTCTTTGGCAATTGTGAGTAATGTACAGTAATGTACATATGAACAAAGAGATAGATAGGTCCTTATAAATTAGTGTTTTCATGTCTTTGGATAAATGCTTAAGAGTGGTAATTGCTTGATCATAATGCAATTCCATTTTTATTTAAGGGCTCTCCATTCAAAGGGGCTACACCAGTTTGCATTCCTACCAATAGTGTAACAGAGACCCTTTTCCTCCTCAACTTTGCAAATGCCTATCATTTCTTGTTCATATAGGACATTCTCACGTGTATTAGGTGGGGTCTTAGTGTAGTTTTGATTTATTCTATTAAGTGAAATGAAACATCTTAATGGGCCATGTATATCTCTTTAAAAACTGCCTATCAGTTCTTTGGCCCACTTTTTTATTAAGTTAACTTTTTTTCTTTTGTTGAGCTGTGCTAGTTATTTATAGATGTTTGATATCAGTCAGTTGTGGGATGTGCAAATATCTTCTCCCAACTACTAGGCTGTCTGGTTATCCATGTGTAGTTTGCTTTTGATGTGTAGAAAATTTTAGTTTTGTGGTCCGGGAGGTGGTGCAGTGGACTCTCAAGCATGAGGTCCTGAGTTCAACCCCAAGTAGCACAGGTACCGGAGTGATGTCTGGTTCTTTCTCTCTCTCCTCCTATCTTTCTCATAAATAAATAAATAAGTTCTAAAAATAAAGAAAAAGAAAGAAAATTTTAGTTTGGGGAGTCGGGCGGTAGTGCAGTGGGTTGAACGCACGTGGTGCAAAGCGCAATGACTGTCAGAAGGATCCTGGTTCAAGCCCTGGCTCCCCACCTGTAGGGGAGTCGCTTCACAGGCGGTGAAGCAGGTATGCAGGTGTCTATCTTCCCCCCCCCCACTCTCTCCACTTCTCTCTGTTCTATCCAACAATGGCAACATCAATAACAACAATAATAAAACAACAAGGGCAACGAAATGGAATAAATAAATAAATAAATATAAATAAAAATATTCTACTTTTAGAAAAATTTAGTTTGATGTAATTCCCATTTACTTACTCTTTTTTTCATTTCCTATTCCCATGGGGCTGAGTTGCCATATACATCTTTGATGTGAAGATGCTGCAAAGTTTTATTGATCAATATGTAATATCCATTTCTGGGGAGTCGGGCTGTAGCGCAGCGGGTTAAGCACAGGTGGCGCAAAGCACAAGGACTGGCATAAGGATCCTGGTTCGAACCCCGGCTCCCCACCTGCAGCAGAGTCGCTTCACAAGCGGTGAAGCAGGTCTGCAGGTTTCTATCTTTCTCTCCTCTCTGTCTTCCCCTCCCTCTCTCCATTTCTCTCTGTCCTATCCAACAACGACAACAACAATAATAACTACAACAATAAAACAACAAGGGCAACAAAAGGGAATAAATAAATAAAATAAATATTAAAAAAATATATATCCATTTCTGTTTCTTACTACCTTCTTTGCCTGAAAATCTATTTTATCTAGAGTTAGCTGTTCCTGACAATTTTTTCCCTCATTATTGGCTTGGAGCACCTTATTTCAGGAGCAGTTTCTATTGACTCTCTGTATATAAATAAGCTGCACCTTCTTTTTCCTTATTTTATTATTTTGGTTTTTATGTTGGTTTGTTTTGGATTTTGTCAATGGAGGACCTAAAGGTCAGTGCAGATAACACTTGGGTTTTTTCACATCTTTCTCAGGCATTGATTTACACTGCCCAGTACATTTACAAAGCTTTCTAGACCCTAGGAATGTGTTCACCGTAGAGATCTTACTCCCCAAATAATCCCTTCATTTTTGGGAGCTGGTCCCCATGCAGCAACAATGTTAAACACTGTTCTTTTTAATTGATGTCCTGGGGCAGTCCCACAGAGGGAGCTCTGAATAAATTCAAATAACCAGAGGCCTTGCCACTGGGACTTTTCCAGAGCACTTTTCCAGCAGGTCATACAGTGACAATTTTCTGGGAATGAACCCTTTTAGGAACTGAAACTCTGCCTCTTCCAGCGACTATCAGGCTGCTAATTTTCATGGCTGTTGTTTTATAAAGCTGCTGATTTTCAAAACTGCCACAAAGAATGGAAAGAGGCTGAAAATCACAATGCTCACATGTAAGTCAATTTTGTCTAGAGTAAACACTCCTCAGATTGTTCAGAACCTTTTAATAATTCTTAAAAAGTTGATTGGGACTATTTTTGCCAATTTATGTTGCTTTATTAAAGAGAATTTTTTTTGAGAAGCCAGGCAGTGGCACACCCATTAGTACATACATGTTAGAATTGCAAGGACCCTTACCCTTTACTTGGATCAACAATGGTAAAGAATGTTTCATTCTCCAAAGGGAGCATGGACAACATAATCTATGCTACACCTGAGGAAGATGTGCCAAAATTGGGGCAGCTTGGAATGTTCCTACTCATGACCACAGAATGTGAGCTCAGATCTACAGGGATGCAGAGGTCACAAAGGCTCCTAAGCTGAATATAGGCCCCAGATCACATCAAATCGATGGGGTTTACAGTCAATAATATTTATATCCCTTTCCCATATTAGGGAGCTACTCTCTTCCCTGATCCAGATTTCTGTTCCTTTTTCCAGCCATGACATCATCTCCCCAGACAATAACTTGGATCTACCTGCATATCAGATTTCAGGCTCAGGGGGAAAAAAAAAAACTAGTATAGCCACAGGCCCTTTGGAATAGAACTAAAATATGCCTACTAGCTATCTACAGAATGGAGGACCCCCCAACTCTTCATTGCACTACTCCAGCCTTTAGGTTCATGATTGGTCAACAATTTGTTTATCTTTGTATGTTAACTCCTTTCAGCCACCAGGTTCCAGATGCTAGTATGATGCCAACCAGACTTCCCTGGACAGACAACCCCACCAATGTGTCCTGGAACTCTGATTACCCAGAGCCCTTCCCCACTAGGGAAAGAGAGGCAGGTTGGGAGTATGGATCAACCTGTCAATGCCCATGTTCAGCAGGGAAGCAACTACAGAAGCCAGACCTTCCACCTTCTGCACCCCATAATGACCTTGGGTCCATACTCCCAGAGGGATAAAGAATAGGAAAGCTATCAGGGGAGGAGATGGGATATGGAGTTCTGGTGGTGGGAATTGTGTGGAGTTGTACCCCCTTATCCTATGGTTTTGTCAATGTTTCCTTTTTATAAATAAAATTTTTTTTAAAAGGCAGAAAATGTGTGATATCTCAATATAGGTAGATAGTTATAGAAATAATAGTCAACTCATATCTGTGATCTTGGGAGAACTAGTGCAGTTTCCAATGGGGACACAGAACTCTGCAGGTGGGAAAGGTGTGGAATTATAGCCCTATTATCTTATAATTTTGTAAATAAATATTATATCACTAATAAAAACAAACAAACAAAAAAGAATTGCAAGGACCCGGATTCAAGTCCCTGGTCCCTTCCTCTAGGGGGAAAGTTTTAGAAGCAATGAAGCAGTGCTGCAGGTGTCTCTCTCCCTATCTCCCCTTCCCTCTAGGCTTGGCCTGTCTTTTTTCCAATAAAAGGGGGGGGGGGCACAGATTTTTGAAGGTCCTTATTCTGCAGTTCCTGAAATCCCTGTGTAGAGGTTTGTTAATATACAATTTAAATCTAACTAAAAACTCTTTGAAAATCATATTTCTTTCTTTTGCATTTCTTTTCTAACTTATTAGGAAATTAGAAGTTGAAGGTGTTTTTCTGTAAAGATATTTAAATAAAAAGTTGTTCAAATATATTAAACTTGTATGTGGATGTTATACTTCACATCTTATCACTGAGGATAATGCTCAGTTATAACTATAAGTGAATTCTCTTTTAAAGAAATATAATCAGGGCTGATAAATAGCTCACCCCGTAAGGAATGTACTTTAGATGCACAAGGCCCCAGGTTCAAACCCTGATACTACATTGGAGCAGCACATCACCTGGGGAAGCTTTCCAAGTGATAGCATGGTGCCATGGTGTCTCTCCTATGTCTCTCTCTGTCTAACATTTTAAAAGTAGCATGAAAAAAAAGTTGACCTCAGAGCAGTGAATTTGTGCATGCAAACAAGAACCTGTGGGTTCCCACACTATGAGAGAGAGAGTGAGAGAGACCAGATTAAGTTCTGCATTCACACCTAAGGGAACCCAAAGAAGGAACTCAGCAAGGAGTGAGGCAATAAGGACTTGAAAATGCCATTGGATGTAGTTGGCTTTCACATTAAGGAGTGGCCATTAACTGCTTCCCATGTGTAATGCCAAGATCCTGCACTACTCTGGCATGGATGCTCACCATTTGGCAAAGGAGTGAACAAGTCAGCAAGTGTGCATCACATAGCTTCAACGTTAGGTGTGATGGGGAGTTTCCACAAAGGGAGGGATCTTAGCCCATAGATGGGGAAAACATCTCTAAGGAGGTAACATCTTAGCTGATATTTATTAAGTATGACAAGGAGTGGGTGGGGAGGGAAGTTTTTCATGAAGGGAAAATAGATTTGGCAAACCAGTAAATAATGACTGTAGTTTGGAGAACAGAGTGTGGGAAGACAGGAGGCTTGTGGAGCTCTCTGGGGGGGGGGGATTAAGGTGGGGAAATGACAGGCTAGAAGAACAGTGTTGAAGTACAGTGGTCAGGAACAGTAAGTGGAAGTATCGTGGTTAAGCTCTGGGGCCAAGGGCTGGAATCTGGTCTAAGATTCAGTATGACATCTTCTTTATCTTCTTTATTTAGTTACTTTAAAAAAAAAAAAAACCTACTACCTTTTTTTTTTCTTTTAACATCCCTACCTTATCACCTGCCCACACTCTTTCCTGCTGGTAACCAAAGTTCTGATGTCAGTGTCCAATGGTTTGATTTTATTTGATTTGTGTGCTGATCAGTTTTATGGTCTCATGTTACACACATGGTTGAAATCATTCAGTACTCATCTTTTCCACTCAATTTATTTTAATTCTCACAATCACCTTCAGTTTCTTCCATTTACCTGATAATGGAATTTTTTTTATCTTTCTATAGTATTCCTTTGTATAAGTAAATATAGCACAACTTTGTTATCTAGCAACAGGCACTTCAGTTGCTTCCATATTTTAATTCTTTTAAAGTAACCATATAAGCTTAGAAGCAGCAGAGAAGCCATCCTATGGAAACGTACTAGAAAGTCAAACTTTATGGGGTAGGGAGTCCAACACTCCAAGTGGAAAATTTAAGAAACTGAATAAAGCCATCACAGAGGGCTCCCCATGACCTGGGTATTTTGCATTAATCAGTTTAGTCATCAATCTGTTGTTATCTCTATCTTACAAACATATGTATTGGGGAGGCCCAATACATAGAAAGGCTAAGGTCCTCATGGTCTGGGAGGTGGCACAGTGAATAAAACGTTGGACTCTCAAGTCCAAGTTCTCATGAAGTCCCTCATTCAGTCTCCAGTAGCACGTGTTCCAGAGTAATGCTCTGGTCCTCTTTCTCTCTCTCTTCCACCTCTCTCTCTCTCTCTCTCTCTCTCTCCCCTCTCCCCTCTCCCCTCTCCCTCTCCCTCTCCCTCTCTCTCACTATGAATAAATAAAATCAGAAATAAAGGGAGGGAGAGGGGTGGGTGAGAAAGGGGAAAGAAAAGGAAAAGAATAGAATAGAAAAGAAAAGAAAAGGAAAGAAAAGAAAGGCTAAAAAGTCCTCACTCATGACCAAATGGCTAGTAACTGCTGACCTAGGAGCCAGACTCCAAGTCTGCGCTTCTAACTGCTGTGCTTTTCGCCTAACCTGACTGGACTGTGAGGAAAGGGATCACTTTGCCATGACAAAGTGATGGAGTTAGTGAGACTTACTGTGCATTCAGCCATGGCCATAGAGGCAGGTGTCATTGTCAATACTCACACCTCTAGATCTTGAGTAATGTTGATCAGACTGATTTATTCAGACTGCATAAATGAGAAGGCATGCTGAAATCAGAGTTGTTTGTTTGTTTGTTTGTTTTTGCCTCCAGGGTTATCGCTGGGCTTGGTGCCTGCACTACGAATCCACTGCTCCTGGAGGTCATTTTTCCTATTTTCATTACCTTCGTTGTTGCGCTTGTTGTAGTTGTTATTGTTGTCATAGCTGTTGTTGTTGTTGGATAGGACAGAGAAGTGGAGAGAGGAGGGAAAGACAGAGAGGAGGAGAGAAAGATAGACACCGGCAGATCTACTTCACCGCTTGTGAAGTGACCCCCTGAAGGTGGGGAGCTGACAACTCAAACTGGGATCCTTACACCGGCCCTTAGGCTTTGTGACATGTGTGTTTAACCTGCTGTGCTACCGCCCAGTTCCCAAAATCAGAGTTTTAATAGATGATAAATTCAAAGACTGGGTGACTGAGATTCATCTAGAACTATAGGAGGCAGAGAGACTGATAGGTTAAGCCCTCAGGCTGGAGGCCTCAGCAAATGTATGGACAGGTGGGTGTGACTGAGGAGACAGGTATGGCTGAGGTGCCTACGAAAATATAGCTGGAGACAAGACAAGGGATCAAGGACAGAACCCTGGAGAGCAGGTGGAGGAAAGAACTTAAGCAAAATGGACTGGAAAAATAGACTGAGTAGAGACTGTTGAGAAAAAGGAAAGGAGCAGAGTGGGAAGAAATTCAGCTAGCTCTCAAGGGAACTGTGGTCAGTACCATGAATTCTAGCCATACTGCAAGGCAGAATCTGACAGCCCCCACCACAACCCCCAAACTCTCCCCCATGAGTAAAGAGCAGTACATGACACCAATGGCTCTCTCAGATGGCAGAATGTTCCGAGAGGGAGCCCTGGGCCAGAGGCAGTCATTAGGAGAAATGTAGCAGGATGCTGACAACACCAGGGTGAGTGCCCTGTGCCTTTTTCAGTGCAGAGATGGCGCTCTTTACCATGTGGCTCAGAGTTGCAGCAGTCATCTTGATGAACTCTGGCCAGTGTGGATTCAGGGAGGTCATGCAGACAGTAGCAGTCTAGTTCATAGTTAATAGTCTTGAGGCTTCATAGTTCACTCACAGTACTAGTAGCTAGAGTCAGCACATATGCAAATAAAAAGCTAACTTGATCATTTAGTGGCAGCTCCACTGTGACAGGGTGGCTGTGAAGTTGTGGTCTCACACAGAAACAACGCGAATTGTGAACTGTTACTCTCACACAGAAATAGCACGAATTGGGTGTTTGTATAGCCAGCTTAGGTGGTCTCGTTTTACCCTCTGGAGCGCCCTCCTGAGGTGATTATTGGGAAACTCAGACTGAGTGAACAGCTGAGGAAGTTAAGTTTCAAAGGGCAAATAACATGTGTACAGGCGGAACTATGATTTGAAAACCGTGTCTCACATCCGTGCTCACAGCACTTACATGAATGATGACAAAATGTAATCAGTTTTCATTCAGCCTCTGTGTCTTACAGAGATGTCCTAAAATACAAACGAGTGACAGGAAAGCACTTTTTTTTTACATATTGTTATTAGTGATTTAATATTGATTTACAAAATTATAAGATAATAGGGGTATAATTCCACACCGTTCCCACCACCAGAGTTCTGTGTCCCCATTGCCTTCATTGGAAGCTGCAGTGGTTCTCCCAAGATCACAGATATGGGTTGGCTATTATTTCTATATCTATCTATCTGTCTATATTTTTTGCCCATTTTTAGTATGGTCCTGCTTTCTTTTCCTTTTTAAATCATACCTATGCCTATTACTTCTTCTGAATGTCCTTCTTTTTTCCCCTCTTCTCTCTCTGGGTCCTGATGGAATTGGAATTCAGAACCATCTGGTCTTCCCCTAACATTTCTCCCCTTCTGGGAGTATGGACCAAAATTTTTGGGGGTGCAGAAGGTAAGATTCGGGTTTCTGTAATTGCTTCTCCATGGGATATCAATAAAAGCACTTTTAAACTTTAAAAAGAGCATTATGGGAGTCCGGTGGTAGCACAGTGGGTTAAGCGCAGGTGGCGCAAAGTGCAAGGACCGGCTCAAGAATCCAGGTTCGAGCCCCCGGCTCCCCACCTGCAGGGGAGTAGATTCACAGGTGGTAAAGCAGGTTTGCAGGAGTCTATCTTTCTCTCCCCCTCTGTCTTCCCCTCCTCTCTCCATTTCTCTCTGTCCTATCTAACATAAATAACAACAACAATAATAGCTACAACAACAATAAAAAAAAAACAAGGGCAACAAAAAGGGAAAGTAAATAAATAAATTTAAAAAAAAACAGAGGTGTGGGAAGACAGGAGGATTGTGGAGCTCTCTGGGGGGGGATGATGTCATGGCTGGAAAAGGAACAGAAAGCTGGATCAGGGAAGAGAGTAGCTCCCTAATATGGGAAAGGGGTATAAATATTGTTGACTGTAAACCCTGTTGATTTGATTTGGTCTGGGGCCCATATTCAGCTTAGGAGCCTATGTTACCTCTGTATCCCTATAGATCTGATCTCACATTCTGTGGTCATGAGTAGGAACATTCTGAGTTGCCCCAATATCAGGCCCCATCTTCCTCCTCTCATAGTCACAGCCACGTGTATCATCAGAAGATGTGGAAGTGAGAACTTGGATATTTTGTCATTGAGAGAATCACCACTAAAGTCTCACTTCTAGGTGGGCCCTTACTCCTAATAATGGCCTCTTGCTATCAAATGTGTTTTTTCAAATCTATATATGTCCCTCCCTGTATACAGCATGTACATTTCACATTCCCAAGTTCAATGAAATAAAAAAAGCATCTAATGTTCTTAGTAACCTACATTTTTAAGGGTTTAGTTAGTAACAAGTAGCAACCATGGGGTATAAAACAGCGTTTCACTCCATTACATGTAAAGCCAGGGCTTGAACCCAGTACCATCTGCATGCAAGGGATGAGTTGTCACTGAGCCCCAACACCTAAGATTTATTCTTTTTATTATTATTATTAGTGATGTAATATTGATTGACTATAAGATAAGATGGTTATAATTCCACACTGTTCTCACCACCAGAGTTCGGTGTCCCCACTTTCTCCATTGGAAACTGCATTGTTCTCCTAAAATCACAGATATAGGTTTACTATTATTTCTATAACTGTCTATCTGTATTTTTATATATTTGCCCATTTTTTCCTATGGTACTGCCTTCTCTTCCTTTCTAAGTCACACCTACTTCTTCTGAGTGTCTCTCGTTCCTCCTCTTCCTCTCCTTCTCCTCCTCCTCCTCTTTTTTCTCTAGGCCCTGATGAAATTAGAGTTCAGAACCCTCTGATCATCTTCCCCTAACATTTACCCTCCTGGAAATATGGACAAAAATTCTTTATGGGGTGCAAAGGTGAAAGGAAGGTCTGGATTCTGTGATTGCTTCTCCACTGGACATATAGTTTGGCAGGTTGATCCATGCCCCCAGCCTATTTCTGCTAAAATGTGTTCTTAATTAAGACTTATGTCTGGCAAAGTCCCAGTGCACATTAGTTTAAATGGGGAAGTAAATGAGAACAACATGCTCTCTAACTCTCTATAAGGTTAAATGTATGAACTGGAACTAGAACCAGCTGAAAGCAAGTCAGGTAGTTTGCTTTCTCCAGCGCTGAGCTCAAACACATGGACTAAGCCTTTGCTTCTATTGAGTGATCAAAAATAATGTCCATATGGATGATTTGTGAAAATTCCAAAGTTGAGTTGGGAATTATTTTTTACATTTTCTCTTTCTCTCTCTCTATAAAGAGAATATTCACAAATCAGGTGTGGGTCTGTGCATGCGTATTTGCAACTTGCTAATGTTTAGGAGCTTTGACATTTTAATGTCGTTAATTTCCATATTTTTTATTTTATTTAAGAAAGGATTAATTAACAAAACCATAAGGTAGGAGGGGTATAACTCCACACAATTCCCACCACCCAATCTCCATAACACACCCCCTCCCCTGATAGCTTTCCCATTCTCTATCCCTCTGGGAGCATGGACCCAGGGTCATTGAGGGTTGCAGAAGGTAGAAGGTCTGGCTTCTGTAATTGCTTCCCCGCTGAATATGGGCGTTGACTGGTCGGTCCATACTCCCAGTCTGCCTCTCTCTTTCCCTAGTAGGGTGTGTCTCTGGGGAAGCTGAGCTCCAGGACACATTGGTGGGATCTTCAATCCAGGGAAGCCTGGCCAGCATCCTGGTGGCATCTGGAAACCTGGTGATTGAAAAGAGAGTTAACATACGAGGCCAAACAAATTGTTGAGCAATCATGGACCCAAAGCTTGGAATAGTGGAGAGGAAGTGTTAGGGAGGTACTCACTGCAAACTCTAGTGTACTTCTGCTTTCAGGTATATATTTTGCAGTAGTTTATGGATACATGTGAACATAAGCTCTCTCTCACAGAAACTGGTGTATATCTAGGTTATGGGACTTTGTTAGAAAGTGAACCACCTGAGATGAAATTAGAGTGTACTATAAAAGGAAAGGTCTCACCCGAGTAATGAAGCTGAAGGGTTGTCATTCCACACGTGAAGTCTCTGGACACAGTCTGAGGTGAAGCATGTTGAGGTGGCAATCGTTGCGTTGGTTAGGTTGTGATCGGCGGATTCAATATTATTTGGTATGGATTGGGAGAGGCATACGGGAAAGTGGGCCCTATCCAAGAGTTCGAGGACTGGGGGAAGTAGAGGCTCTATAGTGGAGATGTGAGGTTCCTGCTGTCTTAGGGTTCAAAAAGACAATCGATAGTTAATGTTATCATCACATTATTTGGTAATTGGGTTAACTTTGAAAAGTCCTTTTGTTATGGTTTGCTGTACAGTATCCAGTATCTTGTATATAGCTGTGCTATTGGATGCTTCTAATCTACTTGGTCTAGGCTTTTGAGAGAGACCGCATATCAAATACACAGCCTATATATTAAAAAGATTCAGTTTGTGTTTTGAAAAACTTTGAGACATACAATTGATTTTCCCCCTCTCATATTGATTAACTACTGATTTTTATGTCTACATTTTGCTAGGAGTGTACATAAACACGATTCCCACCACCAAAAGACTGTGACCCATCCCTCCCACCCATTCCCACCCCCCACTGTCCCAGGAAGCTGCATGTCTAACCCTCACCACAGGGTTTTTACTTTGGTGCCCTACTTACAATTTGATCAGGTCCTGATTTTAGTTTCCCTTTCAGATCTTCTTTGTCAACTTCTGTTGATGAGTGGGATCATCCCATACTCATCTTTATCTTTCTGACTTAGCTCATTTAACATAATTCCTTCTAGCTCTGTCCAAGATGGGTCAGAGAAGGTGGGTTCATTGTTCTTGATAGCTGCATAGTATTCCATTATGTATATATACCACAGCTTTCTCAGCCACTCATCTGTTCTTGGGCACCTGGGTAGCTTCCAGGTTTTAGCTATTATGAATTGTGCTGCTATGAACATAGGAGTACACACCTCTTTTTGGTTGGGTGTTATGGAGTCCTTGGGGTATAACCCCAGGAGAGGAATTACTGGATCATATGGAAGGTCCATGTCTAGCCTTCTGAGAGTTCTCCAGACTGCTCTCCACAGAGGCTGTACCAATTTACATTCCCACCAGCAATGTAAAAGGGTTCCTCTGTCCCCACAACCTCTCCAGCATTTGTTGCTGCTGTCCTTTTTGATGTATGCCATTCTTACAGGAGTAAGGTGGTATCTTAGTGTTGTCTTAATTTGCATTTCTCTGACAATCAGTGACCTAGAGCAGTTTTTCATATGTTTGTTAGTCTTTTGGATCAACTCTGTAGTGAATGTTTTGTTCATATCCTCTGCCCATTTTTGGATGGGGTCATTTGCTTTTTTGGTGCTAAGTTTACTGGGCTCTTTATATATTTTGGTGATTAGTTTCTTGTCTGATGTCTGGCATGTGAAGATCTTCTCCCATTCTGTGAGGGGTCTCTCTGTTTGTTTAATAGTTTCTTTGGATGTGCAGAAGCTTTTCAATTTGATGTAGTCCCATTGGTTTGTTTCTGCTTTAGTCTTCCTTGCAATTGGGTTTGATTCATCAAAGATGTCCTTGAGGTGTAGGTGGGAAAGTGTTTTACCAATGTTTTCCTCTAAGTATATGATTGTTTCTGGTCTGAAATCTAGGTCTTTGATCCATTTGGAGTTGATTTTTGTTTCTGGTGAGATAAAGTGGTTCAATTTCATTCTTCTGCATGTTACAACCCAGTTTTCCCAGCACCATTTATTGAAGAGAGCCTCCTTTTTCCATTTAATCCTTTGGGCCCCCTTATCAAAGATTAGATGCCCATAGATGTTGGGATTTACTTCTGGGCTTTCAATTCTGTTCCACTGGTCTGTATGCCTATTTTTGTTCCAGGACCATGCTGTTTTGATGATGATGGCTTTATAATATAGTTTAAGGTCTGGGAGTGTGATGCCTCCATTTCTGTTTCTTTTCCTCAAGATGGTTTTGGCAATTCTAGGTGTTTTCAGGTTCCAGATAAATGATTGTAGTGTTTGTTCTATTCTCTTAAAGAAGCTTGGTGGAACTTTAATGGGTATTGCATTAAATTTGTATATGGCTCTGGGGAGAATATTCATTTTGATGATATTTATTCTTCCAATCCATGAGCATGGGCTATCTTTCCATTTCTTGGTATCAGTTTCTATTTCCCTGAGTAGCGACTCATAGTTTTCAGCATACAAATCTTTCACTTCTTTGGTCAACTTTATTCCTAGGTATTTGATTGATTTTGCTGAAACAGTAAATGGGAGTGATTTCTGGATGTCTTCTTCTTCAGATTTAGTGTTTGCATAAAGAAATGCCACTGATTTTTGTACATTGATTTTGTAGCCTGATATCTTGCTATATTGCCTAATAACTTCCAGTAATTTTCTGCTGGATTATTTAGGTCTTTCTATGTATACTATCATATCATCTGCAAATAGTGAGAGCTTGACTTCTTCCCTTCCAATCTGTATTCCTTTGATTTCTTTCTCTTGCCTGACTGCTATGGCAAGAACTTCCAATACTATGTTGAAGAGTAACGGTGACAGTGGACAGCCCTGTCTAGTCCTCGATCTGAGGGGGAATGCTTTCAGCTTCTGTCCATTGAGTATGATGTTGGCTGTAGGTTTGCTATATATAGACTCCACTATCTTGAGGAATTTCCCATCTATCCCCATTTTTTGTAGAGTTTAGAGCATGAACGGGTGTTGGATTTTATCAAAGGCTTTCTCTGCATCTATTGAGATAATCATGTGGTTTTTGGCTTTGCTTTTATTGATAACATTGATTGACTTACGGATGTTGAACCAGCCTTGCATTCCTGGGATGAATCCCACTTGGTCGTGATGAACAATCTTTTTGATATGTTGCTGTATCCGGTTGGCCAAGATCTTGTTTAATATTTTGGCATCAATGTTCATCAGAGATATTGGTCTGTAGTTTTCCTTTTTTGTTCTGTGCCTATCAGCTTTTGGTATCAGGGTGACGTTGGCTTCATAGAAGGTGGAAGGGAGTATTCCTGTTTCTTCAATCTTATGGAAAAGCTTAAGAAGTATGGGTACTAACTGTTTCCTGAAAGTTTTGTAGAATTCATTTGTGAAGCCATCTGGTCCAGGACTTTTGTTGTTGGGGAGATTCTTAATAACAGTTTCAATTTCTTTGTCTGTGATTGGTGCATTTAGATTTTGTAGTTCTTCTTGGTTCAGTTTTGGAAGGGCATATGTTTCTAGGAATTGTTCCATTTCTTCCAGATTCTCTAGCTTGGTGGCCAATAGTTCTTTATAGAAGTTTCACAGGATTCTCTGGATTTCTGTGGTGTCAGTTGTGATATCTCCTGCATCATTTACAATTCTATTAATTTGAGTCTTCTCTCTTTTTTGTTTGGTGAGTCTGGCTAGGGGTTTGTCAATTTTGTTTAATCTTTCAAAGAACCAACATTTGGCTTCATTGATCTTTTGTATGGTTCTTTTATTTTTGATGTTGTTTATTTCTGCTCGAACTTTAGTGATTTCTGTCCTTCTGGTTGCTTTAGGGTTCCTTTGTTCCTCTTCCTCTAAGTCCTTGAGGTGTGCAGTAAGGTCGTTCATTTGAGCTTCTTCTTGGTGTTTAATATGTGATTGTATGGCTATAAGTTTCCCTTTCAGTACTGCTTTAGCTGTGTCCCAAATATTTTGATAGGTTGTGTCTTCATTTTCATTAGTTTCCAGGAACATTTGAATTTCCTGCTTGAGTGAGTCTCTGACCCAGTGGTTCTTAAGGAGCATGTTGTTTAGTTTCCAAATTCTGTGCCTTTTAATAATTATCTGTTTGTTGTTAAATGTTAGTTTTACTCCACTGTGGTCTGAGAAGATACTTGGGATGATTTCAATGCTCTTGAATTTACTGATGCTGTCTTTGTGGCCTTACATGTGGTCTCCTTGAGTATGTGTTATGTGGATTTGAAAAGAAGGTGTATTCCAGTTTTTTGGGGTGGAGGAGTCTGAAAATGTCCAAGAGGTCTAGTCTGTCGATCTCTTCATTCAATTCTCTTGTATCTTTATTGGTTCTCTGCTTTGTTGATCTGTCTAAGTGTGAGAGTGGGGTATTGAAGTCTCCTACTATTATTGTATTACTATTGATGTATTTTTGAAATTCTTTCAGTAGGTGCTTAATGTATTTAGATGGTCCCTCATTGGGTGCATAGATGTTAATAATTGTTAAGTCTTCTTGGCTGATTGATCCTCTAATCATTATGTAATGTCCTTGCCTATCTTTTATTACTTTATTTAATTTAAAATCTATCGTGTCTGAGATGAGAATGGCTGTTCCTGCCCTTTTTTGTGGTCCCTTAGCCTGTATGATAGTTTTCCATCCTTTCACTTTAAGTCTGTGTTTATCTTGTTGTGACAGATGGGATTCTTGCAAGCAGCATATGGTTGGGTTATGTTTTCTGATCCATCCCCCCACCCTGTGACTTTTGATGGGTGAGTTTAAGCCATTGACATTTATTGATATTATGGATTTAATGTATTGTAGTGCCACTGTTCAAAAAAAAATTTGTTTGCTCTGATATATTGCAAGTATTATAGTGATGTTCTTGTTTATAAGAGAACTTTCAGAACTTCTTTCAGGGCCGGCTTGGTGATGGTTGCCTCCTTTAACTGTTGTTTATCTAAGAAGGTTTTGATCCCTCCATCTAGTTTGAATGAAAGTCTAGCAGGATATATTATCCTTGGTTGAAACCCTTTTTCATTCAGGGCTCGATAGATATCTTGCCACTCCCTTCTGGCTTTTAGAGTTTGAGTGGAGAAGTCTGCAGTTAATCTTATGGGTTTTCCCTTGTATGTGACTTTTTGTTTCTCTCTTGCAGCCTTTAGGATCCTTTCTTTATCCTTACTTCTCATTGTGACTATGATGTGTCTTGGTGTCTTCAGGTCTGGGTTGATTCTGTTTGGTACTCTCTGGGCCTCTTGAATCTTGATGTCCTTTCTGTTATTCAGGTCTGGGAAGTTTTCTTCTATTATTTCCTCTAGAATGTTTGCTTCCCCTTCCTCTCTTTCTTCCTCTGGCAGGCCAATTATACGAATGTTAACTTCTTTTGAGATCATCCCATATGTCTCTGTTGTTGTTTTCAGTGTCTCTCAATCTCTTTTTAAGCTCTTTCACCTCTTTGTTTTCTCTAACTCATCCTCTATCTGACTAATTCTGTTTTCTGCTTCTATTAGTCTGCTTTCCCTTGCCTCAGCTTCTTTCTTCATTACAGCTATTTCAGCTTTCAGTTCTCTAATTGCCTCAAGATAATCAGTATTTTCCTTGGGGGTCTCAACTGTTGTTTCCCTAATACTGCCATTCCTTTCCTCCAATGTTGTTTTCATTTCTGTGATTAATAAGTTAATTTTGCTTGCATACTTTTCTTATCTATGGTTACTTCTGGCTGATTTGTAGTTTCTTCTTGGCTCTTGTCTTCATTCACTGGAGTAGCAGTTTTATTTGTTTTTGATCTACCCATTTTTTTGATTTATGTGTTTCTTTTTTTTTATGCTCTGTTGTTCCTCAGTTGTTGTTTCTTGAGTACAAGTAACCCTGTACTAAATACCTTTATGACAGTTGCAGTCACCAACCTCAGGAATTACAGTAGCAACTGAAGCAAGTATTGAAGTAGTTTAATCATTACCAGTTGGCTAAACAATTTCTCCAATCCATGAAAAAATAGTAACCAAATCCCAGTGAAGAAAGAGAAAAGAAAGGATAGCAAGAATAGACAGTTATGCAAATCTACTATCCACTGTATATTCTAGGGGTAACAAGAGGGGAAAGGGAACTAGAGCAGAGATACACACATAGAGAGTCCACTCTGAGTCAGATATCTTCCCCAAAATTATTCACAAATTCAGACAGGCAAAGAAGAAGGAAGAAGTGTATGACAAGATTAAATAAAAAGAGAGAGAGGGAGAGACAAGAGAGAGAAAATGGCAAAGATAAGAAAAAGAGCTGTAATTAAAGAGCAGTGAAAGGAAATTTCCAAATGTGTATCAGTGAATTCAAAAAAGCACACTGTTTGTTGGTGTGGGGGCTGGGGGCTGGGGGCTGTGACTTTGGAAGCTGTAGGATTAAGGAAGAAGGGATGACAAGAATGAGAAAAAGAAAAAAAAGAAAGAGAGAGAGAGAGAAAAAAAAAGAAAAAGATAAGAAAAAGAACAGTCATAAAAGGGCAGTGAAAGGAAAGGGTTTTTTTTTAATGTATTTATTTTTAATTATTTAATTGGCTATGCGGGGTGAGGTGGAGGGGGTTGGCTACTTAGAAAGAAAAAAGGCCAGAGGTTTCAGAAGGGTATAGACTTAAAATTAATGATACTCCGTGGTGGGACAGGAATTTGGTAAAGAAAAGGACTGGTTATGGGGGGGGGGGGGGGGCGGGAAGGAGGTATACTTGAAAATTAAAAGGAAGAATAAAATTTTTTTTTCCTTTTTTTTTTCCCCTTTTTTCCCTACTCTAATTCTTAACCCAAATTAAGTTATAGTCACCCCCTTGGTGTCGCCGCTAGGACCCCTTATTGGCTGGCCTGCTAAAGGCAGAAAATCCTGCCGTTTCCAGGAGATGTGGTCAGAGCTCAGCCACCAGCAGCTTCTCAGTCTGCCATCTTCCGGGCGTTAATTTCCATATTTAGATCAGCATATTTGGGGGCTCATTAAACCAGAGGTTGATCTCATCATTGCTTAAAAAAAATATTTAAACATCTTTACTCAATTTGTTTGGCTAATTTCTGTTCATTAAGAAAAATTCAGACACCTCATACTTCTGCAGGAGAGTTTCTGTGCTTGCTTCTCACATTTAATCACAATTAAATTGTTTTCCTTATTACTGTTCTACAATTTTAAGAGATGACATTATGTCCCTCAGGACAAAGAGATTGGAACTGGAAGTGATTATATAATGCTTAAAGAATAAGGAAAGACAACTTCCAGATGGTTTTGCTCATGTGGAGTGTAGAAAATTGAAATGCATCAACTTGCAATAAATAAATAAATAAATGGAAGCAGAGGAGGAACAGAAAAAACAGCCCACCTATCTCTCAGATTTTGTAAGAACTATGGTAGTGATCATTGGTGGGGTAGGGGTACAGAACTTTGCTTGGGGGTGACGTATGGAACTTTATTCCTATAATCTTATAAGCCACTATTAAGTCACTAAGGAAAAAAATTGAATTGAATTTTAAAATGTCTGTGGGGTCAGGAAATAATTGCTTTCCTTTGCTCTCTCCCTGGCAACTGTCAAGGTATGACTTTCCACCTAGTGGGTGAATTTTTTTTTTTTTTAGTTCCTGGAATGCCTGGCATAGCAGGAAGTGCTTGCTACAGACCCCTGAAATACAAGAATTCCTTTATTCTACTGGTTAGCCAACAGATTGGCTCAGGGTACACACACTTCAGTTACAAGCTCAACAAGCATCTTGTGGCCTGCCAGTCAGGAACAATGCCACCACCTTGGTATTCATATCCTTTCAGGGCTGGTATGAGGGCTGCCAGGCAATCATGGATGCCATGTGGAGGTAGCCATCTGCCTCACATCCAGTCTGCAGTTTTGCCTTGTCTGTCAGCTAAACCAGCTCTTTGTGAACAGAGTTCCTACAATGTTTATTTATTTATGTGTGTATTTATTACACATTCCCCCCACCCCCACAGTCCTAAATAAAATTTATTTGCATGAATCTTTAATGTTTCATTTCTAGACAGAGGTTTATTTCATTACATTCATCTGGGAAATAGATTGGTGACAAGTGAAGAAAAATCAACCTTCAGAAGCCAGTAAGACCCAAACTCGCCATGTGTAATCTTATTCAAAGTATTCCAAGTCTTTATTAGCTTTATTTCAGAGTGGCTTCAAAGTCCTTTCCAGAGATGCTGAGAGTGGTGCTTAGATGTGTGGAGGCTGTGTTAGAATAGGAAGTGCTCTTGTTTTCTCAGTTCAAACACTGCCTCCTACAATTTAGTTCTTAAACAATCAGAAGGTCCCAAGTGGATTTAAACCCTGCTTGGGTATAGAATGTCTTCTTAGCTGACCTGGCCATTGTTACTCCAAAACTACTACCAGGAGTACCTGGTGAGACAATACACAGACATACTCAAGCCAACAAAGAGGTTAAAGAAAACATTTATCCTGTGGCCAAAGAAGGAAAAGGAGAACTGATGCTGGGGGGTGGGGGGAGATGCCCGCTTGCACAGATGGCTGAGGAACAGCAAACTTATAGTTTGCTATAAGTTTAGACCAATATTTGCTAAGCATTAACAGAAGAGTACAGTGGAGGGTGAATTCACTGCTGTGAGCTGGTTGTGCCCTCAAAATAGCAGGGCAGTGGGACAGCTACCCACACACTGCTTCTCTCACTTCAGGACAGTAAGACATGCACCAGTCAAAGTGTTTCAAATATTCTAGAAAGACCTAAAAGCAGGACAGGAGTGGCACAGCCTCCTTTGTTCATGTAGCTCAAGAGCCAGTTTAAACTGTTGGGGACCTTTAAGTGGCAGGGCTTTCTTTTAATTCTTGGGAAATAGGAGTATTACCCAACAGAGGCTCAAGCGAACAGTCAGGGTTATGACAAGATTGTGGGATAAGAGGGGGTACAATTCCATACAGTTCCCACCACCAGAGTTCTGTGTCCCATCTCCTTCATTCTTCCCTATTCTTTATCCATCTGGGAGTATGGACCAAAATTCTTTTTGGGATGCAGAAGGTAAAAGATCTGGCTTCTGTAATTGCTTTTCCTCTGGACATGGACATTGGCAGGTGGGTCCATACCCCTAGCCTGTTTCTACCTTTCCCTAGTGGGTCAAGGTTCTGGGGCCAGAGAGTGAGGTTCCAGGACACATTGGTAAGGTCATCTGCCCAGGGAAGTCATGATGGCATCACAGTAGCATCTGCAGTTTAGAGACTAAAAGACAGTGAGATATAAACCAAGACAAATTTTAAACAGCATTTTGTATACCGTACCTGAAATGTTTCAGTGGATATCTAGCTTGTACTTTACTATGCTGGAAGCAAATATAAGCTGTCAAAAAAAAAAAAAAAAAGCTTAAATGATATTATTTGCAGCCAAAATTCTATTCTCACACTCCTGATGTGATTTTATCTTAGAGAAAATGTTCAAAGCCTGGGGGCCAGGCAGTGACATGCCCAGTTGAGCATGCATGCTACCAGGTGCAAGGACCTAGTTTCATGAATGGTGAAGCAGGTCTGTAGGTGTCTCTCTTTCTATCTCCTCCTTCCCTATGAATTTCTCTCTACCCTATCAAATAAAAAGAAAGTAGGGAAAGAAGGGGAAAAAATGTCCACTAGGAGAGGTGGCTTCATTGTGTGTAGGTACTAGGCACCAGAGATAACCGCAGTAGCAATTAAAAAAATTTTTTTTAATATTAAAAGCCTGATCAAGAGTGTGTCAGACCTGGCTTCAAATTTCAACTTTCCTGCCCCAGAACTGTGTGGTCTTGAGGGGTTCTTTATCCAAATCTACACAATTGGCTAGATAAGGATGAGGGTAGTGAGGGTAGTTTGGCCATGTACCTTGCAGGACTTTTTTTGTGAAACTGAGTAAGATCAGATATGTGTGGACAGCAAACACACAATAAAGTCTGGCCCATTATAAGTTGTTTAGTTAGTGCTATTTTATTTTGTGACTTGAGATTTTACCATCTTGTGTACACACACACCCCTCCTCTGTATACACACACACACACATATACACACAAACACACACACACACACACACACACACACACACCTCCTCTGTCCTGGCATCTACTCTGCAGTGGAAAGAACTTGGGGAAGTGGCTCTCCCTCGTCCAGGTTTGTTGATGTTGCCCTCCTAGCCCACTATGGTCAATCATGGAGGACCAAACTGATGGGGAACTGGTATTTCCTGTTTTCCATATGGAAAGTAAGAATTTTTTTATTTATTATCTTTATTTATTGGATAGAGACAGCCAGAAATCAAGAGGGAGGGAGAGAGACAGAGAGACACCTGCAGCCCTGCTTCACCACTCATAAAGCTTTCCCCCTGCAGGTGGGGACCAGGCTCGAACCCGGGTCCTTGTGCACTGTATTACATGCGCTCAACCAGGTGCGCCACCACCCAGCCCCCTGGAAAGTAAGAATTTATAGAATGATATAAAGAAGCCCATGTTTTGCTGAGAAAGATATTGAGGTAAGAGCAAATGCAGGCTGTTCATGTGGACCCTGAGCAATGTCTGAGTACATTCACAAGTGTCACAGCTTTGGGCTGTTGACATTTGCCTTAGCATTGGACCAGGATCTGGGACTGGAGGGAAGGCATAGGGACAGGCCTGGGCTGGAAGTTCCCCTTCCTCACTAACGTGTCTGTGAGCATGTGTCAATGGGAGATCCATTGACTAACATGAGAAAAGGAGAGAAAGATCACACCAGAGCATCTCTCTGGCACATTGCAATGCCAGGGATCAAACTCAAGACCTCATGCTTGAGACTGCAGTGCTCCAATCACTACACCCCCTCCCAGGGCTGTGTGTCTCCACAGACTGATAAATAGCCTGCTTTTTTGCTACCACTGAGTCCAGTCACGGTAATATATGGAAGTGTGGTATTAAACTATCATGGCAATATCTGGAAGTGTGGTATTAAACTGTCATTGGTAATATCTGTGGTATTGAACTGTCATGGTAGTATCTGGAAGTATGGTATTTAACTGTGTTATCATTCTCTGAGCAAGACACCCAGGGCTTAACATAAGGTCAGAGCAAGGCCCAAAGAACAGTGGGTATTTGTTTATTCCTTGTGTTGATTCATTTACTCAGCAAATACAGCATGCTGTGATGGTCTAGATGTACTCATGATAGGAAGGAAAATGGGCAGAGAATATTCCTGCCCTTGCGAGGTTTGCCTTGTTGGGACAGGCTGACATTTAATAAGACATTTCAATAAGTAAACAAGAGATTGCATACTTGCATGTGGTATGAGTAATAAAGGAAATAAGGAAAGGAAACACCTTGTCAGAGAAAACCTCTGAAGATAATTGGGCAGTCCTGGACTCAGACATCTCCATTTGTCAGTCAGCCAATGTCAGTGGCAGGGAAGTAGATGAAGCAGTGGAAACATTGCATGCAGACACCCACAACAGATTCAGGTGTGGCAGCCAACCCACACAGGGCCTGGGCCAACCAAACTCACCTGCTGCTCACACAACAATGACCTGGGACCAGAGTCATCATGCTCAGAGCAAGAGAACTGGAAGGGCTTTGAGATATATTTTAGAGGCAAGAATGGCAGAACTTAGTGATGGATTGGATATCAAAAATGAAAACAAGGGGTTTGGGGATTAGCACAGAGGGTTAAGCACACATGGCACAAAGTGCAAGAACCAGCGAAAGGATCCTGGTTCAAGCCCCAGCTCCCCACCTGCAGGGGGGTTGCCTCACAAGCGGTGAAGCAGGTCTGCAGGTGTCTATCCTTCTCTCCCCCTTTCTGTCTTCCCCTCCTCTCTTGATTTCTCTCTGTCCTATCCAACAACAGTGGCGTCAGTAACAACAACAATAACCACAACAACAATAAAAACAAGGACAAAAGGAAAAATAAATAAATAAATATTTTTTTAAAAGAATGAAAACAAGGGAACAACTACAAAGAAACTCTCAATTTGAGCAACTAAGTAGGTTGTGTTGCCGTTTTCTAAGACTAGAAATTTAAATAGCTTTCAAACCCACTCAACTGGGACATTGAAGTCTAGTCAATGAATTTGCCTTTCACTTTTTAAATTTGTTTATTATCTTTATTTTATTGGATAGAGACAGCCAGAAATCTAGAGGGAAGGAGGTGATAGAGAGGGAGACAGAGAGACAATCTGCTTCACCACTCGCAAATTTTCCCCTGTAGGGGGAACTGGGGGCTCTAACTTGGGTCCTTCCACATTGTAACGTGTGCTCTACCAGGTGCACCACCACCACCCCTCCTTTCTTCTTCTTTTTTTTTTTTTTTTTAGAGAGACTACAGCACTGAAGCTTCTTTCAGTGTGGGGGCTGGGTTCAAACCTGGGTCACTCATATGACAAAGCAGTGCACTAGACAAGTCAGATATTTTGCCAATCCCAGTTTTTGTTTATTTGTTTGCTCCTGTTTTTACATTTTTTATTCATTTCATGAGATGTACAGTATTTGGAATTTATCAGAAAACAAGCCTAAATGTAAGTTCAGCTACCCTAGCTAGAAGAAAAGGAATCAAATATAAGGATGTTAACAATTATCAGAAACACTTCAATCTATCCACTCATAAGTTTTACTTAAGAATTTTTCATTTTCCTTGGGTAAATCAAATACATCCTTTGGTGGTATATTTTCATGCCTTTCTTCTTTAAACTTCCTCAAGTTATTCTAGTTCTGTTGGCGTCTTTTCTATGAAATCATTACTAAAGTCATTAATCATTCTTATCAGAAGATAACAAAGATAACAAGGGAATATCATCTATATCATCACTTGAATATTTAATTTTAAATCATGTTTAGTCATTTTTCTGCTCTAAAACTGTTGTTTTCAGTTAGTCCTTGGACCTTATCAATAGCTAAATTCTTAGCCAAAAATGCAGCATCTTCTGTACACGTTTTGGCAGCTGACTTCTTTTTTTTATATATAATTTTTATTTATAAAAAGGAAACACTGACAGAAACCATAGGATAAGAGAAGTACAACTTCACACAATTCCCCCCAGAACTCCGTATCCCATCCCCTCTCCTGATAGCTTTCCTATTCTTTATCCCTCTGGAAGGTGACTTCTGTTACTATCAACTGTGATTGTCCCAGAAAATGGGGGTTGACTAGAAGTTACACCTAGTCCATGTGGTAAAGCCAGATTTTTCCCACCTGCTGGTAGAATAGGTCTATTAAGTCCATATCCTAAATATTCATTCCCATTGAGTATTTCTGACTGTCAGGAATTTCTTATTAGCATACTTGACCATAGACACATTCTAATAGGTAGCTGTTATTTCTGATGAGACTTTGTAAGATCGACAGCTCTGTTGAAGAAATGTGATCTGGTTATAGATAAAGGTAGAAGTAACAAATTCTGAATGGAATGTGAAAAGCTTTGTTACTTCGCCATTCTTTCACACGTAGTAATTGTGATGTTGTCTAAGGACTGTGCTAAGACTTATCCAGAACTGCATCTAGTAGCACAAGTGTCTGTTCTAGGTCTTTGTATGCTACCAGTTGATCAGCTTATATAAAATCCATTCAAATTCAACTTCGGAACACTGACTGGGAAATAGGAAGTCTTTCCTAGTAATGTTCCTTTGGAGACTTTACCGAAGTTATCAATAGATTGTCCAGACAAGAATTTCTGGTTTAATTCATCTGTTAGATGGCTTTACTAACTTGGATGGGAGTAAATATGCTTCATCCCATTTTTTTTTATCAAGCATTCTTTGATTAGGTGCATATTTTTCAAAGTTGCTTGATCGTGAGAACTCTGAGCGTTGTTAAATTCTCCAGTACTTCGTTCACTAAGTTGGTATCTATTTGTTGTTTTATAATTAATTAAAAGGGGGAATGGACAACCAGAGCCATTTTTTTTAATGTAACTTCTGACATTTCTATTCATGGAAGCATGTTCCCATGCACAGGGACCCCGGGCCCCATATGCAGGGGAAGCTTCACGCAATGTTTCAGGTGTCTCTTTCTTCTCCCTGCTCTCTCTCTTTCTTTCTCTCTCTCTCTCTCTCTTCCCTCTGTTTCTCTCTGTATCTATCAAAAATAAACAGAAGTGAATTTTCTTAAATGTATCATATATTTTTAATTATCTTTATTTACCAGATAGAGACAGCCAGAAATCAAGAGGGCAGGGGATGAGAGAGAGAAGAGATATGGAGATAGCTGCAACACTGCTTCACCACTCACAGTTTTTCCCCTGCAGGTTGGGACTGGGGGCTCAAACCCGGTCGTTGCACATTGTAACATGTACACTCAGCGAGGTGCACCAACAGCCAGCCCCATAATTTTTTTTTAAAAAAAGTCTTCCATGGCAGTTCAATACAGCTAACTGGTCATGGTAGCACTGCTTTGGCTGAAATGAGGGTGGAGATAGGTTACTGGCCACCCAGCTGGGTCCTCCACTTCGTCATATGTAGGCCCCAAAGGACACTTGGGCCTCCTGAAATACAAGGAATGACTACTAGACTTTGAACTTTAGGAATGCCAATATGCTGGCAACATGCCAATAGGCTGGCAACATCGTGACCCCAAATATCAGGAACATGATGTCTCACTGTCTGCACAGGAGAAGAGGGAGATGGACTAATCTGCTAAGCACCGAACTTGTATGCCTAAGGCCCTTGATCCAATCCTGAGCACCACGTTATATCAGAACTGAGCAGTGTTCCCATCTCTTTCTCCATATCTTCTTTTTTCATTTAAAAATAAATAAATCTCAAAAGAAAAAGAGAAAAAATAGAGACCGTGCTAAGAGTGGTATTGATATATGGTCTCCAAGTCAAGTAATCTCCTGGAAAACATTGTTTTTCTATTTCACCTTTCAAGGTCTAAGAATATGCCTTATAGGAGGATCCCATCAAAATGTGGTTTTTCTTTTTCTTTTTAATAGTGTCATAAAGGGATGTTGTATTTTGTCAAAGGCTTTCTCTGCATCTATTGATATGACCATGTGGTTTTTGGTCTTGCTTTTATTGATGTGGTGGATCATATTCATTGATTTACATATATTTAATCAACCTTGCATCCCTGGGATAAACCCCACTTGGTCATGATGAACAGTCTTTTTAATAAACTGCTGTATCCAGTTGGCTAGAATTTTGCTCAATATTTTAGCATCTATCTTCATTAGAGATATGGGTCTGTAGTTTTCTTTTTTGGTTGTGTCCCTGTCTGCTTTTGGTATCAAAAGAGTGATGTTGGCTTCATAGAAGCTGGAAGGGAGTATACCAGTGTCTTCAATCTTTTGGAAGACTTTTAAAAGTAGAGGTATTAGTTCTTCTTTGAAGGTTTTGTAGAATTCATTTGTAAAACCATCTGGTCCAGGACTTTTATTCTTGGGAATGTTTTTGATAACTGTTTCAATTTCATTAGCTGTGATGGACCTGTTCATATTATCTAGTTCCTCTTTATTTAATTTTGGAAGTTCGTAGGTATGTAGGAAATCGTCCATTTCTTCCAGGTTCTCTAGCTCGGTGGCATATAGTTGCTCATAGAAGCCTCACATGATATATTGAATTTCCTTAACTAGTGTTTGGATGTTAACCTCATTATTTTGTGCTTCAACCTTTGGGGGGCTTTTAGCTGGATTTTTGTCTGGGTTCATTTCTCCAATATTCATATTGGTTTAACCATCTATATAGTATGTTATGAGGTCGCTCTCTCAGAGCTTTTCAAATTACTGATCACTCTTGCCTGGATTGACTTGTGTCTAAGTAAAATACTTAAAGGGTTCACAGTTGTGGAAAATAACAGTTGTTTCAATATTATTTTAATCCCTGGGCTGCAGCACAGTGACTTTAAAGGCCTCTTTTGTTCTTTTTCTTCCCTGTAGGCTATGGGAGCCTGAAGGCTTTTAAACTATAAGTAGGCTTCTTAGTTTAATCCCTTACTCCTGACCAAGGGATAAAGCAGGGTGGGGGAGAGATAATACAGTGGTTATGCAAAGAGACTCTCACACTTCAAGGATCCAAAGCTCCAGGCTCAATTCGGCTTCTCTGCCAAGCCAGACAGCACTGCTGGGCCCTGTGAGTTTCTAAACAAGACCCGTTTCTAGTCTGTAGATTCTTAGGCAACTATTCACTATGTTATCATCAGGAGAACAACATGGAAAGGCTCCCACCACACAGCCCCACTGCTAGACCACCGAGGTGAAGATCTTCTGTGTTTCCTGCTCAGTTTTCTGTCCCCCGGTGTCAGCACAGGGCCTCCCCGTGCTGCTCCAGCCTCTGAGGGCTGTAGCAATGGAGACTCATAGTTGCATTTGGTGAGTCTTAGGGGAGTCCTCTCCTCCCTTCAGCAGTCTTTTTGTTGGTAAAACAGACTGGAAGTGGTGCCTCAACAGGTAAACTGCCGGACTGTTAACAGCCATTTAATCTCTCCCTAGGCTCCTCTCTGTCCACAAGCCACACGTGTTTGCACTCACTGGTGATTTGGTGGGTTCCTGAAGTCATGAAGTCATTCTAGTCCTGCCTTGTTTCAGTCCCAGTTGATCTCTTTTGGTATTCCTAGTTGACCTGGGAGAGGAGATGAGAGAAACATAGCTGCTGCTGCTGCTGCTGCTGCTGCTGCTGCTGCTTCGTAGCCCCGCCTCCAGAAGTCCGACCCAAAATGGGATTTTTCAATAGGACTGATATGATAGAACTAAATATAATGGCTATGCTCTTAAATCAATGATAAGAACAATAGAACCAATATAATAACTGAGTAGGCTTATGATCTCCTTGCTTTTTAATGCCAACCTGAGTCATTGTTTATATCTATTTAAGAATGTGGTCTTTTGGTTGTTGTTTGAAGATGAAAGAGCTACTTGGGTGCAGTTTCCATTTGTTGTGGCATATGGCCTTCTTAATGAGGAGAATATAAACAAAGACTAATTGCTGCCCAGCTTTAGCTAGGAAAGGCATTATCAATGTAAAGCAGGTGCTTGATAGGCTGTGCACTTCCGCAGGTGTTGGTCTACTCAGAGAAGGGAACAGGGAGAAAGCAGCAGGACTGGACAGAGGCCACTGGCAAGTAGTAAGGGCCATCCAGCAGCCCAGACGCCCACCTCCATTTGCCTGGCTCTGTTCTCATTCCAAGGAGAAGGTAACTAGAATGCTGGTGTCTTTTTTGGGCTCCATGCAGGCATGTCCCTGCTTCCTTTCTGACTCTGACCCCACAGCCCCACATTCTGTCTGCCTAGGCCTCATTCTTGTCATCCTTGGAGGTCAGTGAAGTTCCCATCACAACCCTGGGCTGATGTGAGGGGGTCTCCAGGGGCCACCCCTGTGGGTGGAGTTCTTGTCTTCCTCCAAGAATGAATTCAGGAACAACACAGTGATGGGGATTAAGTAGAGTTTAAAATTCCTACGAGACACAATTCAGGTGTGCCAGGAAACTGTTTATTAAGAACGTAAGAAAGAAAGGGGTCGGGTGGTAGCACAGCGGTTTAAGTACACGTGGCACGAAGCACAAGGACTAGCATAAGGATCCTGAGCTCTCCACCTGCAGGGGAGTTGCTTCACAAGTGGTGAAGCATGTCTGCAGGTGTCTCTTCTTTCTCTGCCCCTCTCTGTCTTCCCCTCCTCTCTCCATTTCTCTGTCTGATACAACAATAACTACAACAACAATAAAACAACAAGGGCAACAAAAGGGAAAATAAGTAATACTTTTTTTAAAAGAAGGAAAGATGAGAGTATTTCAGCAGAATTTAAAGAGACAAGACACTTCACACTTCACCAAGAGTGAGTAAGAGGGCACCTCCTGACATGCCAGGAAGTGAGCTGAGCAAAAAAAGAATTATTGAACTCTCCTCTAGAAAGGGCTCTCCTTCTGATCCCTGTCCCCTCTCTTCAGAGCCCAAGTGGATAGTGTAGCTGAGTTGGCATTCTTGGGTCTGTCTGACTCTTTGCCAAGTGGGGTTGGTATGGGCAATATTTGCCATGGTCTTCAGGTGGCAGGTCCTGGGTCAGCAGATGCTGTTCCTAGATGTTGTTGCCATGGTCAGGTGATGCTGGTACCAGTGAATGTTCCACTGCTGTAATAAGTCAGGAGTCCTCTTTTGTAATTTGACCATTGTTGTTATTGTCCTATTCTTTTACAGTTGAGTGAAACATTCCTAGAGTTGTACAACCTCAGTAGCTTTCCCATGTATCTGAGCCTGTGTGGTTTTTTGTTTGTTTGTTTAATGAAGTGGAAATATTGACAAGACCATAGTATGAGAGCGGTACAAATGCACACAGTTCCCACCACCAGAACTCTGTATCCCATCCTCTCCCCTGATAGCTTTCCCATTCTTTATCCCTCTGGGAGTATGGATCCAGGGTCATTATGGGGTACAGAAGGTGGAAGGTCTAGCTTCTGTAATTGCTTCTCTGCTGACTATGGGCATTGATCCATACTCCCATCCTATCTCTCTCTTTCCCTAGTGGGGCAGGGCTCTGGGGAAGCGGGGCTCTAGGACACATTGGTGGAGTCATCTGCCCAGGAAAATCAGGTTGGCATTAAGGTAGCATCTGGAACCTGGTAGCTGAAAAAGAGTGGGCCTGCGATCTTAATTGCTTTTCCATCCACCCATGAGCTTGGCAAGAGTCTCTGTCTCCTAGACCTTGACATGGGCCATCCAGCCCACCTGTCTTTGCTGTCACACTCCAGAAGCAGCTGCTTCACTGCTCCTGGGGCCCCACAGACCTTGCTTTTGGCACCTGTCCTTTGCTGGCTCCTGCACAGCCTCCAGGTGAGAAGCCCACTCTGTCTCTCCACATCCCACCCTTCAAGGAGCTTCATAGAAGTAGCACCAGCAGGAAGCTGGGAGCATTTATCAGTATCCTATGATGCCCAACTGATCTCGATTCTCTCCTCACCCCATTTCAATGCAATGTGTGTTTAAACTAAGAGGCACAAAGACAAAAATAATCTGTGAAAATGAGAATGTTACCTTGGTTGACTGCAGTGACACTCTAACATGGCTCAGAAAATTGGCCGTCAGATTTGGTGAGTGTCGTCATTCATGGACGAACAGCCGTCGTTCTGGAGTGCTGCCACCCAGATCTCATCCAAGAGAATTCTTATGTCTTACGCTGAGTCTTGCATGTGCACAATCTCACTATTCCCAGCCACTTTTTCATTCAGAGACAAACACACACACACACACACACACACATCAGAGCACCAGAGATTCCCAAGTGGTGCTGGAACTGGGACTGGACCTGGACCATGCAAGGCACAGCAGGTGCCCTTCCCAGTGAGCACCAGAAGCCATTTTAATGACTACAGAGTCCTGCGGAGCTGGTAAGATAGCTCACCTGGTAGTGTACCTACTTTCTCATGAACACAGCCCCGGTTAGAGCCCAGCCACAGTGGAAGAAGCTTTGGTGCTGTGGCATCTCTCTCTCCCCTTCTCTCTGTCTTTCTCTCTCTCTCTCTCGCGCTCTCTCTCGCGCTCTCTCTCGCTCTCTCTGTCTCTCTAAGTGGCCTGGAGCAGTGAAACTCTAGTAATGAAAAATAAAATGAATCTGAGCAGCAGCTGGACCTCTGAGCACAGCTGACCCCCTGCCCTGCCCCTCCCCCCTGTTTTCCAGGTACCACATGTCTGATCGCACTCCTGTCAGATAAAGACCTCACGGTGGCCAACGTGGGTGACTCACGCGGGGTCCTGTGTGACAAGGATGGGAACGCCATCCCTTTGTCTCACGATCACAAACCCTACCAGCTGAAGGAGAGGAAGCGGATCAAGAAAGCTGGTGAGTGCCCCAAGCAGCTAGGCCCTGTGTGCCTGGGCATGGACTCTGGGCCAGCCCCCAGGCAGGAGCTGCAGCTGGGGGATCCAGTCTTTCCTCACCCCACCCCACATTTTCCCCACACTCATACTTCTTCATAGCCAAAGATGCTGGGGGGTGGGGCTTTTAGTTTAAAAGCAAGTGAGACCTTTGGGCCCTGCTTTGCCTCATTCTCACCTCTTCTCACACCCTACACACCATACCAAGCGCTAGTCATCCCCTAAGTGAGCCTGGCTTCAGTACCTCTGTGCTTTGCAGGCAATGAGCCTGCTATCTGCAGGCCTCCCATAACGTATCCTTTAAGACGTTAGGACTGATGAAATAGCTCACCTGGATGGTGTGCTGCTTTGCCATGTGTGCAACCCAGATTCTAGCCTGGCCCCTACAGCACTGAAGGAAGCTTTGGTGCTATGGTCTTTCACTCTTGTTCTGCCTCTGTCTCTGTCTCTATTTAAAAAAAAAAAAAGAAGAAGAAGAAGAAGAAGACTCCTCCATTTAAGGGTATCCTATGAGAAGCCTTTCCTGTAACACTGTGCTAAAGATGCCCCCAGTCTGGGTTAGATGCCACTGTCACCTCTAACCCCCTCACCCCTTGCCCCACGTAGACCTCTTGGGTCCTTTTTCATGGAGTGTGGATCTACCTCTTACCTGTCTTGCCTTCCCGGCTGGGCTCTTTGGGGACAGGAACTTGACCTTCTCCATCTTTGTACTTCCAGCACCCAACACCCAGCCTGGCATATAATGAAATACTTAAGCTGTGTGAGAGGGAGTCCTTTTGTCATTCAGTTTTTACTTAGGATGGAATTTTTTAAATAAATATTTTATCTTTTTTTAAATTTTATTCATTACTGAATAGAGACAGAAAAAAATTGGGAGGGGAGGGGGAGATAGAGAGGAAAAGAGACAGTGACACCTGCAGCCCTATTTCATCACTCCTGAAGCTTTCCCTCTACAGGTGGGGACCAGGGGCTTGAATCTGGGTCCTTGTGCACTGTGGTGTGTGCACTTAACCAGGTGCACCACCACCTGGCCCCCTTGGGATAGAAACTTACATTCTGTGGGGCCTGGTGGTGGTGCACCTGATAGAAAGTGCAAGTTACTGAGCCCCCGGCTCCCCACCTGCAGGGGAGTCTCTTCACAAGCGGTGAAGCAGGTCTGCAGGTGTCTATCTTTCTCTCCCCCTCTCTGTCTTCCCCTCCTCTCTCCATTTCTCTCTGTCCTATTCAACAATGACGACATCAATAGCAACAACAATAATAATTAAAAAACCAAGGGCAACAACAGGGAAAATAAATAAATATATATAAAAGAAAAGAAAGTGCAAGTTACTATGCCCAGACACCCTAGTTCAAGCCCCCAGTTCCCGCCTGCAGAGGGCAAGCTTCATGAGCAGTGAAACAGTGCTACAGGTGTCTCTGTCTATCTCCCCTTCTCTTTCTCTCTCCCTCTCTCTCTTTTTATTGCTACCAGAATTATCACTGGGACTCAGTGCCAACATTACTAAGTTACTGCTCCTGGCAGCCATTTTTTCCTCTTTTTTTTTTCCATACTATTTTATTTGATGGGACAGAAAGAAATTGAGAGAGGTAGGGATATAGAGGAGAGAGAAAGAGAAATGCCTGCGTACTGCTTCACAGTTTGTGAAGCTTCCCACCTGTAGGTGAGTAACGGGCTTAAACCTGGGTCCTTGCACATGGTAATGTATACACTTAATGGGTGTGCCATCACCCAGGCCCCCCTTCCCTCTTAGTTCCTCTCTGTCTTATCAAATAAGAGAAAGGAAAAAATAGCCTGTGGGAGTAGTAGGCTCATTGTGCAGTCACTAAGCCCCAGCCTTAAACCTGGTGGCAATAATAAAAGAAATAAAGGGTGGTCTGGGAGGTGGTGCAGTGGTAAAGCTTTGGACTCTCAAGCATAAGGTCTCGAGTTCAATCCCTGGCAGCACAGGTGCCAGAGTGATGTCTGGTTCTTTCTCTCTCCTCCTATCTTTCTCATAAATAAATAAAATCTTTTTAAAAAAATAAAGAAAAGAAAGGAACAGTGGGGGTGGAGAGAGAAGAGAGAGAGATTTCAGCACAGGAATAGGGCAGGTAGTAGTTCACCTAGTAGAGCTGTTACCTTGTACAAGGACCTGGGTTCAAGTCCCTGGTCCCCACCTGCAGGGGGTAATTTTCATGAATAGTGGAGCAGTACTATAGATATGTCTCTTTATCTCTGTCTCCTTATCCATTTCTATCAGAAAAAAAATAAATATTAAAATAAAATAAAATAAAATTTATATTCCAAATTTGGGGTAGAGTGGGAAATGGAATAGGCAGACATTGCAATAAAATAAAGGAGTTAGCACAAGTCAGCTACTAGTATATTATAAGCTGGTAACACTGTGGAGAGACATAAAGCAGGGGAGGGGACAGAGAATGTCGAATGTCAGGGTGGTAACTATGGGCCTCTGAGGTGACACAGCAAGAGAGATTCAAAGGAAGAAGATAAGTTGCTGACTGCATTGTTTAATTCAGTTGGGGAGTGGGGAGGGATTCTTTCCTACCTGTAGCGGGGTGAATCCTTTCCTTCCCCTGACTTGCAGGATGTGCTAGGCTCAGAGTTTCTGTACCCTGGACCTCTGACCAGCATGTTTCCCCACTGCCTGTTGTCATGTGTGGATTGATCCTCAGCCTTTACCTTTACGAGTCTTCTTCTTCCCAGAACATAATCAACACTTGTGTGTTCACAAGAGGGAAATATTCTACTGAACCAAAAAGTACTGATTCCTTTTTTTTTTTTTCATCCTCCTACTTCAGTGATTGCCTAATCCATAGGACTCTTTCTTTTTTAATTATCTTTATTTAGTAGATAGAAATAGCCAGAGATTGAGATGTGGGGAGAGAGAGGGAGAGAGGTACAGAGAGACACTTGCAGCCCTGCTTCACCATTTGCAAAGCTTTCCCCCTGCAGATGGGGACTGAAGGCTCGAACCTGGGTCCCTGCACATTGTAACAAGTGTGCTCAATCATGTGTGCCACCACCTGGCCCCAGGACTCATTTTTTTTAAATTAAGGGGATAGTAGATTTCAGTACAGTTGTTGACATGTGGGTAAAATTTCTCATCTCACCATAATAGGTCTCTGGAAAACACTGTCATCCCCAGCCTAAGTCTTTTTCCACCATCATGCACCAGGACCCCAAATGCCCCCTCCTTCCCCTCTCTCCCAGAGTTCTTTGTTTTAATGCAATATACCACACCCAGACCAAGTTTTATTTCATGTTTCCCCTTTCTGTCTCTGTTTCTTAAGTTCTACCCGTGAGTAAGATCATCTCATATTCATCCTTCTCTTTCTGGCTAATCTCACTTCACATGAAGTTCCATCCAAGATGAGGTGAAGAAAGTGAAATCACCATTTTTAGTAGCTGAGTAGTATTCCATTGTGTATATAGACCACAACTTTCTCAGCCACCCATCTGTTGTTGGACACCTGGGTTGCTTCCAGGTTTTGGCTATTACAGATGTGCTACTAAGAACATAGGTATACACACACACCTCTTTGGATGGGTGTGTTGGGTTCCTTAGGATATATCTCCAGGAGAGGAATTGCAGGGTCATAGGGTAGGTCCATTTCTAGCCTTCTGAGAGTTCTCCAGAGTGCTCTCCACAGGGGTTGGACCAATTTACATTCCCACCAGCAGTGTAGGAGGGTTCCTTTACCCCCACAACCTCTCCAGCATTTGTGGTTTCTATCCTTTCTGATGTCTAACATTGTCACAGGAATGAAGTGCTATCTCATTGTTGTCTTTGCTTTTCTCTGACAATTAATGACTTGGAACATTTTTCCATTTGTCTTTTGGCTCTTTGGATCTCCTCTTTGGTGAATATTCTTTGGTCCATATCCCCTCCCCACTTTTGGGTGGAGCCATTTATTTCTGCTGATGGGCTGGAACAAGCAGTGTCTTAGGAGCTCTGGCCAGCTTCCACTAGCTGTAGGTTGTATAAGAGCAGTGCTCTAGTCCTGACTTCTGAGGAAAGTCCCTTGTAAGTCCAGGTGACCCCGAACTGCAAAGATGGTGAGCCTACTCTCGCCTCAGCCCAGGGAGGGGTATGCGTCCTTCACAGCTGGAAATGACATCAGAGGTGCAGAGCTCTCCTGAAATGTCCCTGTCACCTCTCCTCCTCCCTCTCTTACCATCCTCAGCCTGCTGCATCCCCACCCTGTGTTGGCTCTTCATAGAAGCACATTCAAATCTCCAAGAAGATCAGTCTAACAGGCTCTGGTCAGGAGTCTATTTCATTGCAAGACTTAAGGTGACAGTGTTATCTGCATATTTTCTCTGGCCTCTACCTTCCTCCCAGGACACCTTCTGTGTCCAGTGAGTCATAGCAATACATCAGACCCAGTCTGGGCCAGATCCACATTGCTCTCAGACTTACTGCTTCTGCTGTTACCAACAACAGTCATGCCAGCTGTCATCCACTGTGTGCTCACTCTGCCTGGCATCTCACATGTGCTTTCTCCTTCCCTGCCTGATGAGCTTGATGCTGTTGCCTCATTTTGCAAACAAGGAATAGTCAGAATTTAGGCCTAGGCAAGGCCAACTCTGGAGCCCAAGTTTTCACCCACTAAACCATCCTCCATGGGATGTTGTTGCATTTCTGCCCATCACTTCTCCCCAAGCAGCAGACTTTAGCTGGTATTCATCTCTCCCCAAAGGAATTCTACTGTGTGCTTCTAAGTTTTAATATATATGGCTTGTCCCTCCTGTCAGTCTAATTCTTTAAAAAAAAATATCTTGGACCTTGCGTAACTTTATATTCTACAAGTTGCTTTGCATGGCATTGACATTTAATAAACATCTGATGATGCATGGGTAAAGGTCTAGGTCCCTTAAAGGAAAAAAAAAAAGTGATGCCTAATATCAAATGTCTGTTAAACCCAGGCAGTGTACTAAGATTTTAAATGAAGCAACTTCTTTATTTCTCACAGGAGCTCAGTGGAATCAGTACTGTCACTGTCACCATTTTGTAAGAAGGTGGAGGATCAGGGAGAGTTTCCCATCCAAGTGACACATAGAAGTGTCCCCTGAAAGTCACTAGGAGTGGCCCAGCCAGACACCAAATCCAAGCAGTCTGACCTAAGAGCTAAGCTTCTCTACCAAAGCACACAGCTCTTTAATCCTGATCAAGTTCTGAGATCTGTACAGACACACCCAAGATGAGCCAGCAGTTGTTCCTGGTGCCTGCCTCTTGGCACTCTCCTGCCACACTCTCAAACTATACTTAGGTGTTCCCTCCCCATTCTCAGTCGTGAGCTGCCAATGTGATGATTCTATGGGTAAAAGCATTAGACTTGAGAGCCCGAGTTCCCAAGTTTAATCCTTCAGCATAACATGTGCCAGAGTGCTGCTCTGGTGTCTCCTCTCCCCCCCCCTTCTCTCTCTCAAATAATTAAAAATAATTCCAAGACAGGGGAGGAGACAACGTAATGATCACACAAAAAGACGTTCATGCCTGAGGCTGCAAAGTCCTGGGTTCAATCCACAATACCATCATAAACCAGAGCTGAGCAGTGTTCTGGTTTAAAAATAAAAATAGGGTTGGGGAGACAGCATAAAGGTTCTGAAAAAGACCTTCATGCCTGGGAGTTGGGCGGTAGTGCAGCAGGTTAAGCGCATGTGGTGTGAAGCGCAAGGACCAGCATAGGGATCCCGGTTCGAGTCCCCAGCTCCCCACCTGCAGGGGAGTTGCTTTACAAGCAGTGAAGCAGGTCTGCAGGTGTCTATCTTTCTCTTCCCCTCTCTGTCTCCCCTTCTCTCTTGATTTCTCTCTGTCCTATCCAACGACAGCAACAACAACAACAACAATAATAATAACTACAACAATGATAAAACAGCAAGGGCAACAAAAGGGGAAGAAAATGGTCTCCAGGAGCAGTGGATTTGTGGTGCAGGCACCGAGCCCCAGCAGAAACCCTGGAGGCAAAAAAAAAAAAAAAAAAAGACCTTCATACCTGATGCTCTGAGGTTCCAGGTTCAATCTCCAGCACCATCACAAGCCAGAGTTGAACAGTGCTCTGGTATCTCTCCATCCTTTCTCTTTTTATCTCTGTCACTAGTATAACATAAATAAAATATTTTTTAAAGAAACAGTCTGTTTAAAAATAAACAAAACAAGGTCCCCACCTATCACAGATCCCCCTGCCAGTATCCTCGTTGATATCCCTGGAGGAGTTAGCATGCTGAGGATGTTACCAGGTCCACTGTTAGAGGGTCCAACTTCAGGTGTGCAGCAACAATGCTGCTCCTCCTGGCAGAGGCTGAGTTACACACAGGGCACATTGCAAGCAGTAGGCCCGCCCTTTGCCCATTCATCCAGGCCCCGCAACAATGCTGCTCCTCCTGGCAGAGGCTGAGTTACACACAGGGCACATTGCAAGCAGTAGGCCCGCCCTTTGCCCATTCATCCAGGCCCCACAGTCCTGTAGGTATCCAGTGGTCTGACTGACGGGCTCTGTCTGTCTCCCTAGGTGGCTTCATCAGCTTCAATGGCTCCTGGAGGGTGCAGGGGATCCTGGCCATGTCTCGCTCCCTGGGTGACTACCCACTGAAAAACCTCAATGTGGTCATCCCAGACCCAGACATCCTGACCTTTGACCTGGACAAGCTGCAGCCTGAATTCATGATCCTGGCATCTGACGGCCTCTGGGATGCCTTCAGCAACGAGGAGGCCGTCCGCTTTATCAAGGAACGCCTGGATGAGCCACACTTCGGAGCCAAGAGCATCGTGCTGCAGTCGTTCTACCGGGGCTGCCCCGACAACATCACAGTCATGGTGGTGAAGTTCAGGAACAGCAGCAAGATGGAAGAGCAGTGAGCCCAGGAGGGGTCTCTGCTGCCTCGTGCTCGGCCTTCCAGCAGACTGGCCTCTTAACATAGTGAAAGGTGGGAGTGGTGTAGCTAGGCTCACCCAGCCCAGCCACAGGTCCCCCTCCCCGATGACTGTAGGTCTGGACTCGGTGTTGGGCAGAGCTGCTCCTGGCTAATGTCATCGAGAGGCTACAAAACAGCTTCCTCCTGTCCTCCCCAAGTCCTTCCTCCAGTTGTTCAAAGTCCATAGCTGTAGATCTCCATGTAGGAAGTGAATGGCATGTGTGCCGGCTTGTCTCCCTGATAAGATTTGCTCCAAGGACTGGAGGCCTAGCTCACCAGGTAGGGCGCTGCCTGGGCATACACTTGGCCCCAGGTTCCAGCCCCAGAGTCACACAGCAGGGGCCATAGCACTGGTGAAATCTCCAGCCCTGTGGGTTCTTTTCTTCATGCTGCTTTTCTCCCTCTCTCTCTCTCTCTCTCTCTCTCCATCCTTTCCTCCTTCCCTCCCTCCCTCCCTCTGATGGGAACTTGTGTTTGGAGCAGTAGTAGGACAGGCCACCTGAGCCATGGCTGTGACAATGGCCCTTCCCTGAGAGGCAGTCCTGAGCATGCCTTGCCCTCCTGAGCTTAGGCTTCTGCTCAGCAGTAACCCAGAGGCAGATTCAGAATTTTTCCTCATCCTTCCACTACAGCTGGAGAGGAGACTGCAAGAGGCATGAGGAGGACAGCACCCACAACAGAAGTAGCCTTTGGTCCTCGCACCCTGTCTTAGTCAAGTAGGCTTTCCATACCATACCTGGCAGCCTCTGTACCCGGGTCTGGATTGTGCATGACCCTAACTTTCTATAACAGGTTCCTGTCAAACTTCACCCCCGGACACCACTGCACCCCTCACCCCCGTCTTTTGCCTTCTATTACCAAAAACCCCACCAGGGGAAGTGGCTAGCACACCTCCTAGTCACCACCCCTACCCCTTTTATGTCTAGGGTGCCTGGAGGAAGCTGAAGGCTCAGTGAGAAGTCCCAGGGCATCTTTGACTATTTGTGTTGGAAAGGGGACCTGTGAGGTTACCTCTTAGAACTGAGCTCTGGCTGCCAGCCTAGTGTAGTTTTCTTTCTGTTTTGCTTCATTTTCTGAATCTAGTTGCTATCCAGTGTTCAAGCAGTGTTCTGAAACGCAGCAGCCTGGTACCATGTGTGTACCCCTACAAGGCACACTTTGGTCAAGAGCTAGGGTGCACTTCTCCTTGACAAAAGAGAGGGGCTGCAAGCCACCTCGCCAGTGCAGAGAGCCCTGTTTGCAATGGCCAGAAGCCAGTGGGGATCTAAGTTTGAACCCTTATAGTAAGAGACCCAAAGCACTTTCATGGCCAGGCTTGCTGCTCGCAGGCTCCTATGACCAAAGTCAGGTTTCCAATCTCAGTATTATACAAGGTAATTCCCAGAAGGCACTCAGCCATCCTCTTGGCCTGAGTGAGGTGGCACTAACAGCCTAACAAGATTTCCATTGCATCCCTACCCCACTATGGCTGAAGTACTCCATGACTGCCTGGTTTCATTCTTCCTGAGCCTGGAATCTAGCATTAGAGCTTCTCAAAGACCCTATCCTCTGACCACCTGCTGCTCCCAGTGCCCCTACCCTTCTTCAGCTGTGGTCCTTTCCTCAAAGCAGGTTCTAGAAAAAAAGTGAGAGGAAGATGCCCTGGTGGCTGCCAAGGGCTGAGGTCTGTGACAGTAGGTTTTCCAGCATGAGAATTAGAACTCAGGCTTATTATTTTTCTTTCAGTCATAAAATGTACAGAGGTAATGTGCATTTACCTCTTAAGAGACTGTACAGTGAGATGTATGTTTTAGGGGTAAGGGTCTGAGGGGGATGTGGATAGCGTGCTGGTTGTGGTCCCTGGTGGGCTGGGCAGGCCTGGTAGGCTGAGTGTGCCTGGTGATTTGGAGCATCTGAGAGTAGACTTAGCAAAGTCCACCACCTCTCTGGAGCCTTTGATGATACACAGTTGCTTCTCTTCCCTTTTAACCCAATTCCTAAATCCATCTTTCTTTAATTTCATGACTGTTGACATTGGTGCTGTCTAGAATGAAGAGTGAGGTTTTGGTGACAAGGAAAGAAAAAGCTAAAAACAATCCCTGCAACATGCAGGAGTGTAGGGCTGGCCTTCCTTCCAGTCAAGGGTCCAGGGACCTCTTCTCATGTTTCCTACGTAGAACTGATTCACTGCTGATTTCACCCAAGCTGGGTGGTTATTCCCTGCTCCCCTCCTGCCTCTCTGCCTCCTGTTCAGACTGTAATTGTAGCAGAGCACTGTGGCAAATCAGGAGCAGGCTGACTCGAAGCCACTCCTGATATCAGGTTGCCTGTTTTCCATTCCTCCAGTCCTGGAGCTCTCTCTCCCCCTAAGCCTGTTCCCATGGCTGAGGGTCTGAGGCTGTCACACTAGGGGTGGTGGCTCACCAGCTGCTCCCAGCTCTATGGACAGGGAAGGTTGAATCTGGCCATGAGAGGACTAAGTAGAGAAGTGTGCATGTAACACTGCCCTGAATAGAACTGCCAGTGCTTTGGAGTCATCGGTCGCCTGACGCTGCCCAGACTCTCAAGCTCACATTGCCAATAGCCCCCCTGGTGCCAAAAGTCAAGATGGTTTCAGTCTTTCAGGAAAACCATTGGGATGAAGAGGCCAAGAAGCCCCCAGCGAGATGCCCAGCCCTAGCCTGCTCAGCTTGCTTCTCCACTGCTCAGCTATACTCTGAATACAGGTTGGGAGCGAGCAGTGGTGGGCAGACAGCAGGGAATGTTTTGAAACACATTGTACTTGTGATTCGTTAATCAAAGGAATAAAGGAGACTTCTCTAGAAAACCCCAAAGCCAGTGCCTGAGCCCTGCATTGATCTTGGTGATTGTCTTGCCCGGGGTTCTGAACACCTGCAGTCACCGCCCTGGTGAGCCAGACTCAGGCTCCTGAACTCACCACTGCAGCCAGCACTCAAGTCTCTTCCTGGCTGTCCAGGGAAGGACTGGCCTCATGAGTCTCGAATGTGTGATCACAGTGTCACAGAGTGCTTGATAGCATGAAGGAACATATCTGCAGGCTGGATAATCTCAAGCCTCATTTTGCACAAGTGTTAGGACTCCAGCCCACATTCTTCTGCAGACAGGACTTCAGGAGAGTCACGGCTGCATCATTTCAGCCCTTGCTATGATCGTGTAAGCAAACAGCCACACTGCCAGCAGCATCCCTGGGCTAGCGGGCGAGCTGCAGAGGGAACCACAGCTCTTTCCTTGTTGGCTCGACCTCACTTTCCCCGATTTTCCCAGGGTTGTTAGATCTAATGCTCTTGCAGTTGAGTTGGTGCAGAGGTTTGGAGAGGGTAGCATATCAGGTGGGTGGGAGATAGCCCACCTGGTAGAGTGCAAGCTTTGCCATGTTCAAGGATACCTGCACAGGGGAAGCTTCATAAGTGGTGGGGTGGTGCTGTGGTATCTCTCTCTCTGTCTTCTCTCCCTCTCTGTTTCTCAGCCTCTGTCTTGAAAAAAATAGAAAAGTCAGGACAAGATGGATAAGGGCAGTGGCACACCCAGTAGAGGGCAAACACTACCATGTATGAGGGTTAGGGTTCAAACCCCCAGTCCCCATCTACAGGGGGGGAAGTTTCACAAGCAGTGGGGCAGTGCTACAAGTGTCTTCTCCCTCTTCATATCTTTTTTTTCTATCTCTATTAGAAAGAAGAAAAGTATGTGGGGGGGGTGGCTGCTGGGAACAGTGTACCACCCTGCAGGCATTGAGCCTCAGCAATGCTGGTAGCAAAAGGGAAAGGAGAGGAGAAGAGAGGAGAGGAAAGAGGAGGAGGAAAGTAAAGAACCTACCAGAAACGGTACAGTCATGCAGGCACAGAGTCACCAGTGATTACCCTAGTTACAAAAGTTCTTTGTTTGTTTGTTTTTAATGAAAAGGCAGCATTTCATTGTGCATTTTAAAGTATGGAAACAAATGCTCTGGAGAAAGCTTTATGTTTCTCTTTCTGGCCCACATTAGACTGACCTTCCCTTGATATTCCCCCAGCCTGTCTTTGTGTGTCACACCAGCATTCCTAACTCTGCAGAAATGACAGGGCTGTTAGAGCCCTCTGGGCCCCGGGGACTTACATCTAGATTCAAGTGTGCTATCTAGCTTGATGTCACAGGAGAAATAAATTTCAGTGTTCCCCAAAATGTGTCCCACAGAACACACATTCCAAAGATGTTTTTTTTTCTAAGATAAGTTTCCAGAGTCAAGAAGTTTGAGAAAGGCAGTGCATCTTGAGATGTCCCCTTCCTGTGACAACAAAAATTGTACAAATTAACATTCCCTCCAGAAAGTGATATTGAAACGGATGGAGGGGTAGCAGGTGGCAGTGAGAATCGATGCATAAGCACACTGAAGATCCTAATTTAAATTTCTCAGATGGGTTGTATTATATGTGTAATTTCTGTGTCTCCCAGATTAATTGGCCAGCTGAGCTTTTTTGTTGTTGTTGTTATTGTTCAGTACTCCATGCTGACTGACTTTCTCAGATAGAAAGAGACAGCAGCTTGGGGGGGGGGGTGTGCAGTGGAACTCTCAAGCATGATGTCCTGAATTAGATCCCTGGTGTTGCCTGTGTTGGTGTGGTGCTCTGTTTCTCATTTAATTAATTATTAATTTATCTAATTCATTACTGATTTATTTAATTCATTAATAAGTCTTTAAAGAGAGAAAAGAAAGGAAAGACAGAGGAAGAGAAGGAAAGATACCACAGCACTGACGCTTCCTCCAGTGTGGTAGGACCCCAGGCTCTGACATGAGTGGTCCACACTCGTGGCAAAGCAGATGCACTGTCCAGGTGTGCTGTTTGCCAGCCCTTCAGAAGCTGTTTTTAATTTAATTAACATCACACTGTGATAGGTTTCAGGTATGCACCACTACAAAATGTACATGAAAAGCAGCATGTGCACCACTGAAAGTCCTTTTCTGTCTTTAGCATACCATGTCCCCTGTGTCCTGACAGACCCATCCCTACCCCTCCCTTCTGGTAACCACTAATCAGCCGAACAGCCCAAAAGTTTATTTGTTGTTTTATTTAGTTCACATTTAGTTTCATTAAGCAGAATACTCTCCAGGTCTATCCATGTTGACAGTGGCAGGGTCTGTCTCCTTTTTTATTGCTGAATTGTACTCTATTGTGTGCATACATGCCATCTTTATCCATTGGTTAGTAGTGAGCACTTACTTACATTGTACAGAAACTTCTGCGAGTGATACTTGGTAACGTTCGAAGGAGCTTGTGCACTGCATTACCTAGGTGGGAAATTCTGCCACATGGAAATACTGTTGTTTTGTCTGTTCTAACAGCTGTACAATTTGCCATGTAGAAGCATTAATTGTTTTGCACAAGAGACTGCCTTGCTCATGAAAGCAGTGTTAAGAAAGAGTACCTCAAAGTGAGTAGCAGCGGTCTGTCTCAGATAGCAGAGCTCAGCAGTCCTGCTCTAAACACCCCTCCCTTCTCTCCCATGAATGGCAGCAAGTCTTGCCAGAGCAAGACAGTCCTCACTCGGGTCCATGCCTAGAACTTTGAGTGGCTTTTTAAAAATTACCTTTGTTCTCCACACTGAGTCAAAATATATTTCACCATCATGTGGTAGGAAGAAAAAAAAAATCTGAAAAATCAGAAAAAAAGGGAGAAAGGCATATTGGGTTTTAATTCATTTTTTAAATTTTAACTCAGTGCCTGTTGTGTAAAGAATATGTAATTCATGACCTTGTGTCCTGCCACTTTCTTCTGTTATCCTCTTCAGAATTAATGAGGTAATCTGAAACTGAAACATATTTTTCTACACTTCCCTTTCACAACTTATGGATAAATTAATTTGGATGAATCATATTTTCCCTGGAATCCAAGTCTTGACTCCAGGCCCCAAATTGTCACTGAACAGTCAGTGAGCAGTGTGTTGGAAAAGCTTTAAGTCAGGACCCTACAGTGAAGTAAATCTAATTGAAACCCCAGACTACATGAATTTATGGTAAAATTATTAACTTGCACCTGGTATTTAGTAGTGCACCCAGATCTCGATATTATCTGGAATATTCCAGAATCAAAAGTGAAATCAGGCAGACCTGGAAGGACAAGTGACAGTTGAAACACTGGGGCCTCCTTCACAGAATGTGCTTGGAAAGACGTTTTCTAACATACGATTTTCTGCAAACTGTTTTTAACGTTGATACTTTGTGTCCATTGTTTTTTTTTGGCACCTCTGTTATGTCGAAGACTGCAGTCAGGGTTATGGTAGTTGCTGTGTGTTTAGTAATAACCCCATCATCTGTACAATAACTTCAGTCAAGTGAACTAAGGTCTTTGAAGAGCACATGTGCTGACTGTTGAGTCTCATCATTCAAAGCCTCACCAAAAGCCAAGCAAACAGCAAAGGTGGAGCTGATATTTAGATATACGGTTCTGGGCCAAGGAGATAACATAATGATGATGCAAAAAAAAAAAAAAAAAAAGACTCTCAGGCTTGAAGCTCTGAAGTCCCAAGTTCAATCTCTGATACCACCATAAGCCAGGACCGAGTGGGGCTCTGGTCACAAAGGAAATAAATAAGCAAAAATAAACAGAGATGTGGTTTTATTTATTCTAAAAGTTCTATAATCTGGCACCAGGGCCCAGCATCCCTGGCTCTGAATGGGAGCAAATTACTGCTGTGAGCACTTGTCTAATAGGTTGGGGTTAGAGGAAGGAGACTATTTGTGGGGAGGCTGGGCCAGCAAAGCAGAACCATCTGCCTGCACTCACCACCCCTGGAGGAGTTGGCCATCCACCAACCACATTCATTCATCACCTTTTGTCAGGAGGCAAATAGAGGTTAAAAGTCCACGCGTCACCACGCATCATATTCCATCTGAATAGGTAGCTGGTGCATAACTTAAAATGTGTAGCCAAAGTAGAAGTAATTAATAATGGAATTGACAGGGACAGGAGGGGGGCCTTTGGGACACTCAGACATTAAAAATACAGGGGGAAAAAAGCGATTATAAGGAAAACGTGTCTGACTCAACTTTCTCACCAAGCAGAGGTTGTATTTATTGGTGACTGCTAACACCTGCTCATAGATCAATAGGCAGCAGCTGTGCCCATTTCCCCCTATTCAGATGCAAGCCTTCCCCTCTAGAGTATTGATCTGCTAATGCTTTGCTTGCTGTGTTAATGAAGACAGGATTTTAAAGCTTGCTTTTTATAGGACTGATGGAAGAATCAATTTTAAGAACAAGAGTTTGGAACATTTTTTTAATAAAAAAAAATTACAAAATGAACTTCCAGTGTGATCCAAGTCGTCATGCAAAGAGAAACATTTCTCATAAAATACAAAAGTCAGAAGAAAAACACTCTAAAAGGAAACACTTTAATTATAATGGATGTTTTATCACACTGCAAATGCTGGGGTGCCTTCTGAAGCCAAGAGGGTAACATGGAAGTAAGAAAATGAACGTTCTGAGTTATTTCTTAAGTTAGTGAAATTACAGTCCTTATTTCATTTCTTTTCTGATGAAAATGGGTATGTTGATCAAAGTAGTGTCCAAAACCACTTTTACTGTCCTAATTTCTGTTTTCTTTCCAAATCTTAACCATCTTTCACCCAGAGCCCTTAGAGTATCTGCACTTGCAAAAGTGAAAAAGCCTACCTTCCACTTTAAGGTGCTCACATGAAACTGAATTCCCACAAGAGAAAAATCATAAAGCTGTGTCCCCGGAGATGGCGCAGTGGACAAATTGTTGATTCTCAAGCATGAGGTCCTGAGTTCAGTCCCCAGGATCGCATGTGCCATGGTGATGCTCTGATTCTCTCTCCCTCTCTATGTCATTAATAAGCAAAGCTTAAATAAATAAAACTGTGACACATTTTCAGTTACAATTCTCAGTTTTACATACTTGTACTTGGCAGAATGACACCATGAGCACCACTAAGTATGCAAATTGAAACAGAATTTCACAGGCACAAAATATGGGCAGTTCAATGTCCTTGCCTCTTGATGCGGGGGTGAAAAAACATCACCTTGTATCCTTCCAAGCTCTTCAAGGCAGGGCAAATAAGGATGAAGTGGTTTAATAAGAGGAACAGGAAGAGAAATGTACTAAGGACATGAAACCCTCCTACACATGGGGAGACCCAAGGATTCTGAGTAACCACATGGTCTTAGATACCAGCTTTAGAAAAGCTTTCAGGGGAGTCAGGTAGGTTTCAGCACAGTAGGTTAAGTGCACGTGGTGCAAAACACAAGGACTGGTGTAAGGATCCTGGTTGGAGCCCCTGGCTCCCCACCTGCTGGGGAGTCGCTTCACAAGCAGGTCTGTAGGTGTCTTTCTCTCCCCCTCTCTGTCTTCCCCTCCTCTCTCCATTTCTCTCTGTCCTGTCCAACAATGACAACATCAATAATAACTACAACAATAAAATAAATATTTTTTAAAGCATAAAAAAAGGCTTTCAGGGGGTCGGGCGGTGGCGCAGTGGGTTAAGCGCATGTGGCGCAAAGCTCAGGGACCGGCGTAAGGATCCCGGTTCGAGCCCCTGGCTCCCCACCTGCAGGGGAGTTGCTTCACAGGCGGTGAAGCAGGTCTGCAGGTGTCTATCTTTCTCTCCCCTTCTCTGTCTTCCCCTCCTCTCTCCATTTCTCTCTGTCCTATCCAACAACGAATTGCGTCAACAAGGGCAATAATAATAGCCACAACGAAGCTACAACAAGGGCAACAAAAGGGGGGGGGGAATGGCCTCCAGGAGCGGTGGATTCATGGTGCAGGCACCGAGCCCAGCAATAACCCTGGAGGAGGAAAAAAAAAAAAAAAAAGGCTTTCAGACACAGGACTTTGTGAAGGGGAAACTGAGGGTGGCAGGTGGTGATGCACACAGTAGAGTGCACACATTACCACTGCAAGGACCCAGGCTCAAGTCTCTGTTTCCCACTTGTGAGGGAAAGCTTCAGGAGCTGCAAAGAAAGGCTGCAAGTGTCTCTCCTTCTCTCTCAATTTCTCTGTGTCCTATCAAGGAAAATAAAAAAAAAGGAAAAAAATGGCCACCAAGAATAGATTCGCTGTACAGGGGCTTAGCCCCAGTGATAACCCTGATGGCAATAACAAAATTAATTAATCAATTTAGAAAAATAAAAAGGAAGGGGAAGATCTGTAAGTAAGGAAACTTAGGGGCTGGGTGGTGGTACACCCACCTGCGGGGGTGGGGGGTGAGCTCCACAGTGAAGCAGGTCTGCAGGTGTCTGTCTCTATCTAGCCCTCTTCTCTCAATTTCTCTGTTCTATCAAATAAAACAGGAAAACAAAAAGTAAGAGAGGAAGGGAGGGAGGGAGGAAGGGTGGGCCACTAGGAGCAGTGGATTCTTGACGCTGGCACCAAGCTCCAGAGATAACTGGGGAGACAAATTAATTAATTATTAATAATTACTAGGAAATAATTATTAATAATTAATAGGAAACTTACCCAAGGGGGGAATAGCACAAGTAGAAGAGAGAGCTAAGTCCCACCCTCTCCACAGAGCAGATGCTCCCTAGGAGACATCTCTCTCTCTCAAAGCTCAGGCCCTCCTAAGAAATTAATCCTTTGATCAAAGACATATTATGGGGTGTGATAAACTTTTGTTCCCCTACACTAGTGAGTTTAATTTTTGTTGTCATTGTCTCTTTGGATAGAAGCAGAGAGAGAGTGAAAGAGCACAGCACCTTAGCTTCCTTCATGCAATGGGGGCTGGGTTCAAACCTGGGTCCTGCATATGGCAAAGTAGCACACAGTCCAAGTGAGCTGATTTGCCAGCTCTAGTAGAGTTTTAAAATCCAGATAATCCTCAGTCATGTTTGCTCATACAGTTTTAACATCCTATAGAAATGATGCTTTTGTCTACGACCATACCACCCTGAACATGTCCGATCTCGTCTGATCTTGAAGCTAAGCAGGGTCCGGCCTGCTTAGTACTTGGATAGGAAAAATGATGCTTTTGGCATCTCTGGCTGAATAGAGTGGATGGGTATTGTGTAAATGTTAAGGCGTACTAGTCTTAGTATACTTAAGGACACACAGTGAGTGTTTAGTATAATAATGAAAAGGTATAAATTTTGCTATGTGTGTGTCTGGGGGCCGGGTACAACCACAGGACATTAAGTAAGGACAATGCCCCTATCTAGCTCCAAAATGACAACTGGATGTGCTTGTTCTCTCTCCCTTTTTCTAAAATTAAGATTTGTTTATTATTATGAGAGATAAGAGCCCCAGGCATACAGGCCCTGTGCTGTAAATCTGAACTGTCTGCCTAGTTTGCATTCAGATAATGGAATAGTAAATGCACAAATAGTGGGACCCCATAACTTTTGCTTCTATTCTAGAAAGCAGTGTTTATCCATCTCAATTCATGTGGAGGAAAACATACTTTCACAGCGAACAGTAATATCTATAAAATCATCTTCAGTTTCCTCTTCAATTACTAGAGACAATTGCTTTGAGATACAGCAGTGGCTCACATTCAACTCAGGCCATAGAGTTCAAATCCATTTTTCAGTGCTTCAAACATTCCCGTGGCTAGCCAGGAAAAAAAGAAAGTAGATACAAAAGCATGCATTTTTAGTGACTTCAGAGAAAATGGTGATTGTGGCAAGCCTAGAAAACAGTAATAAAACAGTTCATTCCAAAGTATCCCAAGGTTAATTATGTCCACACATATGCCAAGTGTATGAGGTATCTTTTAATACAAGCATCATTGTACTTATAACAGACTTGATTATAAAGTCACTATTTTGTGCTATTACGTAAATCTGCTTGTGGATTTTTTTTTTTAATGAATGGATACTTTTCCTCAACTTTTGTTTTTTAAAAAATATTTATTTATTTATTCCCTTTTGTTGCCCTTGTTTTTTATTCTTGTAGTTATTGATGTCGTCGTTGTTGGATAGGACAGAGAGAAATGGAGAGAGGAGGGGAAGATAGAGAGAGGGAGAGAAAGATAGACACCTGCAGACCTGCTTCACCACCTGTGAAGTGACTCCCCTGCAGGTGGGGAGCCAGGGCGGGGGGAGGGCTGGAACCGGGATCCTTATGCAGGTCCTTGCGCTTCGCGCCATGTGTGCTTAACCTGTTGTGCTATCGCCTGACTCCCAGCTTGTGGATTTTATTCTTTCCTTCATTAACCTCTTTTCTTAGCACCTTCCAAGGGCCAGGCCAAGCAGAGATTGTCTAAGTGAGAGTATTCAGGAATAAGTTCCAGGTACCTTTCCTGCCTTCTTTAGGCTTCCAGCTCAGTGGAGGCTTCCAAGACCGGACATACTAGGGTAATTGAGTGGGGGTGAAAACGGGCATTTTGCATCATTACTTCTAGTGACTCAGTGAGGACAGGGCAGAATGGTAGCAAGTCTCCCCCTACAGAAGAATGTAAATGATACAACACTGAGAAAAATCTCAAAAAAGCTGTCAGTGCCTACCTGCTAGGGAAGTTTCACAAGCAGTAAAGCAGTGCTGCATTCAGTGTGTTCTTATTCTCTCTCTCCTTTCTCACTTTTTATCAAAAGATAAAAGAAAATAAATGGACATTAGGAACAGTGGAGTCATGCAGGCACTGAACACAAGCAATAATCCTACTAGCAAATAAACAAATAAATGTACATATTTCAGGAATACACTTATTTTTTGCTTTTAAATATGAGCAAATGCCAGATTTTTTTAAATCATAAATTTGGTATCCATAGTTACCTTAAGACATTCCAGAGACTAGGCTTAGAATGTAAGTTTTTTATGTTGAATAAGAATAGCTATGTCTTTTTCTGTATATAACAAAGAAGAGCTAATCCTAGATTTTTATGTTTAATTACGGAAGCTGTCACTCGTCATTTTTTAAGTCATTTGATTGGTAATTACCCTCAGGTGTTTCTTTCTGTTTTCACCAACAGGTTCCTTACCAGTAAGATTAACTACTGCCAAGTTATTATACATTAAAATCTTACCGGATTAAAATAATAGTAAATGATAAGAGCTTGGGAATTTCTTGTTGCGGTTATATGGGGGGGGTTGTTTTTAATCATGAGAAAATATGAAACATAAATTTTAAAAAATTTCTTTATGGGGGAATTAATGATCTACAATCAAAAGTAAAATACAATAGTTTGTGGGGTTGGGCAGTGGCGCAGTGGGTTAAGCGTACATGGCACAAAGCGCCAGGACCGGCATAAGGATACCGTTGGAGCCCCTGGCTCCCCACCTGCAGGGGAGTCGCTTCTCAGGAGGTGAAGCAGGTCTGCAGGTGTCTATCTTTCCCCCTCTCTGTCTTCCCCTCCTCTCTCCATTTCTCTCTGTCCTATCCAACAATGAACAACATCAACAATGGTAATAATAACCACAACGAGGCTACAACAACAAGGGCAACAAAAGGGGAAAAAATGGCCTTCAGGAGTGGTGGATTCATGGTGCAGGCACCGAGCCCAGCAATAACCCTGGAGGGAAAAAATAATACAATAGTTTGTACCTGCATAACATTTCCACATAACAGTACAACCCCCACTAGTTCCTCCTCTACCATCATGTTTAAGGACCAAACCCTCCCCACCACCCCACCACCCCAGTCTTCTAGTTTGGTGCAATACACAGCTCCAGTCTAAGTTCTGCTTAGAGTTTTCCCTTCTGATCTTGTTTTTCAACTTCTGTCTTTGAGTGAGATCATCCCATATTCATCCTTTTGTTTCTGACTTATCTCACTTAACATGCTATCTTTGAGCTCCATCCAAGATGGGGTAAAGAAGGTGAATTCACCATAAAGCTGAGACTTTGGAGCCTCAGGAAAAAAAGTCTCTTTGCATACCCATTATGCTATCTACCCCTTTTCACATTTCTCATTTTTCCACATAACAATTCAGTGCCCCTCTAGGTCCTCCTCTGCCATCATGTTCCAGGACCTGAACCCCTACCCCAGAGTCCTTTACTTTGGTGTAATACTCCAGACCCAGTCCAAGTTCTGCTTTGTTTTATTGTTCAACAATTTTTGGGGTGTGGGGTAATTTGATTTGTTTCATTGAAGATGCCTTTAAAATTTAGATGGAATTCAGTGGTAGCGCAAAGCACAAGGACCAGCTTAAGAATCCTGGTTCGAGCCCCCGGCTCCCCACTTGCAGGAGAGTTGCCTCACAAGTGGTGAAGCAAGTCTGCAGGTGTCTTTCTCTCCCCCTCTCTGTCTTCCCCTCCTCTCTCCATTTCTCTCTGTCCTATCCAACAATGAAGACATCAGTAACAACAACAATAAAAAAACAAGGGCAACAAAAGGGAATAAATATTTTTAAAAAATTAGATGGAAAAGAGTTCTGCCAATATTTTCCTCTAAGTATTTGATAGTTTCTGCTCTAACATCCAAGTGGTATTGAAATCCCCTACCATTACTGTGTTACTGTTAATATATTACTATAGCCCTTTCAGTAGATGTTTGATGTATTTAGATAGCCTTCCCTTGGGTGTATAGATGTTGATAATCCTTAAATCCTTTTGATTGTCCTGTGCACATTAAATTTTATTTGTTTTAATGTCTATTGTGTCAGATTGAGGATAGATGTTCCTGCCCTTTCTTGTGGTTCTTGTATGGTAGTTCTCCATCCTTTCACTTTGAGTCTGTTTGTCTTGTTGAATTAAGTGAGATTCCTGCAGACAACATATGGTTGGGTTGGGTTTTCTGATCCATCTTCCTACTATGTGAATTTTGATAGGTGAATTCAGACCATTTACATTTATTAATTTTATAGAATGAAGATATTTTAATGCCATTATTCTAAAAATTTAGAGTGTTCTGATGTATGGGATGTTTATGATGTGACCGGTGTGTGTGTGTGTATGTGTGTGTCTTTAGGGCCATCACTGGGGCTTGGTGCCTGGAGTATGACTCCACTGCTCCTGGAGGCCACTTTTTTCCTTTTGTTGCCTTATTATCATTGTTGTTATTATTATTGTTGTCATTTCTGTCATTCTTGTTGGATAGGACAGAGAGGAATCAAGAGAGGAAGGGAAGACAGAGAGGGGGAGAGAAAGAAAGACACCTGCAGACCTGATTCACTGCTTGTGAAGTGATCTGTAGGTGGGGAGCCAGGGGATAGAACCAGGATCCTTCTCCTAGTCCATATGCTTTGTGCCCTGTGCACTTAACCCCCACGCTACTGCCCAGCCCTCGATGTGATTGTTTATGAGACCTTTCAGAACTTCTTGCAGGGCAGGCTTGGTGATTCCTTCAATTGTTGCTTGTCTGAGAAAGTTTTTATGTCTCCATCTAGTTTGAATGACAGTCTAGCAGGATACAGTAGTCTTGGTTGAAAGCCTTTCTCATTAAGCACTAATAGATATCTTTTTTTACATATAATTTTTAAAATATTTATTCCCTTTTGTTGTCCTTATTGTTTTATTGTTTAGTTATTATTGATGTTGTTGTTGTTGAATACAACAGAGAGAAATGCAGAGGAGGGGAAGACAGAGAGGGGGAGAGAAAGGTAGACAACTGCAGACCTGCTTCACCGCCTATGAAGCGACTCCCCTGCAGGCAGGAAGCCAGGGGCTCAAACTGGGATCCTTAAGCTGGTCCTTGTGCTTTGTGCCACATGTGCTTAACCCACTGTGCCACCACCTGACTCCCTCAATAGATATCTTGCCATTCTCTTCTGGCCTGTAGTGTTTGTGTGGAGAAATCTGCTGCTAATCTTATGGGTTTTCCTCTGTAGGTGACTCTGATTTTTGTCTTGCAGCATTGAAGATCCTTTCTTTATCTTAATCCTTTTGATTCTAAATATGATGTGTCTTGGTATCTTTAAGCCTGGGTTAATTCTGTTTGGGATCCTCTGGACTTCTTAAACCTTCATGTCTTTTATCTTGTCTAGACTAGTTAAATTCTCATCTATTATGCTATTATGTCCTGTAGAATGCTTTCTTCCCCTCCCTCTCTTTCCTCCTCTGGTAAGCCAATAATGCAAACATTGTTTCTTTTGAAGTCATCCTATATGTCTCTGTTGTTGTTTTCAGTATCTCTTAATCTTTTTTTGAGATTAGGTCTCTTCCCCTGATGTCATCACAGGGCCTCCCTGCTGCTACTCCAGCCTCCAGAGACAGTAGCAATGGAGACTCACAATTGCATTTGGTGAGCCTTAGGGGATCCTCTCCTCCTGTAAGCAGTTTATTTGTTAATCAAACTCAGACTAGAGGTGGTGCCTCAATTGACAAACTGTGGGACTGTTACCAGTCACTCCTGAGTAGGTACAGGCTTTCAGCCCCAGCAATCTCTCCTTAGGCCCCTCTCTGTCCACAAGCCAATCACCTGAGACTCTGTGGGTTCCCAAAGTATTCCACATCTTGTCTTGTGTTCTCAGGTAAACTTCTTTGTTATTCTTAGTTGACCGGGAGAGGAGAGAGAAGCAGCTGCTGCTACTCTGTAGCCTCACCTCCAGAAGTCTCAACAACTCATTTTACCAGTTTTGGACTTGATGACTCTACAGGTAGAACCCAGTTATTACAGAAGAAATGAGGGAACAGAGTGTGTGAGAAAACTAAGGGAGGAAAAAAAAATAACAATTTTTTTAATTTGCTTTTTATTTTCTTTTTGTTAGAGAGTGAGAGACAAAGGTGGAGAGAGATAGAATAAAGATACACTTTGGTCAAAAAGAAAAAAAAAGGCAGAGGGAGGTGGTGGCATAGTGAAGTTGTACAGACACTGAGCCTCAGCAATAACTCTGGTAACCAAGAAAAAAAAAGTCCAACAGCAAAGAAAATAAAAACAAAAATAAATCAATGGGACTATGTCAAACTGAAAAGCTTCTGCACAGCAAAGGGAAGTGTTACCCAAACATAAAGACACCCTACAGAGTGGAAGAAGATCTTTATACAACATGCTTCAGATATAGGACCAATAACCAAAGTAGAGAAACTTCAGATAGAAAACTAATAACCAAGATACACACAAAAAAAAAATCCACTTAGAAAATGGGGTGAGGACATGAACAGAAACTTCACTGAGGAAGAAGACTCTCTGGATGAGAAAGTTCTCAATCCTGTCTGACACTTGGCTAGGGAAATAAATCCTGGGGGCTGGGTGGAGGTGCATCTGGTTAAGCTCACATAGTAGAATAGTAGAATCTGGGTTAGATTCTAGCTCACAGTAGAATAGTAGAATCTGGGTTAGATTCTAGCTCCTCACCTGTAAGGGGGGCATTTCACAAGCAGTGAAGCAGGTCAGTAGGTGTCTATCTTTCCCACCCCCTCCTCTCTCAATTTCTCTCTATCCTATTGAGTAAAATGAAAAAAAATGGCCACCAGAAGCAATGAATTCGTAGTGCCTGCACCCCAGTGATAGCCCTGGGAGCAAAAAAGAAAAATAAATAAATCCTTCTTTTCTTTAGAACACTAATTAGAAAAATATTCTTCAATGTTATTACTCCACGAAGCTGGAACAAGAGCAGGGAGGCCCTATACTGGCATCAAAGTCACTAAACTGGCCTGGTGACTCTAGGTAAAATATTTCTTTCCCTGCTAAGATATATAGACATGAAAATTCAAAAACTTAGCCACAATACCTCTTGCTGGAAAAATAATAGAAAGAACACTAAATGCTGAAGCTAAGAAATACACAAACAGCAATGACAGAAACTCCAAATGACCAAACAAACACATATATGGAAAAAATGACAGAGACAGAGTTCAGAAAACTCATTATGAAATCAGTTCAAGAAATAACACTTAACATATCAACACAGATTCAAGAATTCAGAGATCATTTTACCAAATAATTACAAAGCAAAGGAAAAAACAAACAAAAACTGCAAACAAAGCTGAAGGGTGTGAAGGATACTTTTAATGTTGTGCAGAATGAGCTAAGTGGCCTAGGATGCAGACTAAATCAGGTGGGGAAGAAAGTACCAAATGCTAGGAAACACAACTACCACACTCTGTGAATTTAAAACTCTCCAAGAAGAACAGTTTAGAAAAAATGAAACACTTCACTACAAAATAGCAGACTCCATCCAGAAAAATGAACATCAGAGTCAATGGGATACATAAGAAAGAAAAGAAGGAGAGAGGAGCAAAGAACATATTCATAGAAATTATAGCAGGAAACTTGCCACAGCTGAGCGATATTCAAAATATAGAAATTCATGAAGCTGAATGCACACCTAAATTTTTTAATATAAAATGATACACACCAAGACACATCATTGTAAAAACTATCCAAAACCAGAGACAAGGAAAAAACTATTTTCAGGCTTCTAGGGAAAGGAAGACAATCACATACAAAGACAGAACTATCGGGCTTTCATCAGATTATTCATCACAAGTCCTGGAGACAAGGAGGGAGAGGAGTGGCATATTCAAAGTATTAAAATATAAGAATTGCCAGCCACAAATAGTGTATCCTGCTAAATTATCCTTCAGATATGATGGAGAAGTAGAGATCTTTTCAAATATTCAGAAACTAAAGGAATTTGCCACTACCAATCCTGCCTTGCAAGAATTAATGAGGGGCCGCCGCCTCCGCTGGAGCCTGGCAGCTTCCATTCCTTCCCCTCTGTCAGCTCCAGCTTCCTGACACCGTCCAGACTCCAGCATGTCGCCCAGCAGCACCAATCAGAGCTCCTCAGGGGCTCTCCCAGCAAAGCTGTGACCCGCATGGGCGGCAGGGTCCAAGGTGCAGCAGCGGGAAAACACCAGCTTCCAGGGTGCAGGTTGCAGGACCTCAGCAGGCACTGGGGGCGTGTGGCGATTTTACACGGAGGATTTGCCTGGCTGAAAGCTGGCCCCGTTCCAGTATTGGTTATGAGTCTGCTGTTCATTGCTTCTGTATTTATGTTGCACATTTGGGGCAAGTACACTCGTTCATAGATTCAGCTACATCCGTCTGTCTGTCATCTGAAGAAGAAAAAAAGCCCCAACATATCTTGGACCAAAAGCATAGTGATTATCTGTTCATGAGAAAGAAATTTTCTATAAGCTTTACTATTTTACAAGGAACTCAGCAAGAATCGATGAATTGATTTTGAGAAATAAATGTTTTCTATGACTAATAAACTATTAAAACTCAAAAGAAAAAAGAATTACTGAGAGGAGTCCCACATGGAAAGAAGATGCAAGGAATCCCAACCTTTAATGAGCTAAATAGTAGTATAGAACCATGAACACAACTACAAAAAGGAAAGACAGACACAGGAAAAGGGAGAATATACATGGAACGCTCTTTTCTTAGAAGTTTTTTGTTATCTTTATTTATTTATTGGATAGAGACAGCCAGAAATTGAGAAGAGGGGGGTAACAGAGAGGGAGAGAGATACCAGCAGCACTGCTTCACCACTTGTGAAGCTTCCCTGCTGCAGATGGGAACTTAGAGCTTGAACCTAGGTCCTTGCAAATTCTAATGTGTGCTTACCCACGTGTGCTAACAGCCGGCCCCCTACAAAGAAAATTCTTAAGAATCACCCATGTGTTAGGACACAAAGACAGCCTTGATAAGTATGTGAATATTAAAATCATAAAAAGTATCTTTACTGACCATAAAGTGGTGAGGTTAGAAATCAACCACAGGGAGTCAGGCAGTAGCACAGCAGGTTAAGCACACATGATGCGAATCACAAGGACCTGCGTAAGGATCCCTGTTCGAGCCCCCAGCTCCCCACCTGCAGAGGAGTCGCTTCACAGGCAGTGAAGCATGTCTGTAGGTGTCTATCTTTCTCTCCCCCTCTCTGTCTCCCCTCCTCTCTCCATTTCTCTCTGTCCTATCTAACAATGATGACATCAATAACTACTACAACAATAAAAAACAACAAGGGTAACAAAAGGGAAAATTAAAAAAAAAAAATCTTTAAATCAACCACAAAAAGAAACAAAGAAATACACCCAAAGTGGGAGCCGGGCGGTAGTATAGTGGGTTAAGCACAGGTGGTGCAAAGTACAAAGACCAGTGGAAGGATCTTGGTTCAAGCCCCCAGCTTCCCACCTGCAGGGGAGTCACTTCACAGGCAGTGAAGGAGGTGTGCAGGTGTTTATCTTTCTCTCCTCATCTTCCCTCTCTCCATTTCTCTTTGTCCTATCCAACAACAACAACAATAATAATAACTACAACAATAAAAACAAGGGCAACAAAAGGGAATAAATACATAAACATAAAAATAAAAATAATACACCCAAACTATGGAGAATGAGCAATACACTTCTGAATATACCTGGGTCACTGAAGAAATCCAGAGAACTTAAAAATTACTTTCAGAACAATGAAAATGACCAGACCCTGTGGGATATAGCACAGCCTGCTCTAAGAGGAAAGTTTACAGCAATACAGGCCCATATTATCAAGCAGCAAAGATCTCAGGTAGTCTACCTAACATCACAATTGGTCAATTACAAGAAGAGCAACAAAGAGGCCCAAAAGTCAGCAGAAAGAAGGAAATAATCAAAATCAGAGCAGAAATTAATAAAATATAATCCAGAAAGACTATCCAAAAGATTAATAAAACCACGAGCAGGTTCTTCAAAAGAATAAACATAATAGATAAGCCATGAGCTAGACTCACAAAAAGAAAAAAAAAAAAGAGAAAAAGCTATGGTAAAAACAGGAATGAGATGAAATTACAAATGAATATAGGGAAATACAAATAAGTACATATGAATATTATGAACATCTCTGTGCAAATGAATCGGACAACCTAGAAGAGATGGCTGCAGTTCTAGAATCATGCCACCTGCCAAGCCTAATCCAAGAGGAAGCTGATAGCTTAAACAAGCCAATCACTAATATAGAAATTGAATCAACCAAGGGCTGGGTGGTAGCGCAGCGGGTTAAGCACACATGATGTAAAGTGCAAGGACCAGTGTAAGGATCCTGGTTCCAGCCCCCCAGGTTCACACCTGCATGCAGGTGGTTGCTTCACAAGCAATGAAGTAGGTCTGCAATTGTCTATCTTTCTCTCCCCCCTCTGTCTTCCACTCCTCTCTTGACTTCTCTCTGTCCTATCCAACAACAACAACAATGGCAACAATAAATTAACAACAACAAAGACAATAGAATGGGAAAAATAGCCTCCAGGAGGAGTGAATTCATAGTGCAGGTACCAAGCCCTAGTAATAACCCTGGAGTCAAAAAGAAAAGAAAAGAAAAGAAAAGAAAAAAAGAAAGAAAGAAAGAAATTGAATCAGCTATCAAAAATCTCCCCAAGAATAAAAACCCAGGCCCAGGTGGCTTTACTAATGAATTTGTTAAGACTTCAAAGAAGAACTAATACTTATTCTCCTCAAACTCTTCCAGAAAATTGAAAAGGAGAAATCACTACCAAACACATTCTGTAAGGTGAACATCACTTTTATCCCCAAAGCAGGAAAGGATTCTACCAGAAAACTATAGACCTATGTCCCTGATGAACATTGATGCAAAGATCCCGAACAATATCTGGCAAATGGAATCCAACAACATATCAAAAGAATAATTTACTAATGGGGGTCAGGCGATAGCGCAGCAGGTTAAGTGCACGTGGCGCAAAGTGCAAGGACCAGCATAAGGATCCCAGTTTGAGCCCCTGGCTCCCCACCTGCAGGGGAGTTGTTTCACAGGCGGTAAAGTGGGTCTGCAGGTGTCTATCTTTCTCTCCCCCTCTCTGTCTTACCCACCTCTCTTTATTTCTCTCCTCTGTCCTATCCAACAATGACATCAATAACAACAATAATAACTACAACAATAAAAAAAAAGTGTAACAAAAGGGAAAATAAATAAATATTTAAAAGAAAAAAGAATAATTCACTAATACCAAGTGGAATTCATCTCTGGGAAGCAGGGCTGGCTCAATATCCATAAATCAATCAAATTCATCATTTCAACAAAAGGGGAGATAAAGAACAGATGGACATATCAAGTAATGCTGAAATGGCATTTGACAAGATCCAATACTCATTTATGATAAAGGCCTTCCAGAAACAGAGAATAGAAGTGCTGGGTATACTGTGGGAACCAGGTTGAGCATGGTGAGTCTTTTCCCATTGAAAAATGGGAAACTGAGGAAACAAATCTCCCTGTCAGACTCCCTCTTGCTAAGGTTGAGCTGGGGAGAAAGTACGGGGTGGGGGGCAGTTTTCGCTTCCCAATCAGCTACTCCTTCCAGAAACCCTGCATTTTTCTGCCTCCAGGTGCTTGGCATTCCTTAAAACATTAAGCCAGCTCCCCTGCTTCACCCTGCATTCCTTGATACAATGGCCCGCTCTCTTATTATCTACATATCAATGTTCTGCTTTGTCTAACAAATGACTTAAGGTCTCCTCCCTATTTCCCCACCCATTCTGCTCATTTGATATATTCTTTTCCTACCTGCAGAGTATTATTAATCCTACCAGTTAAACCCCTCACAACAGTTGTTAAGGAAGTTCCTACCTTTCCCAGCACCCTTTTACCTTTCTCTGCCCCTTTCCTAACCATGTATGGTATTGTCAAGCCACTTCCGTTTCTGATTTGGGACTTCCGTTTTCTGGCCTTGAAGAGTTCGCACACTAATGCCTGTCCTTGCACTTTGTGCCATGTGTGCTTAACCGGGTGTGGTACTGCCCGACTCTGGGGTGCTCGGATGAATAAAGATTTGAACAGCCTCACCGCCATGCGCTCGGTTCCTGGGTCATCTCTCTTGCATCACTAGCCCAACATAGAAGGATCATTCCTCAATACAATAAAGGCCATTAACACAAACCCATAGCTAACATCATTCTCAATGGATGGAACTGGAGGTGATCATGCTTAGCAAAATAAGTAAAGAGATGAAAGACAACTACCAAATGGTTTCACTCAGATGTAGAACCTAGAGATTTTCTTCACATGAACTTGAAGAAAAGAAAGAAAGAAAGAAAAGACAGAAGCAAGCAAACTGTTAAGACTTGTGAGAACTCTGGTGGTTATCTTAGGGAGGGTGGGAACATGGTACTTTGGTGGTGGGTGTGGTGTGCAACTATTCACTCTAAACTTACAATCTTGTAACCTACTACTAGTCACAAATTAAAAAAAAAAAAAAGTTGAGTCACCCTCCATGAGAAGGGACTGGCCATCATTTGAGAAACGAGTTAACCAGTCTAGCCTTCTAGTCATTCCTGTCCTAGTAGCTGGAGACACTTCTCTTCCAGAAGAAAGTTCCTCTGGCAGCCTAGAGGAAGGGAGCTGTGAATTCACCCCCAACCAGAATGCCTCCCAAGTCCTCTGTTATGAGAGGGCACCAATTCTTGGCACCATCAAGTTCCAGAAGCTACACTGTGCCAAGTTCATAAAGCAGGACACTGGTCATGGAACAAACAAGTCAGAGTGGTCTGACTCTCCCCCTTCTCATCCATTAAAAAGGAAATGCTTCCAGGAGCAAAGCTCCCATTCTCCCATGTCCTGTGCTCCTCTCTGCTCCCAGACCCTGGTGAGGTGAGGGAGAGAGAAGATATTTCCCTTTTCTCCCACTTGCCCCTGTGCCAGAGTCATCTGCTCATAGGTGGGGTGCTTTCTCTCTTTAGGGGACCTGACCGCCATCCCAGGAGCCATGGATTTCACTCCTGACACCAAGTCCCTCTGGACAGAGCAGTAGTCAGATAGTCCTACCCTAGTGGTCATTCCTCATTGAGAGCATCTGGACTGGGCTTGGTCCTGGGTCTGCAGGATGCCAGGCAGGACCAGGGTTACCCCCTCAGCCCACGGACAGGCCTTTAGGCTGGCCACGTCACAGGATCAATATGGTGGTCGTAAGTCCCAGCACTGGAGACAGGACATCTGACTAAAGACAAGAGCCTTTCCCTTTTGTCTTCAGTAAGAGAAAATTCACCCTTTGAACTGCCCAGAAGACAATCCCCAGAGTCAGTGCTGCCTGGGAACAGGTCATATCTGAAGCCTGAACTGCATAAGGTGGTGATAAGCATTGAGCAAGGGGCAGAGTGGGAGGCTGGCTGGCCCCGCAGGTAGCCCTGTGGGAAACATACCACGGACCCAGACTCCTTTGCTTGTGCCCATAAGATGTTTGTGGATCCTGCTTTTCACCCTTACTTTGAGTTGTTCATGTCTCTGACAGACTTTTGTCATAATAGTAACTGTTCCTTATGGAGAAAGAAATAGTAAGACAAGGCACTTTAAATGAGTACCTCCGAGAACAGCTGACATAGACAAGACAAGCCATTCTCCTCACCCTGTGATCCCTTGAGTTGGGAGCTCTGGGTGATCACCACTTGGGATCTTGAGGTTGGGGCAGGAGTGGCCTGGAGCCCATAGAAGCTACCTTGTATGGCTGGTGGGGCCTTCCTCCTGTTAGTGGCCACAGAGTAGCTAGACTTTGGAGACAAGACCACAAAGGAAGCTCCAAGACTTCTTCTGACCTAATTTCAGAAGTTGTGCAATCTCAGGGGTTACATTCAGGGGTCACAGAGCCAGTGCAGGCAGGGGCTAAACTAAAGAGGAGACACTGACCTAAGAAATGCCTGGGAAATAGTACATGTAAGCTTTTATGCTTTATTTTTATTGGATAGAGACAGAGAAATCAGGAAGGGAAAGATAGAGAGGGAGACAGAGATACCTGCAGGTGGGGACACAAGTCTGCTCTCCTTACTATGCACTGAAGACCTGGGTTTGTGTTCCCTGGCCACCAATATAGTTCCTGCAGGAAGAAATTTCATCAGTAGTAGAGCAATGCTATGTTGTCTCTTCTTTCTCCCAACCCCATCCCTGTCTCTTACCCTCTATCTAGGGGAAAAAAAAAAAAAAAGCCAATAGATAGGGTGGAGTCATGCAGGCACCAAACCCCAGTGATCACCCTGGTGGTAAACAAACATAAAAACAAAAACAAAGGACCAGAAGAAAGAAAACAGTTGTTCCAAGTCAGCCATAATAGGTAACTGCACAGCACCCAGAATCTGGTGGCAAGGCATGCTCCTGTTTGACCTATGAGTAGGTCAACAAAAGACAAACCACCACTCCTGTGAAGAAATGTGACTCCACATGGAAATAAGATTTAAGGCCATACACCAGGGCTTCTTCTTGATGTAAAACAAATAACAGCAGTATTTTCTCTCCCTCTCTCTCTCTTCTTCCCTCTTTATTCTCAAACTGATTGTAAAACAACACACAGAGTAGATTGATAATGTGACACAAATCTTAAGTTGTCTTTTTTCCAATTCAAGTACTGACATACGACACTTTTCATAACATGCTGGTCACCAGGCTTCTCTTTTCTCTCTTCTCGTGGGAGTCCTTTCCAAGTGGAAACAGACATCCCTGGCCTTCTGTATCATCTAAGACCAATAACATGACATCCAGAAACACTGGGGATTATATTTTTAAAAACAAGACCCAAATCATGATTCTTCATATTACCATGATAAAATATGTATCAAAGTCCAAGATAGTACTGGTACACAGTAATGACCGATGACTTAACAATGGAGCAACAAGAATAAACCCACTAGTGAAGTAACTGGAAAATAGTTCAAATGTTAAGGGTGATTCCTTAGTCTGTACTGTATTAAAACAACCATAATATTCAAACATCCAGAGTTCTATAATAAGATTAAGAATTGATAACCATAAAATACTGTCACATTTAGAATGACCAAAACAGATGAAATTGTGTTTGGTATAATTTTAGCTCAGGGTTTTTGTTTGTTTGTTTTCTTTTTTTATACACACAACTACATAGTTTGGAAAATAGACATTCCATTTAAGATCTACACAAAACCTTTAACTGCTTAGACTGCTGAATGGGAAGGACTCCACACTGTTCAATGCGCTATGTTACTAGAGAGCTTACTGAACAAAACCCTTTAAAGAAGCTCTAGTCTAAAGAATGACAAATTCAAATGGTTTGGGCCTAGTAGCTTCCATACAGAAAATCTCCACTTGCTTCATCGAAAGATTCCTTTTAAAGAGCCCGCGGTGGTTTTTGTCAAAATAAAGGACAGTCACTTGTGCCCAGCTCATGGATTCGATGCCAGTTTCAGCATAGTGACTTCCTCACGGGCTTGCCTTGGCTGTTTAAAAGTACCAACTACAGGCGGGGGTAGATAGGATAATGGCTATGCAAACAGACTCTCATGCCTGAGGCTCCATTAAGTCCCAGATTCAATCCTCCCCGCACCAACATAAGCCGAACCAGAGCTGAACCAGTGCTCTGGTAAAAAGAAAAAAAAAAAAAAAGTACCAACTTCACCACTGCCTCCAAAGCAGCCCATCCTTCTCTAGGCCTGTTGTGGGATGGTGGGTTAGTAATGGCAGGTGGTGTTCCTCAGCATGACCTGCCAAAATGTGATGATCTCCTTAGAAGAGAAGCCATGGGCAGCAATCACACGCCTCAGCTGACAGACGTCCAGGTGGATCCTGTACAGAAAGAAAAGGTTGGTGTCCTCTGGGATGTGAATGTCCACTTTCAGCAGATTCAAACAGATCCCGACGTAAACATCTTCAAACTTGATGGGTTTGACATGACTCATCATCTCATAGATTCGTGGCACCAGATCTCTGGATATGATATATCCCAATCCACTGCAGTAGGGAGGGAACACCTTGAAGGGGTACTCCTGGTAGGAAATATGGGTTTTCTGGTAAAATCCTCTGTAGGAATAATTATCGATGAGAGGATAGCCAGTGAAAAACTTCTCTGAGTGGTTTACATTTAACAGGTACTTCACTAAGTTGCCAGTGTTGATGAAAACGTCGGTGTCTGTCTTCATGATGTACTTGGCGTTTGGGCAAAACTCAGTCACCCACCTGAAAGCCATGATAGTTTTCAAGGTCAGGTTATTATACGTGTCTAGAAAATCCTGCCGAATTATGTCTCCATAAAGCAAGTGTTCGTCCTCTAAGGACAAGGCTAGCATTTTGTCCTCCTTCTCAGCCCGTTGGCCTAGCAAGAAAAACGTGAGCACCTCATATCCCCACCAAGATTTTTTCTCACCCCAGGTGACTCGGATGGCCTGTCTGGCTTTGACGTCAGAGGGATGTGAGGTCACCAGGATGACCAGAAATGGATTTTGGTGGGAGCAGTTTGACTGCTCCCGCAGGGTGAAGCGGAAGTCTTGTCTGTACACTGGCTCGTACTCGTAGAAGTACATCCAGTTGACCCGTTCTATCACGTTGTAGTGGGGCAGGCTGAGGTACCACATCACGAGGAAGCTCAGGAGGGACAGCAGCAGGAGGCTCCATTTGAGGGATCTCAGTGACATCCTACTCAGGAGGGTGGTCAAGAGAGTCAGGGCCATCCACAGCAGCTCAGAAGCGTGCGAGCCTCAGCTTCTGGAAGAGGTTTCATAGACCTGGTTAGAACCCTGCACCCCGGCAGGGCAGGGGAGATGGCACCGTGGTTCTGCAAAAACACTCTCATGCCTGAGGCTTCATAGTCACAGGTTCAATACCTGGTACCACTGTAAGCCAGAGCTCAGCAGAGCTCTGGCAAAACAAACAAAACCCCACCACCACCCAAGATGAATTTCAAGTGACATCTCATTTTCTACCCAAGAAGAAAATAACAAGGTTCCAAAGCAAAACCAAAAAATCCTCACCTAAAGCTACTGAACTACACTTAAACTATAAGCAAAGTGACAATGATAGTTAACATAATTCTAACCTCTTATACCCAAATCAACGTTAACAATATATCCTTGGCCGAGGAGACAGCTCAATAGTTATACAAAAAATGTCCATGCCTGAGGCTCTGAGGTCCCAGTTTTAACCACCAGCACCACATAAGCCAGAGCTGAGCAGTGCTCTGGTAGAGGGAAGGAACACGCAGGGGGAGATGGGGGAGAGAAGGAAGGGAGGGTGTGAAAACATATCCTTGGTTATTTTGGAAAACTGATAGTTCTAATAAGAATTATCATAAACAATTGTAAATGTATGATTTTGCCCTAGAGAACTACAGGCTCAAAAAGAAGTGAGTAATGGAGAGTTCAAAGTGAATCTCAGGGCCACAGAGGTAGCTCAATGGGTGTACCTATATCTTGCATGCAAGAGACCCTGGTTACAATCCCTGCATGCCATGTGAGGGAGCAGGACTCTAGCGTCTCTCTTACAAAAACTAAATAATCAGGGGCCAGATGGTGGCACATCTAGTTAAGCACACACAGTACAGTGCGCAAGGTCCCAGGTTCAAGCCCCTGGTTCCCACCTGCAGTCAGGAAGCTTCACAAATGGTGAAATAGGGCTACAGGTGTCTCTCGCTCTCTGACTCCCTTTCCCTCTCAATTTCTGGCTGTCTCTACCCAATAAATAAATATAATTAAAAAATAAATACACAAAAATTTTAAAAAGTAATAATCTATAGTAATAATACTAAACCCACCGCTCTTATTTGCTAGTGTGGAAAATAAGTAAAGGATTCAATGCGGTTAAAAGAAGTGAGTCAGGCGGTTGCACAGCAGGTTAAGCGCATGTGGCGCAATACTCAAGAGACCAGCTTAATGATCCCAGTTCAAGCCCCCACCTGTAGAGGAGTCGCTTCACAAGTGGTGAATCAGTCTGCAGGTATCTATCTTTCTCTCCCCCTGTCTTCCCCTCCTCTCTCCATTTCTCTCTGTCCTATCCAACAATGACGACAACAATAATAACTACAACAAGGGCAACAAAAGGGAATAAATAAATATTTTTTTAAAAGGCCAAATAAACCAAGGTCTTTTCTCAGGTGTGTGATCTGATAAGAATTCTGGGAGTCAGGTGGTAGCGCAGTGGGTTAAGCGGAGGAGGCACAAAGCGCAAGGACCGGTGTAAAGATCCCCGTTCAAGCCCCCGGCTCCCCACCTGCAAGAGAGTCAATTCACAGGCGTTGAAGCAGGTCTGCAGGTGTCTCTCTTTCTCTCCCCCTCTCTGTCTTCCCCTCCTCTCTCCATTTCTCTCTGTCCTAGCCAACAACGATGACATCAATAACAACAACAATAATAACTACAACAATAAAACAACAAGGGCAACAAAAGGGAATAAATAAATAAATATTTTTTTAAAAAAAGAGTTCTGGCAAAAATAGAGTTAGAGTAGGTATAGTTATTTATGGCGACCTGCTGATGTAGAATAAGATAAAGGACAGAAGCACAAGTCCTCTAGAAATAAATAGGGTAGCCACCTCTGAAGTTTATAACAGCTCAGACTATAAACTTAAGTTTCACTTACCTAAAATACTTCCTGAGCCCCCTTTTCACCTTATTGGCTAGAATGTTCACTCTAGAGAACAAGTGCTTAAATAAAGGCCTAATTTATTTTAAAAGCATGCATTAAGGATAGCACAGTGACTATGCAAAAAGACTTTCAAGCCTGAGGCTCTGAGGTTGTAGGCTCAATCCCCAGCATCACCATAAGCCAAGTTGAGCAATGCTCCGGCTAGATAGTGATAAATTAGAAATACAGGTCCAAGAAGGATTCAGAGGACCTAGTGGGGGCTGTATTGTTATACGGGAAACTGGGGAATGTTATGCATGTACAAACTATTGAACTTACTGTTGAGTATAAAACATTATCTGACAGTAAAAAAAAAAAAAGAAAGAAATCTTATGTCAGAGCAGAATCATGAGACACAGCCTCCTAGAACATTTTCTTTTTTCCTTTCCTTTTTTTTTAAGTTTGCTTTTTCCCCCTTTTGTTGCCCTTGTTATTTTTTTATTGTTGCTGTAGTTATTATTGTTATTATTGATGTCATCATTGTTGGACAGGACAGAGAGAAATGGAGAGAGGAGGGGAAGACAAAGAGGGGGAGAGAAAAACAGACACCTGCAGACCTGCTTCACTGCCTGTGAAGCGACTCTCCTGCAGGTGGGGACCGGGGACTCTAACTGGGATCCTTACACTGGTCCTTGCGATTCGCGCCACATGCGCTTAACCCGCTGTGCTACTGCCCAACCTTCAGCAGAGATAAGAGCATGGATCTCTCAGACTGACAGTGGTTGTCAGGTCTTAGCTCTGTCCCAAATGCCAGGCTTAGTTAGGAATCTCACAGGGCTTTGCTGGTACCATGACAGCATCAAGAGTACACCAGGCCTGGAGGAGAACATAGGTCTCAGTTACTTAGTAGATACTATCTACATCAATAGATCACACCAGGAGTGAAAGTAGGAAAAAGGAGAAGGGAGAAGAGCCTTCCAGGGCAGCCTGTAAACATGGCAGGGCAGTGGAAACTGTTTAGAGCAAATGCTAAGGGACTTCAGGATAAGAAATGGATAACCTGGGGAGGCTTCTGACAGTGAGTGTCCTTTCATGCAAAATAGGAGGGCTCCTAGGAACCTAGAGTTTGCCTGGAAGATGCACCTTAGTGTTCTCTGGAAAGGTCAGTCTATGAATGGTGCTGTCTTGAGTCAGTCTAAATCTCTGGACACACAGTTCTCTCGCCTCTTAATTTATGTAAAGACGATAGGACCTCAAGACTCCACCCATGTTACCTGGCCACACCTTACCTGGCCCTATAACTTCTAGCCAGTTACCTTTCCTTTCTAATACTTTCTATACTTTAAACCATACTATGCAACAGGATGTCTTAGCAAACTCTCTCTGGTGTGTTTTCACATGTGTGTCTTGATTCCCTACTTATGTCCTATGACCTCATTTTTTGCCTCACAATAATCAAAGTGCAAGACAGACACAGATTTATAGCAGGAGTGCCGGACATGCTGGCTTCCTCAATCAGTGCTATTTACATCTGAATAAGGATCAAGTGTGTGTGTCCATCCAACCTCCTAGGCTACCTTCCTCCTGACAAGTTAGTTCTGGGAAAAACTTGTAATAGCAAAGATCTAGAATGAGAATTATGAAAGCAATTAGCACCTTTTTCTTTTCTTTTTTTTTCCCCAGTTGCCATCAGGATTATTGCTGGGTCTCAGTACATGCACATTGAGTCCAGTGCTCCTTGAGGACACTTTTTGTTTTCCTTCTCTTTTTGAAAGGACAGAGAGAAACTGAAAGGGGGGTAGAAAGAAAGATGCCTGCAGCACTGCTTCACTGCTTGTGAGGCTTCCTCCTTGAAAGTGGGGACTGGGGCTTGAACCTGGGTCCTTGTGCATTGTAACATGTGTGTTCAACTGGCTACACCATCACCAGGCCCTAATTAACCCTTTCTTATGTGTTGTTCTCACTGGCCTAATAGGCACTGGATGGTCAAACTTAAGGGGATGCATTTACATCATTCACATGCCAATTAGACAACATGGACACTAACTTATCCTAACAGTGATCTAACAGTAGTCTCATATCTTGCTCTTACAAACCAACAAGTCATAACAGCTTTTGGAAAATGAAAGGGAAATGTCCTGAATAAGGGGTGCTAACCTTCAATAACAGGAATAATTAAAATAGAAAAAAAAGAAAGAAAGAAAGAGAGAGAAAGAAATACAAATTATTTTAGGGGCCAGTGTTGGTATGCTTCTAATTCTACTTCTAAAAACCTTTTCTGTTTCATTTGGTTTAAATCCCCCCTGCTTAACACTGCATTCTATTTACATAACCACTGTATTCTATTTACATAACCACTATTAACAAGCACCACCCTCCCTCCAGGGCATTGGTGGTTCAGTGGTAGAATTCTTGCCTGCTCCGCCCCCTCTCCTTGTCATACCCTGATTTTCACCAGTCACTTTTCTCTCCACCCTCTCTGCGTCGCATCCTGTCCCCACCCCACTGGGCTAGTATATTTATAAGGACAAGATTGTTTGTAGTTTTTTAGTTTAGCTTAGCTCGGCTTAGATTGTGCTGCGTCCTACATGAATAAAGAGATACTGCGTGCAACCCAGCCATGAGTCCCAGGTCGTCTGTTACCAGCCCATTGAAAACAATAGGCCAGGGAGGTGGCTGTTCAGGGAGTGTGGATGCCTTCCCTGCATGAAGCCTTGAGGGCGGGAGAGAAAGGGAACCAAAGATAAACTAAGGTGGAGTTAGCTCCAGGGTATGGCAGAAAGGGGCTTTGGTGTCTCTCTCCCTCTCATTGAAAGTAAAGTCAAAATAGGGGGCTGAGGAGCCAGCTCAGGGGCAGAGCACAACACAAGATCCCCAGCACATGAACCTGAAAAACCAGTTATTCCATGAGCCAGTTTCTACATGGGTGTCGTTTCAACACATGGGGAAATGTGACTGTGGTTCTGATATCTACTACTTAATGGGTCCACACAGGAAATAAAGCAGCAAAGAGAAGAGGTGGTGAGAGAAGCTCTTCAAGGACTGGCCAGGACAGACCCTAAGCTTACCTACAACAGGTGCCATTCAGTGGAAATAGTCAGGGCTGGTGAAATAGCTCACTTGGGTAGTTGCTTTGCCATGTGCACGACCCAGGTTAGAGTGTGGTCCCTACTGTATGAAGGATGCTCTGGTGCTGTAGTCTCTCCCTAGCCCTCTTATTTATTTAATTTTGACCAAAGCTAAACTCTGGCTTCTGGTGGGACAGGGGATTGAATCTGTGATCCCAGAGCCTCAGGCAGAAGAGGTTTTTTTTTGTTTGTTTTTTTTGTGGAGCCATTATGCTGTCTCCTCAGCCCCAAGTAGGGGATATCTTTCCCTCCTTCCCCCTCTCCCTCTCCCCCCTCTCCCTCTCTCTATCTCTCTCTCTCCCCCTCCCTCTCTCCTCTCCCTCTCCATCTCTTCTTCCCCCTCTTCCTCTCTTCCTCCTCATCCCTCTCCTCCCCCTCCATTTCTTGTTCTCTAGATAAAATAAAATAAGGAGAAGGAGGAGGAAAAGGGTAGTCAGAGCCCACACCCCAGTCTGTCCATGAACAAGGAAAGCTGTTATAGGTTTGGTCCCCTGGAGCTCAGAGTCCTTCCCTCCCTTCCCTCTGCTATCATGCCCAGCTGTATTTGATCCTGGGAGCCTGCTAAAAAGATTTTTTTTTTTTGTCAAAAGTGATTCAAAGTAATTGTCTTATTGAGTTCTTACTACTTGAAGAAAAGCATGTTTCATGTTATAAGCATATTTCCATGTCCTACCTTCTCAGCTGGCTTCTTCTGAAAGATCTGCAGTTTTACCAGCTGAACACTCAGTTGTAAGTGGCGGTCTAAAGTCACACTTGTAATTCCTGTAAGACATTCAAGAAATTGAACAGCAGATGCTTATAGATCGAGTGATTACTAGCCAAAAGAGAACAGGAAATGTCCCACTATCTCTTTCTGAACGAGGAATATATGTTGCAATTAGTATGTTAATGTGCACTAAAGGTAAAGAAAAAAAAACAGAGCGAGCCTGAAGACTTGAGTTCTTGGCTTCATAATGGAAAAATGACCCAGTATTCAAGTATTCAAGACTTAAAGTGGGAGCCAGGTGGTGGTGTACCTGGTTGAGTGCACACAGTACCATGTTTGTGGGGAAGTTTCATAAGCAGTGAAGCAGGTTTGCAGATATCCTTCTCAATCTTTATTGCCCTCTCCTCTCTTAATTTTTCTGTGCTATCAAATAGAAAGAAATCAAAAAGAGGGAAAAATGGCTAACAGAGGGGTGGATTTGTAGTGCTAGCACTGAGCCCCAGTGATAACCCTGATGTCAAAAAAAAAAAAAAAAAAAAAGACTGGGATAGGTTGTTTTGTTTTGTTTTTGCCAGAGCACTGCTCAGCTCTGTCTTATGGTGCTGAGGACCAAACCTGGAAGCTCAGAGCCTCAGGCATGAAAGTTATTTGCATTTCTATTATGCTGTCTGCCTAATCCCTGCTTTTTTTTTTTTAAAAAAAAGTATTTATTTATTTATTTATTAATGATAAAGGAGAAAAGAGAGAAATAGATCATCATGCTCTATTTCATCATGCAGTGGTAGGGATAGAAGTCAAAATCTCATGCTTGAGAGTTCATTAGCTTATCCACTGGACCATATCAGATGTTATTTTATGTATCCTACCACAATTTCATCTCCCCTGGTAAGGAACTCAGAAGTCACTGAATGAAGTGAAGCACAGAAATTCTAAGGGGCACTAGGTTCTCTGTTCAACACAGTCACAAGCATTGGTCCCACTGTACAACTACCACTGTACAACTACACTTACCACTTGGAACTTCTGTCTTTACTTACAAGCACTCTGGACACACTAAGAGACAAGGACACAGTGAAACACACCTCAGCTCCTGCTCAACTCTGTAGCTCATAGCTTTCTTTTCACTGAAGTTCAAACACCAGAGCAGAGCAGAATGTAAAAAAAAAAAAAGTGTCTTCTATGAGTCACCATATCAAGAGATACTCAAAGTGGGATAAAAAAAATTAAAAAAAAAAAACTTGTGAAAGCAATAAAAGATGTGAATAAAACCCTATTACATTTTGGAGCAGGGAAAACCTTCAAACCACACCATAGTAAGAAAAAATAAGGGTAGATAACATAATAGTTATGCAAACAGACTCTTATGCCTGAGGCTCCAACACCACCATAAACCAGAGCTGAGCAGTGCTATGGCTGATAAAAAAAAAAAAAAAAAAAGAAAAAGAAAAAAAGAAAAGAAAAGAAAAAGAAAAAAAATCAAGCCAGAAACAACAAAGACAATATTGATCAAATAAAATTTCAAAAGAGGGAACTGGTGGTGGTGCACTTGGAAGAGCACAAGTTACCATACACTAGAACCTGGGTTTAACCCCCTAATTCCCATATGTAAGGGGAACCTTCACAAGTAGTGGAACAATTTAGGTTCCATATATCTCTCTGTGTGTGTTTTTCTCAGTCTCTCCTTCTTTTGGTGTGCGTCTCTCTCACCCTCTATCAAAATAAGAGAAAAAATGAAAAAAAAAAAAGGTTTTTTAGAATTTTTTTTTTAATTTCAAAACGCTCTTGAGTAGTCTGAAAAGCAAAACTAGCAAAAGCACAAAAAAAGGTTAGAACATTTAAAGAAAAAGAAAAAAAAGCAATTACAGATGCCAGACCTTCCACCTTCTGCAACCCACAATGACCCTGGGTCCATACTCCCAGAGGGATAGAGAATGGGAAAGCTATCAAGGGAGGGGGTGGGATATGGAGATTGGGTAGTGGGAATTGTGTGGAGTTGTACCCCTTCTACCCTATGGTTTTGTTAATTTATCCTTTCTTAAATAAAAAATAAATTAAAAAAAAAAGAAAAGAAAAAAAAAGTGGTCAGGAAGGTGGCACAATGCTAAAGCTTTGGACTCTCAAGAATGAGGTCCTGAGTTCCATCCCTGGAAGCACATGTGCCAGAGTGATGTCTGGTTCTTTCTCTCTCCTCCTATCTTTCTTATAAATAAATAAATAAAATCTTTAAAAAGAAAAAAAAAGAAATATACCTTAGACAGTAATAGCAAAAGATCAGAAGTTCAATTTTTTAAAAAAATTAATTCATATGGATTAATTTTTTAAAATAATGAACATTGCAAGAAAATAAATGGTGGGCCATAGAGCTAGCTCAGCAGGTAGGGTGCATGCCTTGCCATGTGTGGGGCCCCAGGTTCAAATCCCAACACACAAGTGAGTGCCAAAAGAGGAGGAATCTGGAAAAAGTTCTAGCCGTTTGGTGTTTCTGTCTGTCTCTTTCTGAATAAAAGTCAGCCCAGGAATGGTGAGCACTTAAGACACCGGAGGGCCCAGCTGTGCAAATAAAAAAGAAGAAAAGAAAAGAAAAGGCACAGTCTAGCCCCCAAGATATTGGAGGGAGCTTTGGTGCCTCAGTATCCCTCTCTCTCTCTCTCTCTGTTTGCTTCTATCTAAAAAAACTAGGCTGGAGATGATAGAAAGAAAAAAAAAAAAGAAGGAAAGAAAGAAAGAAAAAAGAAGGCAGGAAAGGAAAGAAGAAGAAGACCAAAGTGAAATTCAAATTCATCAGCCAGCAGAAATACTGACAAAAATACCACAGACTAGAAAAATAATAAAATAACAAACAACTTTTTAAAATGTGGACACTGAAGTAGCAGTACTATTTTGAGTGGGCTAGAGGTAACTCACCTGGCAGGGCACTCGCCTTCCCACGCATAAAGCCTAAGGAAGTTTGAACCCTAGCACCATGTGGGAGCACCATGAGCACCAGGGGAAGCTCCACTGAGGGTGGAGCACTGCTGGAGTATCTCACTCTTTCTCTGCCTCACCCTCCTCCTATGTCTGTATCTGAAATACAAAGTTGGCTTGAGACTGGTAGGAATACACATGTGCAAGGCCCAGATACTATACAGATAAAGTATAATTTTTTAATGTACATTTATTTGCCTAATATTTTCCAGGCAAGAAAATTCACCATCTTTATTGCATTGCTCCATAAGTTCTGAGGAGCGCTCTGGCAAAAAGGGAGTGAGAGAAAGAGAGAGAGAAAGAATGATTTTTTTAAAAAAGTGCCATATAAATGGGACAATGATATGCAGATTTCTCTATTTAATTTCTTTCAGTTAGCATAAAATAAATGTATAGTTTTGCAAAAATAGACTGAAAATAAATAAGCTGAGTATTTAAGGAGTTAAAACATGGACCTGGGTGCAAGGCCCCAGTCCCCACATGGAAGGGGTGGTGAAGCAGTGTGGCAGGTGTCTCTCCTCTCTCTCTTCCTCTTATACTCCATATTAAAAAAAAAAAAAAAAGACCACTGGGAATAGTGGGAGTGTGTAGACTTGACCAAGCCTTAGTGATGATTCTAGTAACAAGAAAGAAAGGAAGGAAGGAAGGAAGGAAGGAAGGAAGGAAGGAAGGAAGGAAGGAAGGAAGGAAGGAAACTATGGCTGGCAAACTTACTGGTAAAAACTTCAGAAACATTCCCATTTAAAAAGACAGCCCCCATAGGACCTTGTCCTCAATATGGATCAACAATGGTAGAGAATATTCCATCCTCCAAAGAGGGGTTAGATAACATACTCTATCCACCACCTGAGGAAGATGAGTCCTGAAATTAGTACAATTGGGAATGTCCCTACTCATGGCCACAGAATGCAAGTTCAGACCTATAGGGATACAGAAGTTACACAGGCTCCTACACTGAATATGGGCCCCAGATCAAATCGATGGGGTTTACAGTCAACAATATTTATACACCTTTCCCATATCTGGGAGCTACTCTCTTCCCTGATCCAGCTTTTTAGCCCTTTTTCTAGCCATGACATCATCTCCCCAGACAATAACTTGGGTCCACCTGCATATCAGATGTCAGGCTCAGGCAAAAACTAATAAAGTCATGGGCCCTTTGGAATAGACCTGAAATAGACCTACTAGCTATTTCCAAAACGGAGACTCCAAATCTTCATCTGCAATATTCCAGCCTTTAGGTTCATGATTAGTCAACGATTTGTTTGGCTTTATATGTTAAGTCTTTTTTCAGCCACCAGGTTCCAGATGCTACCATGATGCCAACTGGACTTCCCTGGGCAGACAGCCCCACCAATGTGTCCTGGAGCTCTACTTCCCCAGAGCTCTGCCCCACTAGGGAAAGAGAAAGACAGGTTGGGAGTATGGATGAACCTGCCAACACCCATGTTCAGTGGGGAAGCAATTACAGAAGCCAGACCTTCTACCTTCTGTACCCCATAATGATCCTGGGTCCATACTCCCAGAGGGATAAAGAATAGGAAAGCTATCAGGGGAGGGGATGCAATACGGAGTTCTGGTGGTGGGAATTGTGTGGAGTTGTACCCCTCCTATCCTACAGTTTTGTTAATGTCTCCTTTCTTAAATAAAAAATAAATTTTAAAAAAATTTTGAAAAGATAGACATACTGTGATCACCTTTGGTATTCAGTACTACTGTTTGAAAGAGCCTTGCCACCCATTAAAACAAACAGAAAAAGCATACACAGAAGGTGTTAAAAGGAGAAAAATGTTATTTTCATATTACCTCATCACCTACTTAGAAAATTCAAGGAGATGGATGTGAGGGTGATCTGGCTGTGACATCTGTCACCCCATTGATTGCCAGGCTTGATTTGGCTGATCTGGCTGGCTAGGCAGGTGTCCCCTTCCTCCCTCACCGCTCCATGTGCATCCCTCCTGAAGCTGCGCACTCAGTTGAAGAGGATGGCCTTCCCTGAATAGAGACGGACTGGTCTTCGATCTAGGGTATACACATAGCTGCGCTCCCCTGCTAGAACCTCCAAACAAGCTCTCAAGAAAATTCAAGGAGAAAAAAAGGCTACCGCCTGATTCCCCAAAAAGTTACTCTTATAACACAACAGTGGAAGTAACCTAAATTCCCATGGCAGATAACTGGCTAGAGAAATTATCAGATCTAAATTCTAGGGAATACTACTCTGCAATCAAAAAAGATGCTATTGGTCCTCTGGAGCAAAATGGATGAATCTGGAGGTGATTATGCTTCTCAAAAATAAGAGCTGAAAGACAACTCCTGCTTGGTTTCACTTATTTGTGGAATCTAGAGAACTGAAATGCATAAACTTGCAAAAAAAAAAAAAAAGCAGAAGTAAGCAAACTGTCTCTACAATGTTATGATAACGATGGTGATGATCTTTGGGAGGATGGGAGCACAGAACTTTGGTGGTAGGTATAGTGCAGAACTACACCTTGCAATCTTATAACCTTGTAAACCATTATTAAACACAAATGAAAAATGACCTGGAAAAATGTTAATCTTTTCAAAGTAAATGAGGGCTGAGATATGCAGGTGACATCAAGCTGTTCTTTCCAGGAATGTGCACATTCAATAAGGTTTGCATTTTCCTTTGATGTTGACTCAAACAGCTGAGCAGAGAAGAAGCAATCAGATTAATAAAATTGGATTTCATTATCTGAATCAGCAACAGCCACTAGATCTGCCTAATTTAGTAACACTGAAAAAGTGGCATATGCCTCAATCAGGGTAAATGAAGGTTTATGTTTTGAAAATGACTTATGTTCTACTTTCTCTGACTTCTACACACATATCCATCATGTATAAACTCTCATACTTCCATTTTTTGCTGGTCATCACAGAATCTTAATCTGTCTGGCATGACATTTTCAGATAGAAACAGATGAAGAGAGATAAAAAGTGAAAGAGGGCACCAAAGTAAAAACCCTGTGGGGAGGGGTAGACATGCAGCTTCCTGGGACAGTGGGGGGTGGGAGTGGGTGGGAGGGATGGGTCACAGTCTTTTGGTGGTGGGAATGGTATTTATGTACACTCCTAGTAAAACGTAGTCATATAAATCACTAGTTAATTAATATGAGAGGGGGAAAATTAATTGTATGTCTCGAAGTTTTTCAAAACACAAACTGAATCTTTTCAATATATAGGCTGTGTAATTGATATGCAGACTCTCTCAAAAGCCTAGACCAAGTAGATCAGAAGCAACCAATAGCACAGCTATATACAAGATACTGGGTACTGCACAGCAAACCCTAACAAAAGGACTTTTCAAAGTTAACCCAATTACCAAATAATGTGATAATAACATTAACTATTGATTGTCTTTTGAACCCTAAGACAGCAGAAACCTCACATCTCCACTATAGAGCCTCTACTTCCCCCAGTCCTGGAATCCTTGGATAGGGCCCACTTTCCCGTATGCCTCTCCCAATCCATATCAAATAATATTGCATCTGCCGATTACAACCTAACCAACACAACGATTGCCACCTCAACATGCTTCACTTCAGACTGTGTCCAGAGACTCCACGTGTGGAATGACAACCCTTCAGCTTCATTACTCGGGTGAGACCTTTCCTTTCATAGTATACTCTAATTCCATCTCAGGTGGTTCACTTTCTAACAAAGTCCCAAAACCTAGATATACACCAGTTTCTGTGAGAGAGAGCATATGTTCACACGTATCCCTAAACTACTGCAAAATATATACCTGAAAGTAGAAGTACACTAGAGTTTGCAGTGAGTACCCCCCTAACACTTCCTCTCCACTTTTCCAAGCTTTGGGTCCATGATTGCTCAACAATTTGTTTGGCTTCGCATGTTAACTCTCTTTTCAGTCACCAGGTTCCAGATGTCATCAGGATGCCGGCCAGGCTTCCCTAGACTGAAGACCCCACCAATGTGTCCTGGAGCTCCGCTTCCCCAGAGACCCACCCTACTAGGGAAAGAGAGAGGCACATTGGGAGTATGGACCGACCAGTCAACGCCCATGTTCAGTGGGGAAGCAATTACAGAAGCCAGACCTTCTACCTTCAACCCACAATGACCCTGGGTCCATGCTCCCAGAGGGACAGAGAATGGGAAAGCTATCAGGGGAGGGGGTGGGATATGGAGATTGGGTGGTGGGAATTGTGTGGAATTGTACCCCTCCTACCCTATGGTTTTGTTAATCCTTTCTTAAATAAAAAATTTAAAAAAAATGTTTAAAAAAAAGTGAAAGAGGGTGGGGGTAGATAGCATAATGGTTATGCAAAGAGACTCATGTGTGAGGCTCCAAAGTCCCAGGTTTAATCCCCGCACCACTATAAGCCAGAGCTCAGCAGTGCTTGGATTAAAAAAAAAAAATGAAAAAGAAAAAAGAGTGAAAGACACCATAGCAACAAAGCCCTACCCAGTGTTGGGTAGGGCTCAGACTCGAACCTAGGCTGTGCACAGGGCAAAGCAACCACTATCCAAATGAGCTATTTTGCCATTCCCATACATCCCATACATCCATTTTTATGATGATCACACAATTTTATGTGTCATTACTATCACATTGCTTTTCTTGCTAAGGAGACAATGATCTGGAGACCTGCATCCTAGTCATAGGCATCAGGGTGTGTGGCCTCATTCCCTGAGTGGCCCTGAAGCCACCAAGTCACAACACAGGCTCTCTAATTTGTTGGCACCCTCCTGGCCTGAGGACTTCACAATTCCTTACAGGTCATGCAGCACCTCTGATCTCCTCAAGGATGAGACACCATCAAAGTTGATATAGGAAGTTTCTGTGGAGTGAGGTGGGGGGGAGAGAAGGGGAAGCCAGGTGGTGAAGCACCCAGTTGAGCCCATACATTATCATGCACAAGCACCTAGGTTCAAGCTCCCATGCCCCCACCTGTAGAGGGGAACCTTCATGAGCAGTGAAGCAGTGCTGCAGGTGTCGCTCTTTCTCTTCACAGTCTTTCTTTCCCCCAATCAATTTCTCACAGTCCTATCTAATAAAAAGGAAAAAAAAAATAGTAGCAGTGAATTTGTCATGTAGGCACCATGCTCCAGTGATAACCCTGGTGGCAGCAATAAATAAATAAATAAATAAATAAATAAATAAATAAATAAATAAATGTGTGTGTCCCAGATTTCATACATGCACAATTCTACTGCTCTTATAGAGATTCTCAGAGAGACAGAGACAAAGAGAAAAGGAGAAACAGATCTCAGGCTTCTCCCAGTGCCACGGTGTTCCCCTGGGGTGTGTCAGGGGCTGAAACACGGTATACACATGGCAAGGCAGATGCCCTCCCAGGTGAACTGTCTTGCCAGCCCCCCAGATACTCTTTTCTTCCCCTCCTACCCCCCATACTTTTTTTAAAAGGCTATCCTAAATGCAAACGACCATTCTAGCCCCCCAAGCAAATGATGTTCACTCTTTCTAATTCCTACCCAGTTTTCAACTCATCTTCCCTTCCAACTACACTTTTCAGAAATTCTGCAGTTGTTGAGGCGGTAATGAACTGATATTCCTAATAACCCTGCACAAGCTCTGCTACACTCTGTAGGCTTTTCTCCTTGACTTTCCACTTTCTTCTTAATCAACAGTTTCCTTGTTCACTAGTACTGTGTTCTGCTGGAATTATAAATGTTGGAAACAGAATACATTAGAGCACTAATGTAATCTATTAAAATTCATCTTCTCGGGAGTCAGGCAGTAGCACAGCTGGGTTAAGCGCATGTGGCACAAAGTGCAAGGACCAGAGTAAGGATCCCGGTTCGAGTCCACCTTCAGGGGAGTCGTTTCAAAGGTGGTAAAGCAGGTCTGCAGGTGTCTATCTTTCTCTCTCCCTCTCTGTCTTCCCCTCCTCTCTCCATTTCTCTCTGTCCTATCTAACAACAATGACATCAATAACAACAACAATAAAAAACTACATTAATAAAAAAGGGCAACAAAAAGGGAAAATAAATAAATAGATATATATTTAAAAAGATTCATCTTCTCCTTCAGGCTCCCAAAGTTCCCCCAAAGGGCTGTGCTTACTCAAAAAGGGATCCCAGTGCTAATAACATGTTCCCTAGATGAAATAGTTCTCAGAAAGTAGGCAGAGGGCGCAGGCGGTGGTGCACCTGACTGAGTGCACACATTACAGTATGCAAGGATTGGGGTTCAAGAATCTGATCCCCACCTGCAGGAAGGAAGTTTCATGAGTGAGAAACCAGTACTGCAGGTCCTTCTCCCCACCCCTTTCCCTTCCCTCTTAACTTCACTGTATCTATACAAAATAAAATAAATAAATAAATAAATAAATAAATAAATAAATAAAAAGAAAGCAGGACCCAGGCTGTGGGACACTATCAGGAGACAACAGAAGGTTTTAGCTTCTTGATTAAATAGTGTCTTTTCAGGGCCAGACACACACGGTAAAAGGAAAGAATCTGACCACCAAATCTACTTCAGCCTCCTAGTTTTCATTCCTTAACTTCTCAGAGATCCTAGGGAAAAACCGGTGTCCCTACCAAATCTTACACCCTACAGTACTTCAGGTGTGGCTCCCTGATCTGGGATGTGCCCCCCTATTAAGTCAGGCTTCTTGCCTCACTTCCCCTCTCCTTTAATACACAATGTGTCAAAAGGAAACTGATATTTATAACATGAAACTTTTTATTAAAACACCACTACTTTGCAGCCTCCAGAAATTTACCAAAGAGAGCCTGCCGTCAACTTTTTAAAGCATCTGTCAGGCAAAGGCATTTTAGAGTGTCCTGTTTGAGCCCACACATCTGACCTCAAACATGAGCATAGTGTACCTACCACTTAGTGAATAACAATGAACAAATTTGACTGTGAGTGGTGGTAAGCTATGCACCTGTACAGTGTGTACTGCAGGAGACCAGGTTCTAATGCTATGGTCCCTCTCTCTCTCTCTCTGGCCCCACCCCAAAAAAAGTCAACTCAGAGCATTGAAGCTCCAGCTAAGACAGATACTGATACACACATCCATACATACATACATTGAGCTGCAACCAAAAGGCTCATTAGCATGTATGCTCTATAGCTGTGAAAGAAATACAGTAAAATCTTAAAAGTGGAATTCTGTCATTGCGCGTATGACAGAACTGGAAAGTGGGCACAGAAAGAAAGTCAGCTTATCTGAAGGGGAAAGGAAAGAAAAAAAATGCAACTACTAGAACATTTTTACAGGTAGAAAGAGATGAGTCTGAAAGTTTATATAGGTAAGTGTTCTAGAAGTACCCGGTATTTACATAATTCAACTTATATGTACACATACAGACATGATTCCAAATGGTTGACTTGAAGCTTCTCAAACTCTTTGGGGGAAAAATAAATCAAAATGTATCGCAAAAATTGTATAGGTCAAAATTATGGTCACTTTTAACCAAGGTGAAATATAATGATGAACTTAAAATAAAGTAGTAAGACCAAATTAAAATATGATAACTTACCTGTAGAATTGCAAGTAACACTAAAGCATTAGCTGAACTTTTCTGTTGTTTCTCATATCTCATGCTTTTAGTTAAGATGATTTGATGTGAAGTACTGAACAAAAGAACAGAAAAACAAAACAAAACAAAACAAAGCAGAAACTCCTCTGAGTCATAGTGAACTGACACTGTGCACGGGGAGCCTACAGACTATGTCTGTGCATCTAGCAACATGCTGTGTGAAGAAATCATTTCATATTAGCTCTGCATTCTAGGGGAAAGACCTGTATCCTCTCTTTTTCCTCCTCGCTTTCAGATCACCTCATGTATCTAATGTGCTATTATATTTGGTCCCTGCTTTGAAAACAGGCTTTATTTTCAAGGCTAAAATTACTCTAAGGGCTATTTGCATGAAGCTTTTGTGTGTGTGTGTGTGTGTGTGTGTGTGTGTGTGTGTCAAGGACTCTGATCTCTGACTGTTACACAGCTCCCATCTCTAAAGTGATTCAATTTCAAATACACTTTTATCAGCCATCAGCAACATGGAGGCCCACCAAAATCATCAACTTACCTGTGTCTATGCAGCCTGAAGAAATACTAAAAACACAAACTTGTTCCCAGGTGGAGACAGCACGCTAAAATCTTCCTTAACTCTGAAATCAGTAAAAGAAACATTAAAAAAAAAAAAAAGCAACTGCTTGAACTGTCTGGTAAGACGTGCTTCCCAGTAGACTGTCCTTCCTGGTGAGGCAGCCACCGCCTTACAGGCTGGCATTCTGTGCAAAAGGCAACCAGGAGAGAAAAACCTTATCTCTACCTGGCACATCTGCCTCTCAGTCCAGCAGTGAGGAGTGGGAAAGAAGAAACGTGGCCTGCAACCCATATCTTGTATCATATTCATATTTTTTTCTCTCTCTCCTTCCTCCCCCATTCTCTCCCTGAAAAGTGAGGCTCCATTGCATGCTTTAGATGTCTTTGGCAGCCCTTTGTTTGCTTGTTACAATCGTTACTGCATCTTTTAAATGTCTAGCAATCCTTTGGTTGCTCACTAAAATCGCTGCTTTTAAATCGTATAGGCCCAACCCCTTGGGTTTCCTAGTCTCTGTCTCTGTCTCTCTCGGCTGCCAGGGTGCTCCTCCTCCTCAGGTCCACATAATCCCTCCCCCAGAAGAATCTCTCAGGGTCTGTTAGCCAGGCCATTCCCTGGGGAGTGCGCTCGAGGGGGCCCGGAGGGGAAATTCCGACTTTGCGCCGCGGTCCCCAAGCGCCCCTGGGAGGCTTCGCGGTTTGTCCCCGAGGCCTGGGGGGAGGGGCCCGGACTTCTCCTCCCGGGATCTGGCCAAGGACGAGCTGCGTGCCCGCCCCCCGCCCTCCGCTCCAGCAGTGACCTGGCTCCCGCAGCCCCCAGGTCCTCGACCCCGCCAACCCCGCGCAGCCCCCGCCCGGTGCCCACGAGGGAGCCGCACCGCCCAGGGAGGGAGAGAGCCGGCCCCGCGATCCCCGCGGCTCCCGCAGCCCACTAGCCCGCAGCCTCACCTCGCGCGCCGCCCGCGCAAGCAGCCTGCAGCCTCCAGCAGCCGAGCGGGGCGGAGTCCGCCTCGCACCCGCCTCCCCGCGCCCGTCCGCGTAGCCACCAGCGCCTGGGGTGTGCGTTTCACTCGGGGACCCGGGGGTGACCTGGCTGTGCAGGGGCCGGGGCCCTGCAGAGCTCAGCCCTGCCTCCCCTTTCCCGCGTCCACCTGCGCAAAGGCCGCTCTATAGCCGGGAGATACCTTTGGGGATGGGGGGCTTCCTGCAGTCTCCTCGGATTAGTCCAGTGGTCCCGCTGGGGTTGGGAAACGCAGTCTCTCCAGAAATGGTCTGTGAAAGGCCCCTTGCTCCTAGATGAATTAAGGGGAGGTGTCTCTCCAGAGGCAAGATCTCCCAGCTCCCGTGGAATGGAGAGGTAATTCCTTGGTGGAAAATAAAGGTCTGTGAATGGATGTGGTTGATAAAGAAGTAATCTTGGGGCCAGGTAGAGAGCACATGTTACAATGCAGAAGTACCCTGGTTTAAGGCCCCGGTCCCTACTTGCAGATCAAGGAGAGGTGAAGCAGTGCTGCAGGTGTCTCTGTCTTCTTCTCTTCTTACCTTCCCTCTCAGTTTCTGCTTCTATCCAATAATATGCATATACACACAGATATAATTTTATTCATTTTGTTTAACATTTCTTATTCGTTCATTCATGCATATTTTTACCAGAGCACTACTCAGTTCTAGCTTATAGTAGTGCTGGGGATTGAACATGAGACCTCAGAGTCTCAGGCATGAAAGTCTTTTGAGTAACCATTGTGCTATATCTCCCCAGTCCTTATTTATATATTTTGAAGTAATAGTCTGGGGAAGTTGGGCAGTGGCACACCGAGTTAAGCACACACAGTAGCAAGGATCTGGGTTTGAGCCCCAGGCTCCCCACCTGCAGGGGTGTTGCTTCACAAGTGGTGAAGTAGGTCTGCAGGTGTTTTCTCTCTATCTTCCCCTTCCCTCTCAATTACTCTCTGTCTTATCCAAATAATAATAATAAGTAAATAAATAAATTTAAAAAAAAAGGTCACAGTCAGTAGTTCATAGTGATGGTTCCGCAAGACACGATTTGGCGTAGATGGCTCGGCCGTGTTTAGGATGGAGATTATAGCATATTAAATCGAATCCACAGATGGTGAATCGAGCAGCTTCATCGACTGCTATATGTGTTTCTTGCAGGCAGATAACATCTGCCTGATGTTGTATCGCCAATTGACCAATAAGAACGCGTTTAGCAAAGGACAGCCCCTCAACATTAAGTTGGAGGACTCGAAGAGCAGGACCAACAGCTTGAAAGCTGTCAGGAGCTGCTTGTTGCTGGCTTTGAAAGTGACTGGGATCCATGTGGATTCAGTCGGCTAGGAAGGATCGTCAGTTTCCCCAATGAATGGGTACTCACGGGATGCACCACGGGAAGGTCGATCCAATGCATCCCATTCTGCCTGCAAGAAACACATATAGCAGTCAATGAAGCTGCTCGATTCACCATCAGTGCATTCGATTTAATATGCTATAATCTCCATCCTAAACACGGCCGAGCCATCTACGCCAAATCGTGTCTTGCGGACGTTTACCATACGGCCTCTTCGACCTTCTACGACTCCATTACTATTGGAACTATTCAGCTCGTCAACGTATATAAGCCTCCCAGAGCCTCATGGGATAATGAGGTCCTGCCTAGCCCGAATCACCCAGCTGTTTACGTTGGAGACTTTAATAGTCATCACCAAGACTGGGGATATTCCTCCACTCGTGCTGACGGCTCTATCTTAGCCGACTGGGCTTCAGCGAATGACGTCTCCCTACTATACGATCCCAAACAGCCAGGCTCTTTTCACAGTGCTAGATGGAATAAAGACTCGTCACCCGATCTGTGCTGGATTAGCACAGTCAATGGCCAAGCCTTTCCCACTACGAGACAAGTTCTCAAGATCTTCCTGCACAGTCATCACCACCCAGCTATCATCCACATTGGTCTCCAGCTCCCACTGACTCTGTGCTCGGAGAAACTAAGATGGAACTTTCAGAAAGCAAACTGGCGTCTGTTCAGTGATCTTACCAACGAATCTATTCCTGCAATTCCAATTAACTCTATTCCCTCTGAAGATTCCTACAGGCGCTTCCGCCAAGCCATCTTCAAAGCAGCTTCCCAAGCCATTCCTCGTGGGAGACGTGCTAACTATACGCCTTGTCTTGATGCTGAATGCGAGCAACTACTAAAGCAGTATGATGAGTCGGGTGACCCAGATGTGGCTGACCATCTCTGGATGCAGCACGCCAAGCCCGCTGGCAACAACTCATGGAAAGTCTGAATTTCACCCACTCAAGTAGGAAGGCCTGGAAGCTTCTTCACAGACTGGGTTCCGGTAGCCAACCCCCTCCCGTCTCCCATCCTCCCGTATCTCCAAACTCAGTGGCCAGTCACCTAACTCAAGTTGGCTGTGCTAAGATCGACCCAGTCTGGAAAAGAGAAATTTCCCACGAGTGGTCATCCCACTTCCGGTTATCTTGTCCATCTCCAAAACTCTCTCCCTTTACACTGTCTGAACTGGAAGACGCTTTGAAGAGGGTTAAACCGGGAACAGCTGCTGGCTATGATAACATCACCCCAGAACTCATTCTTAACCTGGGTCCCGCGGCAAAGAAGTGGCTCGCTTCATTCCTGTCCCACATCTTGGAATCTGAGTCTATGCCCAAAGCTTGGCGTCGTGCGAAGGTAATAGCGATTTTGAAACCAAAGAAAGACCCAACACTGGCCGCCAGCTATAGACCAATTCCTCTCCTTTCCATGTGTTACAAACTCCTTGAGAGGCTGCTTCTGTCACGTATTTCTCATCTTACAGAGAAATTCCTATCACCGGCCTAGGCTGGTTTCTGCCCAGGACGATCTACCTGCGAACAAGCCCTGGCCCTCTCAACTTACATTGAAAATGGATTCCAGAAGAATTTAAAGACGGGTGCTGTCTTTGTTGATCTCACAGCAGCCTATGACACGGTCTGGCACCGTGGTCTCCTAGTCAAGATCTCAAGATGCCTGCCTCCATGGGTGGCCAACACTATATCATTTCTTCTCCAAAACAGAAGATTCCGGGTGCATCTGGGTGACAAGTCTAGCAGATGGAGACTTGTCTCAAGTGGCCTCCCCGGGGCTCTGTTCTGGCTCCTGCGCTATTTAATATTTACATCAATGACCTCCCAGAAACTTATTCAAGGAAGTTCATCTACGCCGATGACATCTGCTGTGCAACTCAGGCATCAAAGTTCGACATCCTCGAGGAAACACTCACGAAAGACATGTCTCTGATATCTGATTACTGTAAAAAATGGCGACTAATCCCTAGCACTGCAAAAACGGTATCATCTGTTTTCCATCTACACCATGCCTCGGCCTCGTGTGAGCTTAATGTGCAGCTTGGCGATACGAGAATCCGGCATGAAGCCCAGCCAGTCTATCTTGGCGTTACTCTCGATCGCACTCTGTCATTTCACAAACATCTCATAAAAACTGCAGCAAAGGTGGGCGCGAGGAATAACATCATTGCAAGACTGGCCAGCTCCTCATGGGGCGCGAGCGCTTCCACACTACGATCATCATCTCTGGCATTATGCTATTCCACTGCAGAATACCGTGCCCCAGTATGGTTCTGTAGCCCCCATGTCCACTTGGTCGATTCCAAATTATATTCCTCCATGAGGATAATTTCTGGAACCATCCGTTCCATCCCGGTTCCATGGCTGCCAGTTCTTAGCAACATTGCCCCACCAGATATTCGTCGGGATGCGGCATCATCTAAGTTCATTTCCCACGTCTACGCTCGACCAGACCTGCCAATATACGCGGATATCTTCGTCCACCCTGTCCAACGCTTGACGTCTCGTCACCCAATCTGGTCCCCTACGCCTACACTGAACTTCTCTGTTCCAGTCTCTTGGAAACAGAGTTGGCAGTCAGCTGAGGTAAAGAACAAACACCTCATCACAGACCCCTGCAAGCGTCAACCCGGCTTTGACCTAGCACGTTATGATTGGGCCCTCCTCAATCGCTATCGAACAGGCCATGGCCAATGCGCCGCTATGTTCCATCGCTGGGGAGCCAGAGATGACCCGAACTGCCCCTGTGGCTCCAGACAGACTATGACCCACATAGTCAATGACTGCCACCTCTCCAGATTCAAAGGAGGTCTCGAAACTTTACATCAGGCTCAACCTGACGCTGTTGACTGGCTACGGAAGAAGGGCAAACGCTAGAAGAAGAAGTGATGGTTCCAAGCCCCAGCAATAGCCCTGGAGGCTAAAGAGAGAAAGAGAGAGAGAGAAAGATAATATCTTGGAACAGGGTGGTGGCATACCTAGTAGAATGTACATGCTGCAATGTGTAAGAGCCCCAGTTCAAGCCCCCTGTTCCCACCTGCAGGAGGGAAGCTTCAGAAGCGGTGAAGCAGTGCTGCAGGTGTCTTTCCTTTTCTCTCTATTCCCCTTCCCTCTCAATTTATGTCTCTATCCAAAAAAATGAGAAAGAATATTTAAAAAAAAAACACAACTAACTGCTTCTTCCCCTTACCCTTGTTATTCATAGCACCTCTCTGGCCTTCTGCCTGTGGGCATATGAACAGCTTGGTTCCAGCCTTGCAGAAAAGTTGAGAGATTCTTTCAGTGAAAACTTGATTTACTCTCCTCCTCCTCCAACCCAGTAACTGTTAGCTAGCATTTTACCATAACTGTTTTCTCTCCCCCACCCTCCCTGAATACTTCTGACTGAATTTTCTAAGAATAAAGACTTTCAAGTTCTGAAAACTAATCACACTTAGGAAGCTTAATAACTGCCTGGGCAGGGCACACGGGGTTAAACTCACAAAGTGCAAAGCTCCAGGACTGGAGCAAGGATCCTGCTTGGAGCCCCAGATCCCTACCTGCAGGGGGTGAAGATTGCTTCACAAGCAGTGAAGCAGGTCTGCAGATGACTTTTTCTGCCACTCTCTGTCTTCCCTCCTCTCTTGATTTCTCTCTGTCCTATCCAACAACAACAGCAACAACAATGGAAAAATAATGGCCACCAGGAGCAGTGGATTGAGCCCCAGCAATAACCGTGTTGGCAAAATAAATAAATAAATACAATGACTGGGAAGCATTAGCTGGGAAAGATGGTAACTAGATGTAAATCAGGTATATTAAAATCTAATGGTCATTTAAGGTAGTACTGAGAGGGAAGTTCATAGCCATACAAGACACATTAGGAAACAAGAAAAAGCACAAATAAACAGCCTGATTGCACATCTTGAAGACCTAGAAGAAGAAGAACAAAGGAACCATAAAGCAGCAAGAAGGACAGAAATCACTAAAGTTAGGGCAGAAATCAATAACATTAAAAATAAGAAAACCATACAAAAGATCAACAAAAGTGAATGTTGGTTATTTGAAAGAGTGAACAAAATCGACACACCTTTAGCCAGACTCACAAAACAAAAAAGGGAGAAGACCCAAATAGATCAAATCATAAATTAAAGAGGAGAGATCACAACAGACACTGCAAAAATTCAACATATTATGCAAGGTTTCTATAAACAACTCTATGGCACCAAGCTATAGATCCTGGAAGAAATGGACAATTTCCTAGATACCTACCAACTTCCAAAATTAAGTAAAGAGGAACTAGATAGCATGAACAGTCCCATCACAGCTAATGAAATTGAAACAGTTATAAAATTCTCCCCAAAAATAAAAGTCCTGGACCAGATGGTTTGACAAATGAATTCTACAAAACCTTCAAAGAAGAATAAATACCTCTACTTTTAAAAGTCTTCCAGAAGACTGAAGACACTGGAATACTCCTTTCCAGCTTCTATGAAGCCAACATCACTTTGATACCAAGAGCAGACAGGGACACAACCAAAAAACAAAGCAAAACAAAACAAAAAACTACAGACCAATATCTCTGATGAACATAGATACTAAAATATTGCACAAAATTCTAGCCAACTGGATACAGTAGTATATTAAAAAGATTGTTCATCATGACCAAGTGGGGTTTATTCTAGGGATGCAAGGTTGGTTTAATATACATAAATCAATCAATGTGATCCACCACATCAATTAAAGCAAGACCAAAAACCACATGGTCATATCAATATATGCAGAGAAAGCCTTTGACAAAATACAACATCCCTTTATGATCAAAATACTACAAAAAATGGGAATAGAAGGAAAATTACTGAAGATAGTGAAGTCTATATATAGCAAACCTACAGCCAACATCATACTCAATGGTGAAAAACTGGAAGCATTTCCCCTCAGATCAGGTACTAGACAGGGCTGCCCACTATCACCATTACTTTTCAACATAGTGTTGGAAGTTCTTGCCATAGCAATCAGGCAGGAGCAAGGAATTAAAGGGATACGGATTGGAAGAGAAGAAGTCAGACTTTCCCTATTTGCAGATGACATGATAGTATACACGGAAAAACCTAAGGAATCCAGCAAGAAGTTTTTGGAAACCATCAGGCAATACAGTAAGGTGTCAGGCTACAAAATTAACATTCAAAAGTCAGTGGCATTCCTCTATGAAAACACTAAGTTAAAAGGAGTTGAAATCCAGAAATCAGTTCCTTTTACTATAGCAACAAAAACAATAAAATACCTAGGAGTAAACCTAACCAAGGAAGTAAAAGACTTATATACTGAAAATTATGAGTTACTACTCAGGGCAATTGAAAAAGACACAATGAAGTGGAAAGATATTCCATGTTCATGGATTGGAAGAATTAACATCATCAAAATGAATATACTACCCAGAGTCATATACAAATTTAATGCTATCTCCATCAAGATTCCCACCACATATTTTAGGAGAATTGAACAAATGCTACAAACATTTATCTGGAACCAGAAAAAACCTAGAATTGCCAAAACAATCTTGAGAAGAAAGAACAGAACTGGAGGCATCACACTCTCAGATCTCAAATTGTATTATAGGACCATTGTCATCAAAACTGCTTGGTACTGGAACATGAATAGACACACTGACCAGTGGAATAGAATCGAGAGCCCAGAACTAAGCCCCCACACCTTTGGACATCTAATCTTTGACAAAGGTGCCAGACTATTAAATGGGGAAAGCAGAGTCTGGTAGAACTGCATACTTGAGGCTTCTGGTTTCGTCCCTGGTGGTACATGTGTTGAAATGTTGCTCTGACACTCTCTTTCTCTCTCTTCTTTCTTTGTCTCTCCCCCTCCTTCCTTCCTTCTCTCATGATTTTTTTAAAAGAAGACAATATTTACTAATTCAGCCTAAGATGGTAGTTTGCTCTCATTGGTGGTTTTCATTTGAATTAGCAAATTACTTTCAGTCTGGACCTTGCTAGTTGACCTGAATTTCATCACTCAACATCCCAAGAATCTAAGACATGAATTGTCAGGCAGAAATGAACCTTAACAGTTATATAATTTTTGTTGCCTGCTATTGGTAAGAGGCAACCATAAACCTGCTGCAGGGAAGATGAGGCTGAAATGTGTTCCCCACAGTGTCTGACTCACCCTGCTAACTCCACAGAGTTGAAGAGACCATGGTTTCAGGCATTTTAAACTTTTGTTTAGGAAAATGAAAAGCATGTGCCTAGAGAGGTATGTGGCAAAAAGTGACAGGTTGGCAATGCGGTTGGGGTCTTTTATGCACTTCTAAGGTCACACCCACACCTATTATCACTTTTTTCCTCCCTCTAGCTTAGGTAAACAAAGGGCCTGTTTTCCTCAGGTGTTCTTCAGATTCCTGTCCCTCTCAATGGCAAGGGCAAAGGAAAGGTTCCTGAGTCCTGGTGGAACTGGGGTTCAGTGCCCTCTACCCTCAACTTCATCTAACAAACTTACTCAGGATTCCAGGGGAGAGAGCATGTATAATAATTTTCAGAGGGTGAGGCTTACAGCGGATAAGAAAATGAGAAGAGGGGAGTCGGGCGGTAGCGCAGCAGGTTAAGTGCAGGTGACGCGAAGCACAAGGGCACATGGACTCAACTGAAATTTGGAGAACACTTACCATTTCCGTGAGCACTGATGTTGATTAGGACAACCAAATAGTGCATACTTAATTGTTAATATTTAATGTTTTTTTCCCTAATGGGAAATAAGAAGAGCACCTTCTACTACCAAGAATTGGTATGATCAGTATGACCCAGTTCCTGTGTTTAAGTATCAAGTATATATATAATCTTTTTCAGATTATCTTCCCAAAAACCAATGAATAAGACTTTTTCTTTCCCTGACAGGGTCATTTGAATATAGACTAACTATTAGGTATTGACACATTATTAAGTTTCTTTTTTCAACTATCTTTTTTTTTTCAGAGAACTTTGTAACTTTCTTTATCAGTAGATTTTTTAAAATTTCTTTATTGGGGAATTAATGTTTTACAGTCAACAGTAAATACAATAGTTTCTACATGCATAACATTTGCCAGTTTTCCATATAATAATACAACCCTCACTAGGTCCTTTATCATCCTTTTTGGACCTGTGTTCTCCCCCGACTCCCCCCACAAACCCCAGAGTATTTTACTTTGTTGCAATACGCCAATTCCAGTTCAGGTTCTGCTTGTGTTTTCCCTTCTGATCTTGTTTCTCAACTTCTGCCTGAGAGTGAGATCATCCCATATTCATCTTTCTGTTTCTGACTTATTTCACTTAACATGAATTTTTCAAGGTCTATCCAAGATGGGCTGAAAACGGTAAAGTCACCATTTTTTATAGCTGAGTAGTATTCCATTGTGTATATAAACCACAACTTGCTCAGCCACTCATCTGTTGTTGGACACCTGGGTTCCTTCCAGGTTTTGGCTATTACAAATTATGCTGTGAAGTCGAGTGGTAGCGCAGCGGGTTAAGCGCACTTGGTGTAAAACACAAGGACTGGAGTAAGGATCCAGATTCGAGTTCCACCTCCCTACCTGCAGGGGAGTCGCTTCACAGGCAGTGAAGCAGGTCTGTAGGTGTCTATGTTCCTCTCTCCCTCTCTGTCTTCCCCTCCTCTCTCCATTTCTCTCTGTCCAACAATGACAACACCAATAACAGCAATAATAATAACTACAAAAAATAAAACAAGGACCACAAAAGGAAATAAAATAAATTAAAAAAAAAAAGAAAATGGGAAGAGGGGGCAGGCTTGGATGGGAGGTATTTTACTTCTCAAGGCCAAAGACAAATTCAAAAATTGCATACAAAGCTTCAACCATCCTGATCTTTTCCTGAAAATCAGGTAGGTCTGAGTCAAGGCCCATTATAGCCTGTCATCCCCAATTACAGCCCACACATTTGCATCAAGTCTGTAAACACAAGTCACTGTTTCATTTTGTTTATAGATTTCTGGCTTTGCCTGCTACTTCTTGATCTCCTGATCAAAACCTTTTTTATTTTTCCTGTAAAAGGGAAAAGATTGGAGTGTGAAATATACATTTGCAATTATTCACAGCAATTTGAAGTTTCCCTGAAAATGATAGAGGTGAATAATGGGAATTAAAAATGGATAGACAACAAAATTCTATTTAGAGAGCAGCACTGTACAGCTGCACCCTGGGCTCTGCTGCTGTGTAGACATTCAGATTTCAGTCATGGTCGTGATTCCTCCCCTGGCACCCACCTTGGCCTCTGGGATTACTGTCTGCTGATGCCTCGTCACATTCGTTCTTTAGCCCATAGTGGCTGTCAGTTCACCTCACTGAGTAGAAGAGGTTCATCAATAATTCACCTTGTACTGTCCTCTACTTGTTTCTTAGAGGCCACCTCTGGACTACAGTCTATCACAGGAGACTTAGGGACTCAGAAAGGAGAAGAGAGGATAACTAGGGGGAAGGGTAGGGAGGTGACTGACTATGGTAGAATTAGAAGATGATTTGGTTGAAGGTGAAATGTATCAATAACCTGTCTTGGGGAAATGTGGAGATATAACGTTGTGACAACAAAGATCCTGTAAATCAATATTTTCTCAATAAATTGAAGTGGGAATTGAGAAGAAGTTTACTGATTACAGAACTAGGCAGGCTCGATGGAAAATAGATTGATCTCTTGGGGAAAAAATCAGATGTCATTATTTGGGAGAATGGTTTAGGACATTAATGTATTATATAAATTCTGTATTTTTATTTTAGATACATAATACCTTAACACCTATTTTGAAAATGTTTTTGAATATCCCGTGAATTACCAGCAAGATTGTGTGTACCTAGCTGCCAAGACTTCCCTAGCATGCAAAATAAAAGCATGGGCAATAGATTAGGAGTAAGATGTCTCTCAAATGAAATGAGACCGAAAGGTACAAAAACCCTTGAGAGATTCTCTTTCTTTTAAAATATATTTTAATGTTTTCTTTATTTTTATTGTCTTTCTTTATTTATTGGATAGAGACAGAAACTGAGAGGAAAGGGGGAGGGGGGAGGGAGAGAGAGAGAGAGAGGAGCCTATAGCACTGCTTAACCACTTGCAAAGCTTTCCCCCTGCTTGTAGGGACTGGGGGCTCACACCTAGGTCCTTGCGCATTTTAACATATGCCCACCCCCACTGAGAGATTATTTCCTTTGAGGCAATCTCTTTGTTCTTTGTGTAGCATTATTAACTAGTGGTTCAGTGACTTACTTCTGTTTAATAAATTATCCTCGTATCGCACCAAAGTAAAAGACTCTGGGGTGAGTGGGTGGGGAGAATACAGGTCCAAGAAGGATTCAGAGGACCTAGTGGGGGTTGTATTGTTATATGGGAAACTGGGGAATGTTATGCATGTACAAACTATTGTACTTACTGTTGAATGTAAAACATTAATTCCCCAATAACAAAAAAATTCAAAAATAAATAAATAAACAGTCTTATACTGAAAATAAATAAATAAATAATCCTGAAATTGAACTCCAAAAGAACAGAGTCTGAACTGTCTGGGGTGACCACTGAATGACCATGAAAGCCAGGTGGGTAAATAGCACCCACCACCTATTCTAGGATGGGGGAGGGAAAGGGAGAGACAACAAAATTTCTAAAATTGGGAAATATCTAGGTCTCAAATTTCCAGGCCTGCTCACCTGCCCCCCACTATAAAAAGCAGCCATGAAAGAGAGAAAGGGGAAGTTGATTTGTGTATCGAAAGTACTCCAATCTAATATTATATGCTATAGCAAAACATAGCTTTTCCCCTTTGTACAAAAGACTGGTTTGCAGAGTTTGGGATCTTCTGTAGCACCAGACAGGACAGGTAAGTTGCAACTATTTCATTCTTGTATATTAGAAATATCCATTTGCTATTCCTTACAGTGCTGAGTTTGGCTGGACTGGTTCTCTGTGGTTTTGTTTGGGATTAGTCAGCCAGTTGTGGCAGAGATCAGCAAGAGTATTCTATAAAGGACCACCTCCTGTGTATTTTCAGCTCTGTCACTGTTAAACACTCTTTACTGATTTTATTTTTTTTAGAAGCACTGAAAGAGCAAGGCCTGTGTTTACACTGGGGGGTTGTGTTAAAATGACTTGAGGTCCAGAGCTTGCCAACTCCATCATTGCCCACATTGGCTCACTCACTCTCCTGTCTGGCAGGCTGTTGTGCTATCAGTGTGTGTGTGGTGGGGGGTTGGGGGGGGGCACGGAGAGTCCAGATCCTTCTCCAGGGGAACCCCCAAGAGGCTTCTATTACAGACAGGAGGAGGTAACCCCTCATTTTCCATAGGTTATTCTGTGAGTCTGTGACCAAAGCCCAAGAGAGCAGAAGCTTGGGAGTCGGGCGGTAGCTCAGCGGGTTAAGTGCACGTGGTGCAAAGCACAAGGACTTTCAGAAAGATCCGGATTCAAGCCCCTGGCTCCCCACATGCAGGGAAGTCGCTTCACAGGCAGTGAAGCAGGTCTGTAGGTGTCTATCTTTCTCTCTCTCTGTCTTCCCCTCCTCTCTTCATTTCTCTCTGTCCTATCTAAGAATGATGACATCAATAACAACAACAATAATAACTACAACAACAATAAAAAGACCACAAGGGTAACAAAAGGGAAAATAAATAAAATTTAAAAAAAAAAGAGAGATAGAGCAGAAGCTGCAACTGTACTCATGAAGGCTTTTCTGTATGGAGTCAAAATCAGATTTTGGGCTCAAAGAATATTACAGGCCAACTCATATTCAAGGAATGACCTTAAGTTGACGTTGACTCTTAGATCCTAACTCCAGTGCCTTCCAACTGAGTCACAGAGATTGGCAGTGATTGCTCTTACTCTTTCAGCCAGACTGCAGGACATTCGAGAGATCTGACTAGATAGTGAGAGTCTTTGATGTTCTGCATGCCTCCCTACTTTCTAGTCCATCTCTAATCTGGCATGCATCATTCACTTCCCCCAGTGCTTGGTTTTCCACTTTGAGATTATCAGCTCCTATAGGGGAGCAGCCAAGGCATAGAGAAATCTACCTTGAAAGGGATTATTCTCAGTACGTCTGTGTGGATTTTTTTTTTCCCACCAGGGATATCTCTGAGGCTCATCGCTAACACAATGAATCCACCATTCCAGCCAACCATTTTTTTTTCCCTCCAGGGTTATTGCTGGGGCTTGGTGCTTGTGCTACAAATCCACTGCTTCTGGAGACTATCTTTTCCCTTTTGTTGTCCTTTTTTAAAAAAAATTATCTTTATTTATTGGCTATAAACAGCCAGAAATCAAGAGGGTAGAGGGGGACAGAGACGGAGAGAGACAGAAAGATACCTGCAGCCCTGCTTCACAAAAGGTGAAGCTTTCCCTCTGCAGGTGGGGAGGCCAGGGGCTTGAACCTGGGTTCTTGTGCACTGTAATGTGTGCGTTTAACCAGGTGCGCCACCACCTGGCCCTGCCCTTGTTTTTATAGTGTCTTTTTGTTGTTATTATTATCGTTATTGCTGTCATTGTTGTTGGATGGGACAGAGAAATCGAGAGAGGAGGGGAAGACAGAGAGGGGAAGAGAAAGACAGACACCTGTACATCTGCTTCACAGCTTGTGAAGCGACCCCCCTGCAGGTGGGGAGCCTGAGGCTCAAACGGGGATCCTTACATCAGTCCTTGCGCTTTGCACCATGCTGCACTACCAGCCGGCCCCCTTTTTCCATTATTTTTCTCCTTTCTATTATGCTAGAGACAGAGAGAAATATGGTGGTAGAGGGGAAAGAAAAGAAGAGAGAAAGAGAGACACTTGCAGCCTGCTTCATTGTTCATGAAGTTTCCCCCTACAGGTGGGGGTTGGAGGCTCCAGCCAGGGTACTTGTTCATGATAACTTGTGGACTCTACAGGGTGTATCACTGCTTGACCCTCAAATTTATGTAATTTCACTGAACAGTCTTAGTGCAATTTAAAGTTAGGTTATCTGCTTGTATCACAAATATCAAAAACATTGGAGAATCCTGTACTAACACAAATCTGGAAGAATACATACACCAGAGTTATATTTTACACCTTCATGCTGTCTGGTCATTCAGATGTTTTCATTTCTTTCTTTTATTTATCTATTTAATTAATTAATTTTGGATAGAGACAGAAATTGAGAAGAAAGGAGGAGACAGAGAAGGGAAGAGAGAGATATCTGCAGCACTGCTTCACTGCTTGTGAAGCTTCCTCAGGTGGGGACCAGGAGCTTAACCTGGTTCCTTGCATACTGTAATATATGTAATCTACATCTCTTGTATTTCTTAGCAGCTCTCCAAATATGTAGTCAGAAGGTGGGGACCAGTATGCTTGATTATATGTTTGAACGAGCAGTCACCTTTGAGGACATATTCCATTTTAACTTTGAATTTTTCTTCAGGAGAAAATCATAACATACCCCTAAATTATAACACACACACACACACACACACACACACACACACACACACACACACACACACACACACACATATGACTATGCTCCAAGGAAGAAGTGGTTCTGGAAGGAGCCTTACGGTAGTAAATCTTGCTGCTCAGGAAAGCAATTACAGAAGCCAGACCTTCAACCTTCTGCACCCCACAATGACCTTGGGTCCATACTCCCAGAGGGATAAAGAATAGGAAAGCTATCCGGGGAGGGGTTGGGATACAGAGGTCTGGTGGTGGGAATTGTGTGGAGTTGTACCTCTCTTATCCTATGGTTTAGTCAATGTTTCCTTTTTACAAATAAACAAATTTTATAAATAAATAAAGAAATGTTGGTGCTAAATGCTCAGTTGAATGTTTGAATATGTGTTTTCCCTTAAATTTCACTGCAGCTCTGTCTCCTTCCCCTTGATGGAAAGATTTGACAGTTTGTTCTGGTAGGGAGCATCTAGGGTATAGTGCTAATTGATAATCTGTTATTTTCTGTTTCTGACTTGACTGTTCGCAGCATTTATACTCCTCAGTATTTCCCCACAACCTCTCTTGTCTCACTGAACTAGAAGGATAGGGCTGCCCTTCTGCAAATCTAGGTAGAATGTTAGTCTCCCCCTGCCTCCTGCCCTCACACTGCTGACATATTCAAGACTAGTAATTAAGCCACAGTACTCGGAACACATGAAACACAGTAAACGTACTTCATCCTTTAACAGGATATATGATTTTGGAATGTATCAGCTATGCAGGGTAGTCAACTCTGAGAGTCTTGCTCTTTCAGTCCTCCGTCTGCTCCCCAGAAAGCTTTGCCTCTCACCTGGGTTTGTGTCAGGAGCTGTCTCTGAAGGAGACTTGCGGAAACCTGCTATAAAGAAAGAATTCTGACACCCTAGGTCCTACACTTTTGTCACAAAGCACCTTTCTCCTCAGACAACCCCAGACGTTCCAACCCACCCTAGATAAAGTAGGCAGTCCTTAAACCTGAGATTACCATTACCCAAAACAAGAAGGTCAAGTGATAATGGAAAAGTAACTACCTCCATTCTACAACCTGACTTGGATGAAATTTCCCCCAAAATTCTTCTCTTTCCCATCCCCCACTACCTCAAGCCCCAAACTTGCCATCCTGTATATACCTGAATTGTCTCAAGCCATCTCTGAGCCAAGAGCCATCCCTCACAAGCACTTTCTCTAATGAAGTCTGCTTTGTCTGTTAACCTCTCTCTCTGCGTGCTTTCTCACTCTCATCTCTAACATATGGCGCAGAAGCCGGGGATGAGATTGCAGAACGAGTCCTTTGCTCAGCCTCCCCCTCATCCTCTGTGTCTCTCCTTCCCCCTCTCCATTTCTGAGCAACCAGGGACCCACCAGTAAGCAGTCTGTGGCCCATCTACTCCCAGGAGTTAGGGGCCTACTGCCTTATTGTTCTACCTCCCTTGCTTTCTCCTCCTTCTATTCCTCTGGTCATGGCTATTTGCCACCTCGGTTTCACCATGCACCACCTGATATTCTCAATTAGACTCCCAGAAAAGGTAGGCTCCCCCCACATCCCACCTCCCCCTTCATGTCTTGTGAATAGGTGCTTTGCAGGAACCAGGTCTGGGGAGCCCCCTGGGTGAACAACAGAGAGACATCTGTTCCCCTGCAGAGGATCTTGATTCCCAATAGAGAGACCAGGACACTTGTCCTCCAGCTTCAGGCCTTCTCCACCACCATGCCCCCCCTCCTGTTTTTTTGGACACTGGGATGTCTCTGTAAAAGCCTGGTAAAACTTGGCCTTTTCAAAAGATATTAAAGAGAAACCATCTCTCAGTATCTACCTGACCACAGTTCTGTTTAAGACCATTACTATAAATGGCCCAAGTTCATTTCACTAAGATGGCAAATAGTCAGAGGTTTCTTTCTTCTTCCTAAACTTACTTTCTTTCTTGGGGTGGGGGGGGGGGTGATTAATAGTTTACAGACCACAGTAAAATACATTGGTTTGTACATGCGTAACATTTCTCACTTTCCCACTTAACAATCTAACCCCCTCTAGGTCCTCCTCTGCCGTCATGTTCCAGGACCTGAACCCCCTCCCCCAACACTCAAGTCCTTTACTTTGGTGCAATCTTCTTCTTCTAGCGTTTGCCCTTCTTCCGTAGCCGGTCAACAGTGTCAGGTTGAGCCTGATGTCTGCTTGTTGCTGGCTTTGAAAGTGACTGGGATCCATGTGGATTCAGTCGGCTAGGAAGGATCGTCAGTTTCCCCAATGAATGGGTACTCACGAGATGCACCATGGGAAGGTCGATCCAATGCATCCCAGCCAGTCTATCTTGGCATTACTCTCGATCGCACTCTGTCATTTCACGAACATCTCATAAAAACTGCAGCAAAGGTGGGCGCGAGGAATAACATCATTGCAAGACTGGCCAGCTCCTCATGGGGCGCGAGCGCTTCCACACTACGATCATCATCTCTGGCATTATGCTCACGGGATGCACCACGAGAAGGTCGATCCAATGCATCCCAATACACGAACTCCAGTCCAAGTTATGCTTTCTGTTTTCCTTTCCATTCTTATTTCTCAACTTCTGTCTATGAGTGAGATCAACCCATATTCATCCTTCTCTTTCTAGCTTATCTCACTTAATATGACTCCTTCAAGTATTATGGAAAAATCCATAAAGAGCTCTCCAGTGTTACAGCTTAAAAGTAAGAAAAAAATGAGACCAAGGCCACACACAGAGGGCAAGGAGTTGTTTATTTTGTGTTAACGGGTTACTGGCCAATTCCTAAGATACCTGAACTTTTATCTTTTTCTTTTTTTATATTTATTTATTTTCCCTTTTGTTGCCCTTGTTGTTTTTTTAATTGTTGTTATAGTTATTGATGTCATCATTGTTGGATAGGACAGAGAGGAATGGAGAGAAGAGGGGAAGAGAGAGAGGAGGAGAGAAAGATGGACACCTGCAGACCTGCTTCACCTCCTGTGAAGCGACTCCCCAGCAGGTGGGGAGCTGGGGGCTTGAACTAGGATACTTATGTCCTTATGCTTTGCGCCACCTGCGCTTAACCCACTGTGCTACCACCTGACTCCCACTTTTATCTTTTTCAAGCTGAGCAAAGCACAAGCTGATTGGTTATAAATAGTGTTCATCAAGGTATTGACAGTAAAGGTAAGAGCAGGTTGGTTACAATCAGAGTCCATCACCCAGGATGATGGAATGCAGAAGCAAGAGTCTACTAGCAGTGGTTTTCTCTAGTTCTTTTGCCTATGGTTTTTTGTTTGTTTGTTTGTTTTTTGTTTTTGGTATGCACTGCATTCATGATCATTCCTTTAAGCTCACATTTCTAATAGTTTCTCTTCTCCTCTGTCTTTCAAGCCACTTGACACTAGCATGCAGGATGACCTGCAAAACCAGATGTAGCCACATATTTCTGTTTCACCTGGCCCAGTGGCTCCCTGCAGGCCCTAATCCAAACTTCAGCCTGTTAACTCTAGCCAGTCTGGTTCTGATGTGAGTGTGTGTGCTGGTGCTGCCTTGCTACCCAGGCTTTCCTCCGAATGCACTTCTGGCTTCCCTCTGTCCTAGAACTACACCTGCAGGCTCATCCAAAGCCTTCATCTTTCATGGCAGTACTTGACATCTAAAAGTGTACAGAAATTGCTATGAGGTTGATGGGGGCTCCATGCCTGCTGCCTGGTACTCTCCAGAAAGTCAAACTATCACAGTTCCTGCCCAAAGGGAAATTTGTTGTTTGAATCAGCAGCCCCATGCTTGAGTGTATTAATTCAACTTAACCTGCCTGTCTACAAAAGTGTCAGATCAAAGTGGACACTTTATCTGGAGCAAGACAGGAAAACCAGTAAGTTAATGTAGGGGGCCATCATGAATTGGGTAAAGAGCCCCAAACATTCCTTCCTGTTAGCTTATATAAAAGAACAAAAGAACAACATGGCAAACAAACAAACAAACAAACAAAAGGAACTTTGTTGTTTCAGAATTGGACTTGAAGATTCAGCTAGGATTGAAGAACAGAAAGTCTTCTATCTCCCATGGGGGTAGGGCACACCTTAGGGTGACAAAGCAGTTTGCATTATTAACATTCCAATAAACAGCAGGGCACCTGGTGAAGCACTAAAGTACATGGTAATGTACAAGGACTGGGGTTAGAGCCCTCACTCCCCACCTGCAGGGGGATGCTTCACAAGTGGTGAAATAGCACTGAAGGTGTCTCTCTGTCTCTTTCTCTCTTTTAAAATATCAGTGTTTTAAATATTTTTTGCTTTATTATTACATTTTAATTTATTGTTGGATAGAGACAGAAAAATTGAAAGGGGAATGGGAGATAGAGAGGGAGAGAGACAGAGAGACAACTGCAGCCTTGTTTCACCACTTATGAAGCTCTTCCCCTGCAGATGGGAATCGAGGGCTTAAACCCAGGTCCTTGTGCACTGTAATGTGTATGCTTAACCATGTGTGCCACCACCTGGCCCCTCTCTCCCTATCTCCCCTTCCCCTCTCAATTTCTCTCTGTCTATCTCATTTTAAAAGGTAGGGAATGCTCTGACACTGCTGATACAGTATGACTATAAAAAATATATATGCACAAGAAGTGTTAATGATTTCCAGTAATCATGTGATACAAAATTTTATATTATTCATGATTCCTATATTAAAGATGGAATGATTTGAGTATCACTAAATCTAGTAACTGTAACAGGACAAAGCACATTAAATATATTTAAGTCCATAATTTCATCCAGATACAAGAGCCTAATCTATCATCACTAGAGAATGCCAGGGAACCACTTTTTTTTTTTTTTAATTTTAAGGAAGAAAGCAAACATCTATCTAGATTCCCTATACAGGTTATAATACTAGATAACAAAATAACAGATAATGTGGAGTTTCTCTTTATGGAAGTAGTCTATCCAAAAACAGAAGAAGACAGAAAAACATTTGAATAGCATTTTGCTCTTCCTTATAAATTATTTAATCTAAGCATTGGGCACCAATGCTGCTATCACAAAAAGATAGATTTTTACTACATTTAGTGGTTGGGGGATCGCATAATGGTTAGCTAAAAGCCTTTCTTTTTTTCACCAGAGCACCGCTCAGCTATGGTTTATGGTGGGAGGGGGAGGAGGATTGAACCTGGGACTTTGGAGCCTCAGGCATTTGAGTCTCTTTGCATAAACATTATGCTATCGCCTCCCTTTCCCTGCTCCCACCTGCATTTAAAAGCCTTTCATGCCTGAGGCACAAAAGGTCCCAAGAATGACCATAAGCCATTGCTGATCAGTGCTCTGGTAAACGTCCGCAAGACACGATTTGGCGTAGATGGCTCGGCCGTGTTTAGGATGGAGATTATAGCATATTAAATCGAATCCACTGATGGTGAATCGAGCAGCTTCATCGACTGCTATATGTGTTTCTTGTAGGCAGATAACATCTGCCTGATGTTGTATCGCCAGTTGACCAATAAGAACGCGTTTGGCAAAGGACAGCCCCTCAACATTAAGTTGGAGGACTCGAAGAGCAGGACCAACAGCTTGAAAGCTGTCAGGAGCTGCTTGTTGCTGGCTTTGAAAGTGACTGGGATCCATGTGGATTCAGTCGGCTAGGAAGGATCGTCAGTTTCCCCAATGAATGGGTACTCACGAGATGCACCATGGGAAGGTCGATCCAATGCATCCCAGCCAGTCTATCTTGGCATTACTCTCGATCGCACTCTGTCATTTCACGAACATCTCATAAAAACTGCAGCAAAGGTGGGTGCGAGGAATAACATCATTGCAAGACTGACCAGCTCCTCATGGGGCGCGAGCGCTTCCACACTACGATCATCATCTCTGGCATTATGCTATTCCACTGCAGAATACTGTGCCCCAGTATGGTTCCGTAGCCCCCATGTCCACTTGGTCAATTCCAAATTATATTCCTCCATGAGGATAATTTCTGGAACCATCCTTTCCACCCCGGTTCCATAGCTGCCAGTTCTTAGCAACATCGCCCCGCCAGATATTCGTTGGGATGCGGCATCATCTAAGTTCATTTCCCACGTCTTTGCTCGACCAGACCTGCCAATATACGCGGATATCTTCGTCCATCCTGTCCAACGCTTGACGTCTCGTCACCCAATCTGGTCCCCTACGCCTACACTGAACTTCTCTGTTCCAGACTCTTGGAAACAGAGTTGGCAGTCAGCTGAGGTAAAGAACAAACACCTCATCACAGACCCCTGCAAGCGTCAACCTGGCTTTGACCTAGCACGTTATGATTGGGCCCTCCTCAATCGCTATAGAACAGGCCATGGCTGGTGTGCCGCTATGTTCCATCGCTGGGGAGCCAGAGACGACCCGAACTGCCCCTGCGGCTACAGACAGACTATGACCCACATAGTCAACGACTGCCACCTCTCCAGATTCAAAGGAGGTCTCGAAACTTTACATCATGCTCAACCTGACGCTGTTGACTGGTTATGTAAGAAGGGCAAATGCTAGAAGAAGAAGAAAGTGCTCTGGTTAAAAAAAAAAAAGATTTTACTGCCTTTAAAATCATAACAACAACTATAAGCCAGTTTTGCCAAAAGGTAATCATAAGAGTCAAACCTGATCATGATTCAGCAGCTCCTGACAGCTTTCAAGCTGTTGGTCCTGCTCTTCGAGTCCTCCAACTTAATGTTGAGGGGCTGTCCTTCGCCAAACGCGTTATCTTCGCCCACCCTATTCAACGCTTGACGTATCGTCATCCAATCTGGTCTCCTACGCCTACACTGAACTTCTCTGTTCCAGACTCTTGGAAACAGAGTTGGCAGTCAGCTGAGGTAAAGAACAAACACCTCATCACAGACCCCTGCAAGCGTCAACCTGGCTTTGACCTAGCACGTTATGATTAGGCCCTCCTCAATCGCTATCGAACAGGCCATGACCGGTGCGCCGCTATGTTCCACCGCTGGGGAGCCAGAGGCGACCCGAACTGCCCCTGCGGCTCCAGACAGACTATGACCCACATAGTCAACGACTGCCACCTCTCCAGATTCAAAGGAGGTCTCGAAACTTTACATCAGGCTCAACCTGACACTGTTGACTGGCTGCGGAAGAAGGGCAAACGCTAGAAGAAGAAGATGATTCAGCCTGGAGATACTGAAAGATGCTTTTGGTTGTGTTCTGAAATTCCTCTACTATACTCTGTTTTGGAACTTGAAGAAGTCAGCTGTCTTCATGCCACTACTGAAGCTGTTTCAAATATTAGTGGTTGTGAAACAGTAGCCTTACTGAACACTGTGCTTCATTATTATTATTATTATTACAGATCCCTAAAAATCTCCAAGAAGATAGGCATAAACTCACTATCAAAGATGAGATTAAAAGAGCATTGTCTTCCACAGGCTCTGCATGTGGTGATGAGTGGGAGGCATGATGGAGGGAGAGGAAAGTCAGAAATTATAATCATTTTAGAAATGATGCCTGAAGGGAGAGGTAGCATAATGACAAAATGAGTCTCATTCCTGAGGCTCCTAGGTCCCAGGTTCAATCCCCTTACTACCACAAGTCAGAGCAGAGCAGTGAACTAGTAAAAAAAAAAAAAAAAAAAAAAACCTGAATCAGGTCTTGGGCTGTGGTTCTCAAAGGAGACTAGAAATTGACTATGAGGATACTCACATTGCCAAAGATTTTTTAAATTCTTAAGGCTATAGTTTATGAATTTCAACCTTTATTCTAATTTCAAATCCCAATTTTTTGCATGAAACTGCAAAACTTGTTTAACTCCAAAATAAGCATCCACACAACCACAGCTTGAGTGAAATCTTGAAAGAAAACAGACCAAGTAAATCTTCCTGGGATAATTGATGGGATTTTTTTTTCACCAGAGTTATTGCTGGAGTTTGGTGCCTGCAGGACACATTCACCACTCCCCATAGCCATTTTTAAAAAATTTATTTTATTATGAAAGAGACAGAAATAGTGCTGGGGTAGGTGAAGGAGAGAGACAGAGAGACACCTGCAGCACTGCTTCACCACTTGTGAAGCTTCCCCCTTATATGTGGGGAATGGGGGCTCAAACTTGGACCCTTGAGCATAGTAATTTGTGTGCTTTTCAAGTTGCGCCACTGCTTGGCCCCAATTTATCAATTTTTAATTGTGATTTTTCTCCTCTATCTTAAGTCAATTCTGATATAAAGATTAAGTTGTGGGGCTAGATAGTGGTGCACCTGGTTGAGCGCCTATGTTACAAAGTGCAAGGACCCAGGTTTGAGCCCTCAGTCCCCACCTACAGGAGGAAAGCTTTGTGAGTGGTGAAGCAGTGCTGTAGGTGTTTCTCTGTTTCTCTCCTTGTCTATCTCCCCCTACCCTCTCGATTTCTATCTGTCTTTATCCAATAAATAAAGATAATTAACATTTTTAAAAGAAAAAAGTTAAGAAAAAAGAATTAAGTTGTTTCAACTACATTTACTGAAGTTATTTTTTCCACCAGTACCTTTCATAATGTATTGTATGTTCATAAATAGCTAGGTTGATTTCTGGATTCTATAGTATTTCATTAATCTAATTGTATATGAAGCACTACATGTATGCATGAGTATGATAGTGTGATGTATAAGGGACTATTAAAAACCTAGACCTCAGGAACGTCAGAAATCAGGAAACTTAAAGAAGTAGATCTTCTTTTTATTTTTATTTATTTATAGAGGTTATTTTTCTTCTTTTCTTTGAGAGAGAGAGAGAGAGGAGACCAGAGCACTGCTCAGCTCTGGTTGATAATTAGGCTGGTGAGTAAATTTGGGAACACAGAGCCTCAGGTATGAGAGTCTTTTTGCATAACCATTATGCTATTTCACCAGCCCCAAGATCTCCTTTTTAGAATGAAGGTATGTCAGTTCTAGCAATTTGTGTTCCAGGTGAGTTTTAGTCCAAGTATTCAAATCCTTTGGAATGTATGGCCAAGATTAGGCTGGGTTTCAACCCCAGAACTGATAATTTATTCTTGAGGAGACAAGTTTGTAACAACCTTGTGTTTTGAGGGAAGCTTCCAAAGAAATAAATAAAAGGGTTGTGATCTGAGTAGTCCTCCAAGACTGCCTACTATATGACGCTTACGAACCATATCCTACCCCTCTAAATAGGATTTCTGATTTTTTTTTCCCCATTCTCCCACACACAACTGTAGTCACCCATTTCTCATGGGAGATAGTGTCGATTTGTGCCCTGTGTTAATGTAGAGACAGTGTCATATGATCATAATTGTAAATCACAGATTTTCTGTAACCAAGTTACTCCTCCAAGCCAGTCAAAATACCCTGAAGTATTCTGTAGCTCAGAATACTGACTGGAAAAATGATCACTATCACAACAGAGACAACAGTAGTTTTCAAAGTAAGACACAGGCCCATTTAGTGGGACACAAAAATATTTCAGTAGGCATTCTCTGTTACTTGACAAGACAGAGAGAAATTGAGAGGGGCTGGGGTTGCAGGGGAGATAGGGAAGGAGAGGAAGAGGGGCAACTGTGGACCTGCTTCACCTCTTGTGAAGCTTTTCCCCTGCAGGTGGGGGGGACTGGGGGGCTTGAACCCAGGTTCTTGCACATGGTAATGTGTGCACACACTGTTGTAAATGATGTCCAATAAAAATTACTTATCAAGGCAAACAATAAGGAATTGAAGCAAGGCATTTATTCTCTTTTTAATCTTTATTTATTTATTTATTCCCTTTTGTTGCCCTTGTTGGATAGGACAAAGAGAAAGGGAGAGAGGAGGGGAAGGCATAAAGGGGAAGAGAAAGATAGACACCTGCAGACCTGCTTTACTGCCTGTGAAACAACTCCCCTGCAGGTGGGGTGCCGGGGTCTCGAACCTGGATCCTTGTTCCTGTCCTTGCGCTTTGCACCATGTGCACTTAACCTGCTACGCCACCTCCCGACTCCCCGCAAGGCATTTATTCTTTTGCAAAAGGGCGTGCTGCCAACAGTGGTTGTCAGGCAGCAGTGCGCACCTTTCACCCTTCTCCCATCTTTTATACCAGAGGCAGAAATATGATCTGACCCAAAGAATACAAAACTACTGGCCACAGGTGGTCATAGATAACAATTTATAAAAAGAATTTTTGTACTAAACAGTTTTCTATTCATGTTCTTTTGAAGAGAAGACCTAACCATCTCTCACAACACCAAGATGCACCTCTGCTCAGCATTCCCCAGCATGGAAAGTTTTAATTGTTTTTATTAGTGACTTAGCATTGATTTACAAAATTATGAGATAACAAGGGTATATTCCACACCTTTCCCACCACCAGAGTTCCATTCCTTCCATTAGAAACTGTAGTAGTTCTCCCAAGATCGCAGATATGAGTTGACTATTATTTCTATAACTATCTATCTATATATACTTGCCCATTTTTCTATGGTCTTGTCTTATCTTTCTTTCTAAGTCACACCTACCTGAGCCCACACTGCCAGCCCCCCCCCCCCCCCCCCGTCAGGTCCTGGTAGAATTAGAGTTCAGAGCTCTCTGGTCATCTCCAACTACTCCTCTGGAAGTATGGGCCAAAATTCTTTTTTAGGGTGCAGAAGATAGAGGGTCTGGCAACTGCTCCTCTGTTGGACATGGGCATTAGCAGGTTGATCCATACCCCCAGCCTGTTTCTGTCTTTCTGTAGATGTGACAGATGTGTAGATGTGTAGGGCTCTGGAGATGTGAGGTTCTGGAGTACATTGGTGAGGTCATCTGCCCAAGAAGTTCAGGATGAAATTGTAACAGCTGCAGCTTGGAGCCTGAAATGCAATAAGATATAAAGCAGGACAAAATGTTTAATGAACAGGAACCATAAAGTATGAATAGAACAAATGAGAATAGAGATTTTAGGGTAGATAAAACTAGGAAGTCTATTTTAGCTATGTTCTTAGGAGCCCATAACTGGTATTTTTGCTGGAGCTTAATAGCTAACACAGCATGGAAAATCTTTAAGGAATCAGTGTTTAGTTTAAGTTCAGTATGAAGGGGTAGGGTAGATAGCATAATGGCTATGCAAAGAGACTCTCATGTCTGAGGCTCCAAAGCCTTAGGTTCAGTCACCTGCAGAGTTTGATCAGTGCTCTGGTGAAAAAAAAAAGAAGTCAGTATAGGGTCTTTTTTTATGCTTGAACTGCCGAGGTAAAGCTGGTTTAGAGGATTAATTCTTTCCCTTTTTTTCTCCTTCATTATAGACTTTTCTTGCTTTAAAGTATCCCTTTCCCCATCACAAATCTGACTTTGGAACATTTACCTCCTCACGTAAAACTCCAGGAGAACCAAATGACAAGTATTCTAGACCACAGATATTGGAGATGTTTTTTCAGTCAGCACTAAAAACTCATAAGAAAGATTCACGTCTTGCTAACATGTATTCCAATGGAGAGCAAAGCATGACATTAGAAACTGGATATTCTGAATTCAGATATATTAGGAAGTAACACCTCAGGCAGAATGATGATTTCCTTCAAGGAATGAGTTAGTTTCTTTCATTCCCTGACTATTATAAAAGAAACTGTGCCTATTTTTAAAAATTATTTATTCATGAGAGAGAGAGAGAGAATACCAGAGTACTGCTCAGCTCCAACTGATGGTGGTGCTGGTGATTGAACCTGGGACCTCAGAACCTCAGGCATGAAAGTCTTTTTTTTCTATAATTTATTTCTTTATTGGGGAATTAATGTTTTCATTCAACAGTAAATACAATAGTTTGTACATGCATAACATTCCCCAGATTCCCATTTAACAATACAACCCCCACTATGCCATTCATCATCTTTCATGGACCTGTATTCTCCCCATCCACCCACCCACCCCAGAGTCTTTTACTTTGGTGCAATACGCCAATTCCATTTCAGGTTCTATTTGTGTTTTCTTTTCTAATCTTGTTTTTCAACTTCTGCCTGAGAGTGATATCATCCCATATTCATCCTTCTGTTTCTGACTTATTTCACTCAACATGATTTTTTCAAGGTCCATCCAGGATCGGCTGAAAATGGTGAAGTCACCATTTTTTTACAGCTGAGTAGTATTCCATTGTGTATATATACCACAACTTGCTCAGCCACTCATCTGTTGTTGGACACCTGGGTTGCTTCCAGGTTTTGGCTATTACAAATTGTGCTGCCAAGAACATATGTGTACACAGATCTTTTTGGATGGTTGTGTTGGGTTCCTTAGGATATATCCCCAGGAGAGGAATTGCAGGGTCATAGGGAAGGTCCATTTCTAGCCTTCTGAGAGTTCTCCAGACTGTTCTCCACAGAGGTTGGACCAATTGACATTCCCACCAGCAGTGCAGGAGGGTTCCTTTGACCCCACACCCTCTCCAGCATTTGCTGCTGTTACCTTTTCTGATGTATGACATTCTCACAGGAGTGAAGTGATATCTCATTGTTGTCTTGATTTGCATTTCTCTGACAATCAGAGACTTGGAGTGTTTTTTCATGTGTTTCTCAGCCTTTTGGATCTCTTCTGTGGTGAATATTCTGTCCAAGTCCTCCCCCCATTTTTGGATGGGGTTATTTGTTGTCTTGTTGTTGAGTCTGGCAAGCTCTTTATATATGTTGGTTATTAAACTCTTATCTGATGTATGGCATGTAAAGATCTCCTCCCATTCTGTGAGGGGTCTCTTGGTTTGGGTAGTGGTTTCTTTTGCTGTGAAGAAGCTTTTTAATTTGATGTAGTCCCATAGGTTTATACTTGCCTTAGTCTTCTTTGTAATTGGATTCGTTTCATTGAAAATGTCTTTAAAATTTATGTGGAAAAAAGTTCTGCCAATATTTTCCTCTAAGTATTTAATAGTTTGTGGTCTAACATCCAAGTCCTTGATCCACTTGGAATTTACTTTTGTATTTGGTGAAAGACAGTGATTCAGTTTCATTCTTCTGCATGTTTCAACCCATTGTTTCCAACACCATTTGTTGAAGAGACTCTGTTTTCCCCATTGAATAGTCTGGGCCCCTTTGTCAAAGATTAGATGTCCATAGGTATGGGGCCTCATTTCTGGGCTCTCAATTCTATTCCACTGGTCAGTGTGTCTGTTCATGTTCCAGTACCAAGAAGTTTTGATGACAATGGCCCTATAATACAGTTTGAGATCTGGGAGTGTGATGCCTCCGGTTCTGTTCTTTTTTCTCAAGATTGTTTTGGCAATTCTAGGTCTTTTCTGGTTCCAGATAAACATTTGTAGCATTTTTTCTATTCTCCTAAAAAATGTGCTTGGGATCTTGATGGGGATAGCATTAAATCTGTAGATGGCTCTGGGTAATATATTCATTTTGATGATGTTAATTCTTCCAACCCATGAACATGGAATATCTTTCCACTTCTTTGTGTCTTTTTCAATTTCTTTGAGTAGTGACTCATAATTTTCAGTATACAAGTCTTTCACTTCCTTGGTTAGATTTACTCCTAGATATTTTATTGTTTTTGTTGCTATAGTAAAAGGAACTGATTTCTGGATTTCAATTTCTTCTAACTTAGTGTTTGCATAGAGGAATGCCACTGACTTTTGAATGTTAATTTTGTAGCCTGATACCTTACTGTATTGCCTGATGATTTCCAAAAACTTCTTGCTGGATTCCTTAGGTTTTTCCATGTATACTAAGGCATGAAAGTCTTTTACAGAACCACTATGTTGTCTCTCCAGCCCAGAAATTGTGCTTCTGTAGGAGGATGCCTTAAAAGCAGAGCAAAGACCACTGGGGAGAAATGAGGATTCTGCTACATTTTTTATACATAAGCATAGTCAGCCATTAAATGAAATTGCATATAGCTAGCTATCATCTACCCACTTATCTATTTTCTGTTTCATATTTCTCAGTGTATCTTCTGTTACTTTCAAAACACTTTGAGAATATTACACATTAAACCTTAATATTGTCTGTAGTCAGTAGCAAAAAAAAAAATCACAGCGAGAAAATTTCAGCTTTATAAGGTTCATAAACCACATTCCTAGTTTTAAGCAGAAGGTGAGGCATTTCTAAATAAAGTAGGTACAATTCATAGTCATTTCAAAAATATTGGTTAAGCTTTCAATGTATATTTGATAGAATAAGAAAGTCACTAACAATCAAGTTTAAATTTCCTTTGTAAGTTAAGTAGTTTCTAGTTATCTGCTTGTAGTAAACTTGAAGAAGCACTAAACTGTGTTGTCAGCTTTTGATTTCTTGAAAATGCTTTTGATGAGAGGTTACATGTAATTTTAAAAAACAACTCAGAAAGAATTCAAAGGACTGCATAGTTCCACTAAAACGAAACCACCTTGTTGTAAATTAACTTACAAAGAGGTATGGGGGTTGAGGCTGCTTGTGGCGCATATAGAAGAATTCACAGCGGGAGCTGGGAACTGGTTTAATCAATACACGCTGTATTAGGGTGAAACAGGTAAAAGGCAACATAAGCACTTATCAAGGGTTAAGCTACGCTAGGTCTATAAAGTCTGAATATAGTTATCAAAGTTTAGTCCCATAAGATAAACAATTATAAGCTCTGGTAAAGGTTGCTTATGGCTGTACAGGGGTCTAAAAGTTTACTGGCTAGCAGAGTCACACGTGTTCAGTTCCCAGGAAAAGCAGCCATGGCGGACACCTGACCAGAAGAAGCTTCTGACCAGAAGCAGCAGCAGCCAGCCAGCCAAAAGAGAGTCATGTGCTATAAGTCCCTTGCTTTTATACATTCCATTCTCTGAAGCACCTCCTCAGGGTGAGGTCATTTGTATGCTAATAGTCCCAAACTCCTGCTGGGGTCACCACACCACCTGCTTTCCCATTTACTTACTTATGTGAAAAAGATTTCTTAGTAAGGAGCATGCAAACAACTTTTAAAATTATTTTTATTGGATAGAGACAACCAGAAATCGAGAATAAAGGGAGATAGGGAGAGAGACAGAGAGATGCCTGCTTCACCACTCACAAAGTCCCCCCCACACACACACAAGTGGGGACCATGGGCTGGAACCTGAGTCCTTGTACATCATAACATGTGCGCTCAGCCAGGTGTGCCACCATCTGGCCCCGTAAATATTTTTTCAAGCCTGAGCACTATATAGCTCTGCTTACTATCCATGCCTAAGATTGAATCTAAGACCTCTCATATGCAAGTCCTATGCATTATCATCCAGTGCATAAAAACTTAAAATATATAACGTTATATTAAGTCTCTATGACAAATATTATTTATTAAAAACCTATAAACTAAACCCCAAAATGTCTACATTTTAAATGTTTTTTCTAATTAAATGAGGTTAACATTCAAACATTTTTGCCCTGTAAATTTTTATTAAATATTTATATATTTTCATATTTTATTTATTTTTGCCACCAAAATTATCACTGGGGCTCAGTGTCTACAAATGGGGAGGGGACTTGAATCTGGGTCCTTATACATGGTGTGTTCTCAAACCTTAAGTTTCATGCATGTAAAGACTATACTCTATTCTCTGAGTCACATTCCCAGTGACTGTTAACTTTTTTTTTTTTATTTATAAAGTGGAAATATTGACAAGATCATAGGGTAATAGGGGGACTACTACTCTACACAGTTACCATCACCAGAACTCTGTATCCAATATTCTCCCTTGGCAGCTTTCCTTTTTTTTATTCCTCTGGGAGTATGGCCCCAGGGTCATTATGGGTTGCAGAAGGTGGAAGGTCTGGCTTCTGTAATTGCTTCCCTGCTGAACATGGACATTGAAAGGTTGATCCATACTCCTAGACTGTCTCTCTCTTTCCCTACTGGAGTAGGGAACTGGAGAAGTGGGGCTCCAGGACACATTGGTGAGGTTGTCTGCCCAGTGAAGTCAGGTTGGCATTATGGTAATATCTGGAACCTGGTGGCTGAAAAAGAGTTAACATATAAAGCAGAACAAATTGTTGACTAATCATGAACCTAAAGGCTGGAATAATGCAGATGAAGATTTCGGGTCTCCACTGTGGAAAACCTTGTAGCTCTATTTTAGGTATATTCCAAAGGGCCCATGACTTTACTAGTTTTGGCTTGCTCCTGACTTCTAATATGCAGGTGATATAAGTTATTGTCTGGGGGGATGGTGTCATAGTTGGAAAAAAGGACCAGAAAGCTGGATCAGGGAAGAAAGTAGCTCCCAAATATGGGAAAAGTATATAAATATTGTTGACTGTAAACCCCATCAATTTGATCTGGGGCCCATAGTCAGCACAGGAGTCTATGTAACTTCTGCATTCCTGTAGGTCTGAGTTCACATTCTGTGGTCACGGCTAGGAACATTCCAGGCTGCACTAATTTCAGGACCCATCTTTCTCAGGTGATAGGTAGAGTATGTTATCCAACCTCCTTTCAGAGAATGGAACACTCCCCACCGTTGTTGCTCTACATTGAGGGGACTGTTTACTTTTCAAGATTTATTTTATTGAAATCTTAAAAAAAAAAAAAAAAAAAAGAAATCAGGCAGAAAAGGACAACTTTGACAAAGTCAGGAAAATGTAAATCTATCATGTGAAAAGTGACTTTTGTTAAATTGTAAAGATATAGGGGCCGGGATATGGTGTACCCAGTGGAGTACACGTGTTACCATGTCTGAGGATCCTGCTTCAAGCCCCTGGTGCCCACCTGCAGGGGAAAGCTTCACATGTGGTGAAGTACTGCAGGTGTCTTTCTCTCTCTTCCTCTCTCTCTCCCTCCTCTCTTTTCCCACTGACCTATGAAATAAAATTTAAAAAATGGTTGCTGAGTGTAATGGCCTGGTGGTGCAGGTACTATAATATTGTGTCCCCAGCTCTCCTATACTCTGGAGAATGACACTTAGGGAAACCTATGAGGGTTCTATAAAGAAAGCACTACCCATGTATTATGAATAAAAGTCCTTTTCTTTTTCTTTCTTTCTTTCTTTCTTTTTTTTTTTAATGACAGGAGGAAAGTCTTGGATTCAAGGTTTTGCATGTCTTGAGGCTGAGTTGTCTCTCCCATGACTTTTATCACTTTCTATATATTGATGACTTGAAACTTAGTTTTCCCATCGTTGTTTATCTCCTAGCTGTCTACACCCAACCACATCACTGGCCATTACACGTCTCCACCTAAATGTCCCATAAATTCTAAATGAATTTTTTTCTCTACTCTTCTACCCACTTTCTGAGCACCCCCCCCCCCTTCTTTTTGCCATGTGACCATCCAGGACAAACCTTCTCAGTTCCCTTGTTCACAGTTCTAATTGTTGCAGGAAGAGGTCTGAATCCCTTCCCCCTCTGTCCCTGCCCCCTGCTTGAGGGGAATGGTTTCAGATTATTGCAACACCCTTACTAGTTCCAGATCACCCTACCCTTCTAAAAGATATTATCTTTCACTACTGGCTTGGCCCTGCCTTGATTCAAACCCTCTTCATTTCTCTGGTCTTTTTCCCCAGTCTTCAACATTTTGCTTTAAAGAGATGTTCACAAAAATGTAAATACAGCAATGCCATTTCTGGGTTGAACATCCTCTGAAGCTAGCTTATTACCTGCAGCTTATTACCTGGGAAAACACCAGGCAAAACACTTAGGAAACACCAGGAAAACACCAGGAAAACACTTAGGTAAGGAGGGCCCAGGCTACTCTCACTGGTTTCTTCTTCCCACTTTTCCTTCTCAACAGTATCACCAAGCTTCCCTCCACTACCACCCCAGCTGGGAGGTCAGCAGATTAGCCATTTCTCTGAATCTCCATGGGATCTGTTCTCTCTTTTGTCTTATGGCTCATCTTGGGAACTCCTGCACACTGATGACTCTGCACAGATACCATTTTCTTGTCTTTATTATTATTTTTTTATGCCTCCAGGGTTACTGCTGGGGCTCGGTGCCTGCACCATGAATCTACTGCTCGTGGAGGCCATTTTTTCCCCTTTTGTTGCCCTTGTTATTGTAGCCTTGTTGTGGTTGTTATTGTTGTTGATGTTATCATTGTTGGATAGGACAGAGAGAAATGGAGAGAGGAGGGAAAGACAGAAAGGGGGAGAGAAAGATACCTGCAGACCTGCTTTACCACCTGTAAGGCAACTCCCCTGCAAGTGGGGAACTCGGAGGGGCTTGAACCAGATACCATTTTCTTTCCAGAGGCTTCCTCATCTGTGTCTTCAGCATTCAGCACTAAGAGCCAAAATTCTTTGGGAGGAGCTTGGATAGATTAATGATGGTGCATTCAAGGAATGGAACATGATGTAGCCACTTAAATGCTTCAGCCCTGGAGATTATCCAGGGCTATGTACTTCCAAGGACCTAGTCTCCATGGCCTGATGTTGTCACCATCAATCTGGTGAACACACAGCCCAACTCAGGAAGAACCTAAAAAGTGATGTGGGTGTAATTCAGAAAGACAGTATTTTCTTGGGTCATTCAGGCAGAGAATTGCATTAAAAAGAGTTTTAGGGGTTGTGAGGTAGTGCACAGGGTTAAGCTCATGTGGCACAAAGCGCAAGGACCAGAGTAAGGATCCCGGTTCTAGCCCCCAGCTCCTCACCTGCAGGGGGGTCACTTCACAAGCAGAGAAGCAGGTCTGCAGGCGTCTCTCTCTCCTTCTCTGTCTTCCCCTTCTCTCTCAATTTCTCTCTGTCCTATCCAACAACAATGACATCAACAACAACAATAATAATAACTACAACAATAAAACAGATAAAACAACAAGGGAAACAAAAGGGAGAGAAATAGCCTCCAGGAGCAGTGGATTCGTGGTGCAGGCACCAAGCCCCAGCAATAAACTTGGAGGCAAAAAAAAAAAAGTTTTAATCATTAGGTTGGATTATGTTTACCAGACTGAAACAGGATCTAGTCTCCTTTTGTCTTGCTTCTCCTCCTCCCCCTGCCTATCGTCTTTTCTTTTTCCTCCTCTACTTTCTCCTTCTTCCCACCAGAATTTTGTCACTGAGACTCAGTTCCTGCATGATGTCATTATTACCAGCAGCCATTATATTTTGATAGTGGGTGAGAGACAGAGAGAGATAATGAGACAAACAAAGAAAGAGAGAGATCAAGAGAAGGAGGGACATCTGCAACATTATTACACCACTTGTGAAGCTTCTCCTCTGTAGGTGAGGGCCAGAAATTTGAACCCAGGTCCACATACATGGTAATATGTGTGAGCCACCCCTAGTCCCTAAATTTTCCTTCTTACCCATTGGGTTGGGAGCTTACTTAAAAAGATTAAATCCATTATGAAGAAATATTTAAATGAAATATGTTATTGGGCATCTGATTATAAAATGAATACATTCTTCTTCACTGCTATTCCTAGCTGGTCCCATCCTGCCTTGTTTGAGAAAATCTTGGATTTAGGGACTTGTGATTCACAGACTTGGGTCGTTTTGGCTTCATTTGTAAAAAAAAAAAAAAAAAAAAAAAACTAACCAGTTCTGCCCTATAACTTAAAAATTAATTTCTTAAAAAATTTAATTATTAAAAAGGAAGAAAGAACCAATACATTGCTAGGGACCTCATGCTTGCAGGTCTGACACTATCCATAGCACACCATTAACTTTTCTCCCTCCTTCCTTCCTTCCTTCCTTCCTTCCTTCCTTCCTTCCTTCCTTCCTACTTTCCTTCCTTCCTTCTTTCCTTCCTTCCTTCCTCCCTCTTCCCCTTCCTCCTCCTCTTCTTTATTCCAGAGAGAGAGAGACCCCAACACAGAAACTTCCTTCAACGTGGTTGGGCTGGGCTCGAAACTGAGTTGCTTCTGTGGCAAAGTAGTGTTTCTCATTGTGGTAAAACCCACACACTACAGCAGAGGGACTGTAATCTAACACATTTAATTACAAACACATACACAAAGTCATAGTTATAATATATAACAACATAAAATATGTTCATAAAATTTATTCCTATTGACAAAGCTTCTGTACTTTATATTAGATAGATTTTATGTTTAAAGTATGTGTTTTAATATTATTTACTGGAATTCAGGAAAGGGCTTCAAAATAAAAATGTCTAGATAATAGGTAAATTCTGATTTAATATGCATGGTCCAATCATTCTGGGAGTTGGCCTCTCACCCTCTTACTAAGGTCATCACAAATAGTATTTATACATTTTAATTAAACCTCATATGACTAATTCAGGCCCCAGGATTATGCCTGTAAATATTTTATATGTAGCTTCCAGTAACAGTGCTCATTCTAGCAGTCAATATCAAATTAACCCTAGGATTATTGAAAATCTGGAATCAAGCATAAAATATTGAACCCTTCATTTTTCATAGCATAGGCAGTAAATGTATATTCCTATAGAGAAATTACTTTTGATTTTTTAATGCAAAATTTATGAGATGATCGGAACAGTGAAGGAAGTTCTGGCCTCCCAGCTGTGCTCTAAAGGATAGTCATTAAACAGCTAGCAGCCATCTTGCACTTGGGCCTTGGATTCCTGAGGCTGCTCAATCTCAATTCAAGACAGAGAAAGACAGAGACAGGGACAGAGACACAAAAAAGGAGTGAGACGAATATATAGTCTCCTATGTAATGATGAGGTTTGAACCTGTGTTAAACATGGGAAGGCACACAACCTGATCTGGTCTGTTAGCTCTTCTGCCCATTGATGCTTGTTTTTTTTTTTTCCAAGACTTATTTTATTTCATATGAAATCAAATGGAAGTTTTATGAGACAGAGAGAGAGAGAGACCTTATTCCAGTATGTGTGTGCCAGGAGTGAACTACAAGCTTCAAGCATGCAAGGCCCATGCTTTTCCAGCTGAGCTATTTCCTCAGGTGCTACTATTTCCTCAGGTGCTACTATTTCCTCAGGTGCTATTTTTCAGTTTTCATCCCTTCCTTTCTTTCTTTCTTTCTTTCTTTCTTTCTTTCTTTCTTTCTTTCTTTCTTTCTGTCTTCTCCTGCTCTCCTCCTCATCTTCCACCTCCTCCTCCCTATCCCTTCTCCCTTCTTTCTTCTTCTTCTTCTTCTTCTTCTTCTTCTTCTTCTTCTTCTTCTTCTTCTTCTTCTTCTTCTTCTTCTTCTTCTTCTTCTTCTTCTTCTTCTTTTAACCATAGCCCTGTTTAGCTCTGATTTATGGTGGTATGGGGAATTGAACCTGGGACTTTGGAGTCTCAGACATGAAAGTCTCTCTGCATAACCATTATACTATAATGCAATCTGTCTTGGCCACAGTTGCCCACTGCCACCCCCTGCCTCCATTGTAGCCACCTGCCTAGCCCCACTACCTCTCCTCCGTCCCTCACCCCACTGTACATTCAATAATGCTGCCTGCTCAAGTCTGACCCCTGCCACCTTTGTGACCTGTGTACCTTTGCTGAAGCCAGCCTGCCCACCCTGCCTGTATTACAACTCTGTCCGTAGCTTTACAACAGTGTAGGAGAAAAAAAGATTGAAGGAAAGAAGAGCTTTAAACCACCGTTGTAAGTATCTGAAAGCAGCTATTGTATTAATCAATCCCCATAGGATTGGGACCATGGGGGCAGATTCACATGAAAACACTTCATTATGCAGATTGCCAGAACCCTCCCACCAGTGTGTGATTCACCTTCAACTTCAAACTTCTGCTTTGACAGAACCACCCAGACCAGCCTAACACAGACTTCTAGTCCTAGTCTCCACAGAGAACCAAACATAATAGGAAGACAAAAGGTAACACCTACAATGATGGGCAAAGATAACAGCTTGAAGCAAACCCCAAGCCCGGCAGAGCAAGATAGGCCAGTTGAGGAAGAATCCAAAGCTGTGATCCTTAGGATGCTCACCAAATTGAGAAGACATACAGAGAAGGGAGAAGGACTGCAACAAATTCAGAGAAATGATGAAAGAAACTGAAAATTATGAAATAATTCATAGCATGAATCAAAGGACTGAGGTCTCAGGTTCAATCTCCAGCAGCACCATACACCAGAGTACAGCAGCACTCTGGTAAAAGGGAAGGGGGGTGGGTCTGGTGGTAGCGCAGCGGGTTAGGCACAGGTGGCACAAAGCACAAGGACTGGCGTAAGGATCCCGGTTTGAGCCCCCGGCTCCCCACCTGCACCAGGGTTGCTTCACAGGTTGTGAAACAGGTCTGCAGGTGTCTATTTCTCTCTCCCCCTCTCTGTCTTCCCTTCCTCTCTCCACTTCTCTCTGTCTTATCCAATAACAATGGCATCAATAGCAACAATAACAAGAGCAGCAAGGGCAACAAAAATGGGGGAAAAATAGCCTCCAGGAGCAGTGGATTCACAGTGCCTGCACCGAGTCCCAGCAATAACCTTGGAGGCAAAAAAAAAAAAAAAAAGGGAAGAGGGGAGAGAAAGATATCAGAGGAGTCACAAAAAAATTAACGACACACACACACACACACACACAGAGAACATAGGGGAGCATCTGAAAAAAAAAATGCCAAAGGCTAAAGTGAAGAGCAGGAGGACAAGATAGAGGAAGACACCACCCTGAAATAAACAGAAAAAGGGAAAACTGGAGAAAACTAAGAAGGTAATGTAAAAGAGCTATATCAAGAGGAACAACATCCACATCATAAGGGTACAAGAAGGAGAAAAGAGAGAGAAAGGGACAGAATTCATATCTGAAGAAATGTTAGCTGAGAACTCCTCCAAATTAATGAAAGAGATAGACTTTCAACTCCAGGAATCTTGAAGATCTCCAAAAAAAATTAATCCAAATCTAGGTTCACTAAGGCATATAATAATTAAAATGGAAAAGATAAAAGATAAAGAGAGGATTCTCATGGTTGCTAGAGAAAAGAAAGCCATATATATATGAAATGCTGTAAATCTATCAACTAACTTTTATATAGAAACTCTAAAGACTAGAAAGGTTCTTGCAAGAGATAAACAGATTTTTTGAATGAAGAAGACATCACCAAGAATATTTTATCCTGCTAGGCTTATAATCAGATTTGAAGGAAGAAAGAATAGCTTTTCAGGTAAGCAATAATTAAAGGAATTAAGTACCCCTAAACTAGTCCTACAATAAATACTAAAAGGATTTGCATAAAATGAAGATATATAATGATCTCATCCATAGGGGAAAAAAAAAACCCAAAGAAAGCAAGGGAAATAAGCAAAGTCCAAGGAAGACCATGGATTGAAACTGCAGAACTGAGGTTTACAAAGGGTGCTGGGGTAGAGACTTTAGTGGAGGGTTAGTGGTGCTTTGGTGAGACAAGGGTAATGCATTTTGATATGGTTAAAACTGTACTTCTAAAATAGTCATGGCACTGTAAACAAGTTACCTCAAAAACAGAAACCATTACTTAGCAAAAAAGAAGAAGGAGGAGGAGGAGGTGGAGGAGGAGGAGGAGGAGGAGGAGGAGGAGGAGGAGAAGAAGAAGAAGAAGAAGAAGAAGAAAAGAAAGAAAGGAAAGAAAAAGTCTTCATAAAGGAAAAATATTGGTTTACTATATGGGCATTCACTCATATTAAGTAGATGGAAAACTAGCTGGAGAGAATTCTACAGCAGTACAAGGGAAAAACAACCCCAAGTTACATTTGCTATTGAAATTGCTTTTGAATAGGTATACCATTTGAGTGCACCCGTAACCATGCAAAGAATCTGGGTTCAAGCCTTTGATTTCTATCTGCAAGGGGGAAGCTTCATGAGCAGTGGAGCAGTGCTGCAGGTTTTCAATTTCTCTCCCTCTCTCTCTCCCTTTCCCCTCTCAATTTGTCTCTGTCCCATCAAAGAAAAGGAAATAAAAGAAAAGGATAAAACAGGAGTGGTGGAGTTGTGGTGCAGGCAATGATCCTCAGCACTAACCCTGGTGATAATTAAAAAGAAAAACCAAACAAACAAAAAACCTTACTTGTAAACCCAGCTGCTAGAGTGATAGTTCACGTGGGTTCACACCTGCTTTGTCATGGAGAAGCCCCAGCTTAGAGTCCCTAGAGTACAATAGCACTGGGGGAGGCTTCAGTGCTGTGGTTTCTCCCTGTTTCTCTTTCTGTCTAAAAAAGAAAAAGAAAATGTCTAGAGCTATGAAGCCTCAGTGATTACAAAACTAAAATTGTTGGTAAATCTAAAATACTCATATCTGAGCAAAACTTGAAGACAGCAAAAGATTGCTCTCAATCATTCCACAACTATTTGCCATTTTAAAAGATCCCTGTCCTTCTAGTCTATTTTCTGTGGACTTGTCTTAACTATTTGTCAATGCAAATGACTTTCTACATCATAAGTTGGAAGCCAATAATTAATGACTACAGAGAGGAATTAATGCAAACATTATCATTTGCACAAACAAATGCAGAGATGTGCTATAAGCCAGTGAGGGCTAAGAAAATACATAGTAAATGTGCTATTTTCTCACTGCACAGTTTTGTTTTGTTTTTGTCACCCAAATCCTATTTGACAATGGATGACTGCTGGGAAATTGTGCAGATGCATTCACATCTGCCATGTTTTTCCCCTCAGGCTACTAGTTCCCGTGAGAGTTGGGACATTCTGGGAGTGCCTGTTCTGCCATGTTGTGCCCTCAGGACATTGTCTATATCCCCATGATATTTGGAGTGCTTTGGTTACTCCTCCCCCCTCCCATTCTCACGAGAGTTATCATCCTATCCTGGAGTGCTATGGTTACTCCTCCCCCTTCCCATTCTCGTGAAAGCTACTCCTATAAAAACCCTTCGTTTTCCGCACCTCGCTCTCTTGCCAGCGCTTCACTCTGGTGCTCAGACGCAGGAAAGGTTACTGCGTGAGGCGGCCATTTTCGCTACCTCCACGTGGCCCAACCTGCTTCTCTAGCACCCAACTCTGTGGTGCCAGCGCAAATAAAGATTTGTGTTTCCTCTTCGCTCCAGACCCCTCCTCTCTCTCTTCTCCGCAGCCAGCGCACAATAACATCTGGCTCAACAACATCTGGCGCTCAATGTGTCCTGCACTCACGCCCAGCCTGAGGTCCAGAAAAGCCACCCAGACACAGGTAAGTGGCATCCACCTGCCTCTGTGGCCCTGTGTTTCCCTCCACCATGGGATTTTTTCCGTTTTATGAGGAGGTGTCCCAGACATTCTATCCTTCTCTCCTGGGACAGGCTTTCGATCTCAGAGATGCTTTAATTTTTGCTACACCGTGGGTTCTCATGGCTATATTTACTATTTTCAGGATATGTACAAGGCCTCCTGCCAAAAGGTTAAGTGACCTTGAGGCTGAGATATGGGAGTTAAAAGATATTTGCTTAAGACTTAAACACCCTAAGCAATCTGCAGTCAGCCCCAAAACCGCTGCCTCCGGAGACACGTGTTCGGTTTCTCCTGCGGCAGCTTCCGCTTCCACGACCCCTCCCCCCACTGCCCCCGCAGACACGTGTTCAGCAGCTCCTTTGACCCCTCCCCCAGCTGTCCCCACAGACACGGGTTCGGTTTCTCTTGCTGCGGCTTCCACTTCTTTGATTCCTCCCCCTGATAATACCTCATCATTAAGAGACCCTGTGGCTTCCTCTCCTTCGACTCCTCCCCCTGCTGACACCTCATCATTAAGAGACCTTGTGGCTGAGATACAAGAGTTAAAGGATATTTTTTCAGCATTTAAGGACCTTAAACCATTTGCAGTCCACCCCAAGAGCCCCATCCCCGTAGATATGTGTTCAGTTTCCCCTGCAGCCACTACAGCAGTTTCCATGGCACCTTCCACTTCTGTAGCTCCCTCTCCCACACCATCAGACCAAATCCACACCTTCCCGGTAAACGTGGCCCCTTCTAAACAAAACCCTCAGCCGTGGCAGCCATACTCCTCCAAAGTGTTTGGATCACTCAAGCAAGCGGTCGAGGAGGACGGAATGCATGCTCCATGGGCCAAGTCCGTTTTAAGGAGTTTTTACCACCATCTTAACATGCCCCAGGATTGGAAGGACCTGGCTCGTGCTGCACTCCCAGACCCCCTCTACCTACAGTGGAAGGCATGCTTCCGTGATGAGTGCTCTAGACAGTCTCAGGAAAAGAGTAACAAACAGGTAGAATGGGATTCTGATGCTTTGTTTGGAGAAGGAGCTTATGAATCTGGAGCTCAGCAGGCAGAAGCCAGGTTTCCAACCAGTTATTCTGAACTGGTACGCATCTGCACAACACAAGCATGGGAAAGGGTGGCCCCACCCAATGTAGATTCATCAGTTCCCATTAACTCTCTTTGCCAAGGCACTGACGAATCATTAGCGAGCTTCATCTCAAGGGTGAAGACAGGCTTAGAGAGAAAGGTTTGTAATCCTGACGTCCGCTCACTACTCCTGCACTCTATTGTCTGGGAAGGCATGATACCACAATTCCGTCAGGCATGCCTTAATCTTAAACACCTACACCCAGATAATTGTATTTTAACAACACAGGAACTTACATCAGGCAATTATGGGGCATCGACTACGACACAGGTTCATGCAGTTACCCCACGTAATCAAAACGGGGCCTGCTTTCAGTGCGGTCGCCAAGGACATTGGTTACGCCAATGATAAGCTGTGACCACGCCTCCAGTCAGGGAAACCCCGCCTCCAGTTAGAGCGACCACGCCTCCAGTCAGAGCAACCCCGCTTTCAGTCAGGGAGCCAGAGGCCACATACTGTTTGTCCAAGATGTTGTAAGGAGTTTCATTGAAAGAGAGATTGTTGGTCCCAATTTCATGAAGATGGTTCGCCCCTGAATGGTACAAATTCGGGGCCTGAGATTTTGTGGACCACTCCTGTTTTAGAATGAGGTCACCCTTCTATGACAGTAAAGATTGGCAATATTCCTTTTAAATTTTTGATTGACACGGGGGCAGCAAAGACGATTTTAAGGCAAGAAGAGGTTCCCCAAGATTGGGAACTCATTCTTGGACCCAGTATACATGGAGTAGGAGGGGTGACCCAATCATTTAGCACACGAGATTCACTTGTGTGGGAATACCCGGAAGGTTCTACTGGGCACTTCCGCCCTTTGGTAGCTAATATTAGCACCAACCTATTGGGAAGGGATCTTCTAGAATGTCTTGATGTTAGGATATCCACAGATGCCTCTGCAGAGTGTAACACCTGCTCCCGTGAGACCAGGTCTAATCAGCACCCCCAATACTAAATGCCACTGTTCGTAGCCAAACACCCCGCTTAAGCTGGCTTTCTAATGAGCTTGTGCGGGTGGAACAATGGCCTTTACCTAGGGATAAGCTAGAAATTTTAAAAGAGCTCGTCCGAGAGCAGTTGTCCTTGGGACACATTCGCCATTCTCGAAACCCATGGAATACTCCTGTCTTTGTGATTAAAAAGTGCTTGGGAAAATGGCGCCTCCTTCAAGATCTCCGTGTGGTAAATAAAACCATGCAGGTCTGGGGCTCCCCCCAAAGGGGTTTGCCTCTTGCTTCTGCAATTCCCATAGGAATTCCAATCACAGCTATTTGATATACAAGATTGTTTTTTCTCTATTCCCTTGCATCCGCAAGATTGTAAACATTTTGCCTTCTCTGTTCCTTCTATTAATAACGCCAGCCCTGCTGACAGATTTGAATGGGTGATGCTGCCCCAGGGTATGGCCAGTAGTCCTACAATTTGTCAGGAGGCTGTTAAATCTGCCCTTGTCCCATATATTAATAAAGGCCTTAATGTTTTTCATTATACAGATGATATTTTAATATGGGGAAAATCAGATACAGATCTCTATGCCTTATGTGATTTTCTCATTCCTGCATTAAAGAAAAGCAGCCTTAATGTAGCCCCTGAGAAGATACAGCTAATTCCTCCAAACTTTCTTAGGTTCAGAGATTTCTTTAACGCAAATTTGTCCCTTAAAACCTAATGTCACCTTTCCTTCTAACCTTACTCTTGCTTCTTTACAAAGTTTTCCAGGAAATTTAAATTGGCTTAGGCAGTATCTCTATCTGCCTACAAGCTGCCTCCAACCACTGTTTGACCTGTTAAAAGGAAACAAACAGCCCTCCTCAAAATGTAAGTTAACTCCCGAGGCCTCCTCGGCACTGGAAAGGGTTAACCAGGCCCTCCAGGACATGCACCTTGTTCGATTCTCTCCCTCCTCTCCGGTAAACCTTCTAATCTTCAACTCCACCCCCACAGTAGTAGGGGCATTGTGGCAAGACCATGGGGTACTTGAGTGGCTTCACACTCCAGTAGGAGGAACTCCAAGACTCCTCACTGAGATAGACGCGTTAGCATTCATGGTTCGCCAAGGGAGAAATAGGTCTGTGCAGGTCTTAGGGAAAGAACCAGATTTAATTATTCTGCCAAACATCAAAACATGATATAAGACAGGGGGACATGTGGGGAGCCACATGTGCCCTCAAGGTTGCTATTGGCATGGTCATAGAGTTTATGTTAAAAGATAGTTCCTGGGAATCGGGCGGTGGCGCAGCGGGTTTAGAGCAGGTGGCACTAAGTGCAAGAACTGGCTTGAGGATCCCAGTTTGAGCCCCTGGCTCCTCACCTTCAGGGGAATCACTTCACGGGCGGTGAAGCAGGTCTACAGGTGTCTTTCTCTGCCCCTGTCTTCCCCTCCTCTCTCCATTTCTCTCTGTTCTATCCAATGACCAAAATATCAGTAATAACAACAATATAATTACAACAATAAAACAACTAGGGCAACAAAAGGCAAGATACAAAAAAAAAGGCATAAGATAGTTCCCTCTTCCCAACACCTTAGTCTTTGTTAAAAGATAAGTTCTTTTCCCCCATGAATATATAATAATAAATGAATAGGAAAGATACATCCCCCAATACTCAGTTGGCTAGGTACCAAACCTATTTTTCTATAAAGCATTCAAATCAGATGCCCTGCTAACCATGAGAAGCAGATTGTTTGTGTTTCTTCCACAGGAATCCCGGAAAAAAACATCTGGACCCCTGCACACTCTGACATCACCCACTAGATGGCACGACTACAGTGGCACACACCCCCGAAACCCTAGATGTCACCTGATGCTATCTGAAGAACCTGATTCATAGACTCCAAGGACAGAACTTTTTTTTACTGCCTGTCTGCCTTTCCTGCTTCTGCTTTGACCTGTCACGTTTTGGCGGTTCCAGTTCACTCTCTACAGAAAAGCAGAATTCCAGAGGCTGACCTTCCTCATGCAGCATTTCATCCCCTGCCATTTCTCCCCCTAGTCGCCTACTTTAGACTGAGACTTCTATCGGACTTGCTGGTATACCCTTTGTTTCGGGGTGTCTCTCTCCTTCTCCGGCAGGGTGTCCTCCAGGGGAAAGGTAATGGGCTGGTTCTTTCTCGCTCATGACAGGGGTGACACGAAGTAAAAGACACCAGGGGACTCTTAGCGTGAATCTAGAATCTGAGTCCTTGAGTCCCAGAATCCTAGAGTCCGTTTATTAGCAAAATTGACATGAGTTAAATAGGAAAGCAATGGAGGTAATTATTGTTGAAATATGACAGAAATTACAGGTGTCTTAACAGTCAGCATGCCCCTAAGGTAGGGGGTTGGTATGACAAGAATTGATGAGATACAAGACAGTTATTCTCCATAACACAAGCAACTTAATTATCCAAAGGTATTTGAGAGAAGCATAGGGGTTAAACCAGTAGGGTGAGACAGAGAGAAGATGAATATCAAAAGGCCATATAGTTTGGAATTTCTCTTGTCTGGGGTCTGAGGTGTGTGATCAAGTGTGTGATAAGGTGTGTTCTTCTGTGATCAGAAGGTGACTTTGAATGAGTGAATCTGTGGCCATGTGGCCTACAGTTAATGGAGGGAAGTACTGGGGTATCTGTGGGCCTGAGAGTCAAGAAGGAAAGAACCAAGTCTGAGTTTCCCCCCTTATGCTCACCTCGGTTGAGAGAGACTTACCAAGAGGTTATCTCCTCAGACCTCCATCCAAAGATGGGGGTGGTTCTCCCTAAGCTCTATCAAGCTCACACATGTTCCCAACACCTTTGGACACTTTAGACAATTTTACAGCAGCTTCCTTCCCTTCACGTTGCTGGTTTTTCATAGACTGACCCTGAGTAGTTCACAGACTTTACACACTGTTGCTCTGGGCATTAGATAAAAGGAAAGGGGGAGATGCTGGGAAATTGTGCAGATGCATTCACATCTGCCATGTTTTTCCCTTCAGGCTACTAGTTCCCGTGAGAGTTGGGACATTCTGGGAGTGCCTGTTCTGCCATATTATGCCCTCAGTACATTGTCTATATCCCTGCGATATTTGGAGTGCTTTGGTTACTCCTCCCCCCTCCCATTCTCACGAGAGTTATCATCCTATCCTGGAGTGCTATGGTTACTCCTCCCCCTTCCCATTCTCGTGAAAGCTACTCCTATAAAAACCCTTCGTTTTCCGCACCTCGCTCTCTTGCCAGCGCTTCACTCTGGTGCTCAGAAGCAGGAAAGGTTACTGCATGAGGCGGCCATTTTTGCTACCTCCACGTGGCCCAACCTGCTTCTCTAGCACCCAACTCTGAGGTGCCAGCGCAAATAAAGATTTGTGTTTCCTCTTCACACCGAACCCCTCCTCTCTCTCTTCTCCACGGCCTGCGCACAACATCTGGCTCAACAACAGATGACAAGCTTTCTTGTATTTGTTTTAAATTATTCAATCTCTGTGTGTGTGTGTGTGTGTGTGTGTGTCTTTGTTTTAGTGAATGCATAGGAGGTATAAATTCTTAACCAGGTGGTGGCATAGCTGGTTAAGTACATACATTAGTAGTGCACAAGGACCCAGGTTCAAGCCCCTGGTCCACCAGGAGGGGGAAAGCTTCGAGAGTGGTGAAGTAGGGCTGCAGGTGTTTCCCTGCAGTTATTGCTCCATCTCCTCTCTCAGTTTCTTTGTCTCTATCCAATAATAAAATCAATAAAAATATATTTTTTGAAAAAAAGGAAGTGGAGGTTCTGGGAAAGCTCCTGCCAGAAGAGAAAAAACCACAGTAGCTCAGGGCAGAGCTCAGTGCCCAGAGATGACAGGATGAAGAGGTACTGGTGACAGGATATCAGAAGCCAGGGCTGTGAGACACCCAGTAAGTTCATTTCATCGATTGACTGCAAGGGGGAAGTAACTTCCTCCCCAAGTGATTGTGGAAGAAGAATCAATTCTAGAGAGTAAGTAGGAGCTTGGAAATAGAAAAGGCTCATCTGGGGTATTGGGAGGTGGCACACCTTGTTGAGCACACATATCATAATGTGTAAGGAACTGAGTTCAATCCCTTAGTCCTCACATTCAGGGAGGAAGTTTCAAGAGTGGTGAAGCAATTCTTCAGATATCTTTCTTCCTCCCTCTCTATCTCCCCCTCCCCTCTCAATTTTTCTCTGTCATTTAAGCACTTAGCCTCAACAATAACCCTGGTAGCAATGAAAGAAAGATATAAAGAAAGAAGAAAGATAAATATGGAAAAAATAGAAGAGATTTCATCTGGATGTGTCCTTACTAATCACAATAAAACTGTCTGATTTTTTTTTTAAAGCTTCCACTAAGTTAGATAAGGGTTACAAAATCTCTAACAATGTACTTTGAACACAGTAGGTCCTCAAAAAAATGTCAGCCCCTTCTATTCCACTGATTTTTGTGGTGTCCTTGGTGCCTGTAAAGCTCTTGTACTTGGGTTCTCCTAAGATCATACTCCATGAGTGAGGCTGGTCTGGTGGTCATAGTCTTGTCCTCCTAGGAGATGAATCTGTACAAGACACTTTTCAGAACTTGGCTCTTCTATCATAATCCTTTCCTAGCATCCCAAGTCTGTTTCCTTTGTCTTTACTATCTTCCATAGAACTAGGACACTACAGCAGTATGTAACTTTCCAATTTGGGGCCTTAAGGATCTCTTCCTTTATCAGTATTTCACTGAGGAACTGAATGTTTGCTTCTATGGCACTGGTGCCTTCATAGGACCTCTTATGTCCACACCTATTTTGTCATTGTGTTGTTTCTTATCTCCTCAAGACACTGGCAGTGGCACCTGGCACCTCAGACTTGGACCAAGCAAGGGATGCAACCTAACCACTGATTTGTAGGCCAAGAGTTCTATAGGAGCGACAGATTGTATTATAGTATAATGGTTATGCAGAAAGACTTTCATGTCTGAGGCTCCAAAGTCCCAGGTTCAATTCCCCGTACCACCATATGTCAGAGCTAAACAGGGCTATGGTTTAAAAAAGAAGAAGAAGAAAAAGAAGGGAGAAGGGATGGGGAGGAGGAGGTGGAAGAGGAGGAGGAGAGCAGGAGAAGACAGAAAGAAAAACAGAAAGGAAGGAGGAGTAGGAGTAGGAGTAGGGAGTGCTGAGGGGATGATCCACAGATGGTGAACATTGCTGTGATGTCTCATCTCTCTCTCTTTTCTCTCTCTCCCTGTATCTCTCCATCTCTCTTTTCCATCTCTATATGTCTCCATCTCTCTTTTCCATCTCTGTATCTCTCCATCTCTATTTTCCATCTCTTTTCCATCTACTTCTCTATCAGAAATTTAAAAATAATAGTTAAAAGCAGTGGAAACAAACATCTACAGAGGCTCAGTGCCACACAAAATCATCAATTATTAACTGTGTTCAGAAAAATTTGAAAAGATAGAAGCAAGAAAGGTGTCTCTGCTTCTTAACAGGTTAATGTCCCTAGCATATTAAGACTCCACCTTTCTCAAAGTATTTGATGATAACCACCCCCTAAGAGCCCTTTCTACAAGTATAGTCACTTCAGAAAGTAAGATTTCAGTGGGGAGCCTACGATGCAATCCCTCTTAGCTATCCTATTAGCTCTCTTTCTTTATTTACCTTTTATTGATTTAATAATGATCGACTAGACCATAGGAAAAGAGGGGTACAATTTCACAGACTACCCATCAGCAGAGTTCCTCATCACCCCCCACCACCACCGCAAATAGCAAAAACATTAATAAGGAAAAGAGGAGAAATGATGGGGTATGGAGGGATGGTTTGAAAAAGTGGGATACATTGGGATGGTTTGGTCTTTGTGGAGATGTGGTGTTGAAATTGAAGAAAGAGGGGCAGAGTGAGAGAGAGAAGGGACAACATCTGAAAGCTGTGATTGGAAGCTGGAAGTAGGTGTCTATAGGTTTTCATGCTTATGGCTAGAAGGTAAGATTACTAGAAACCTTCTCCCGGCATGGCTGACGGCTGTAGATGAGAGGTCAACTAGGTGGATGTGAAGCTAGAGGCCTGTGATCGAATCCCTAGAGTCGGATGTCTCTACTGAAAGGTAAGTCCCGAAGGTAAGTGGAGATGCCAGCTTTCTACTTTTCCTCTCTTCTATCAACTACACATACACATCACATACTCACATCTCTGATGCCTAGAAAGCCAGAGATGTGGGTGCCTGCCTGCCTGCCTGACAGGGTTGTGGTGAGACGTTTCGTTGCTTATAGAGGTCACCTTATTTCTGAGAGAAGAGAAGAGAAAAGACAAGACAGAAGCAAGAAAGGTGTCTCTGCTTCTTAACAGGTTAATGTCCCTAGCAAATTAAGACTCCACCTTTCTCAAAGTATTAGATGATAACCACCCTCTAAGAGCCCTTTCTACAAGTATAGTCACATCAGAAAGTAAGATTTCATCATATATAGTGGGGAGCCTATGATGCAATCAACAGTGTTCTGGGAGGTGGTGCAGTGGATAAAGCACTAGAGTCTTGACCATGAGGTCCCGGGTTCAATCCCTGGCAGCACATGTACCAGACAGAGTGATGTCTGGTTCTTTCTCTCCCTCCTATCTTTCTAGTGAATAAATCAAATTAAAAAAAAAATTCTCGGGAGTCAGGCGGTAACACAGCGTGTTAAACATGCATGGTGCGAAGCACAAAGACGGGAGTAAGGATCCCAGTTTGAGCCCCCAGCTCCCCACCTACAAGGGGTTCACTTCACAGGATGTGAAGCAGGTCTGCAGGTGTCTATCTTTCTTTCCCCCTCTCTGTCTTCCCCTCCTCTCTCCATTTCTCTCTGTCTTATCCAACAACAACAACAGCAATAACAACAACAATAACAACCACCACCATTATAAACAACAAGAACAACAAAAGGGAAAAAATAAAAAGAAAAAAAAGAAAAACAGAGAGATAGAGAAAGAGAGAAAAGGAGAAGGAGTTGGCCTGTGATCTTATTTTATTAGTTTTTTGTTCTTTGCAGAGCCAAGTTCTTGCACATGCATCATTTCATGGATCCAGTCCATCTTTTCATTCAAATAGAGAGGAAAGAGCAAGAGAGAGAGAAGATAACTTCTTTTCCTGGTGACATAATACTTCCTATGTGGTTCTGGGGTTCAAACCTGGGAAAATCACCTGGTAAATTATTTCTGGCCTTAAGGAACAATAAGAACAAAAACTTTCTTGTTTGCATCTGTATTCTTGTTATAAGCATTAAATATTATGTGTTTTTAATCCCCTATTACAATCTCATTCCAGTGATACACATTTTTAATATTTGATACATATACTTTGAGACCCATTTATATTCATACATTAATTTTTTATTCATTTTATCTAATAATGGCATATATATATTTCTGAATCATTCTTTTTGACTTAGTAACAATGACCTAGATATCTTTCTAGGTCATTTAGAAAGATAGTAAGAAGAGTTATGTTTTTAAAATATTATTCTAAGGAAAGGATATGAACATTTAAAATATTTTTTCCCTTTGTAGTCTGTTATCTTTATTTGATAGCGACAGCCAGAAATCAATGGGGAGGAGTGATAAGGAAAGAGAGGCAGAGAGACACCTGCAGCCCTGCTTCACCACTCATGAAATTTTCCCTCTGCAAGTGGTGACTAGGGGCTTGAGCCCGGGTCCTTGCACACTATGTGTGCTTCAGTAGATGCACCACTGCCCAGCCCTGAACTTTTTAAATGTTAAAAGTGATATATCTTGGGCACCAGACAGTGGCACACGGGGTTAAGCACACATGGCAAGAAGCACAAGGACCCCAGAGCAAAGATCCCTGTTCAAGGCCCTGGATCCCCAGCTCCCCATTTGTAGGGGAGTTGCTTCATAAGCAGTGAAGCAGGTCTGCAGGTGTCTAGCTTTTTCTCCTCCTCTCTGTCTTCCCCTCCTTTCTCTATTTCTCTCTGTCCTATTCAACAACAATAATAACAATAATAACTACAACAATAAAACAACAAGGGCAACAAAAGGGAATAAACAAATAAGAAGAATGAGTAGAATGCTTTCGAAAATATAACTAAGAAGTCCGTACTCTAACTAGATTATAATTTTTCTGTCATGAATGGAGCTTCACCGCTTCAAGGCAAATTTTTCAATTTGCAAGAGCGAAACATAGAAAAAAAATTAAAGGCTATCTTTTTGGTGTTTTGTGGGTAGCTATGATTTTTTTTTTTTAGATTATGGAAACTGTGGTAAGGTCTTGACTTAAAAACTGAAGCATCTGAGAAGATAGTAACAGCAAATGCTGGAATGTTGTGTGGACAAAAGAACTGGACTGCTGGTGGGAATGGAAATGGGTCTAACCCCTGTGGAGAGCAGTCTGAACAACTTTCAGAAGGCTAGAAGTGGACCTACCCTACAACCCTGCAATTTCTCTCCTGGGGATACATCTTAAGGAACCAAACACCCACCAAAAAAGATTTGTGTATACCTATGTTCATAGCAGCACAATTTGTAATAGCCAAAACCTGGAAGCAACCTAGGTCTCCAACAACAAAGAAAGTTGTGTATATGTACACAATGGAATACTGTTCAGCCATTCACCTCATTCACCTCTTGGGTGGAGCTTGAAGGAATCATGTTAAGTGAGATAAACCAGAAAGAGGAGCATGAATATGGGCTGATCTCACCCATGGACAGAAGTTGAGAAAGAAGAACAGAAGGGGAAACACAAAGTAGAACTTGGACTGGGTCTAGTGTGTTGCACCAAATTAAAGAACTCTGGGAAGTGGGAGTTTCAGGTCCTGGTACACTATGGCAAAAGAGGACCTAGGTTGGGGGTGAAAGTGTTTTGCAGAAAACTGAGAAATTTTATGTGCGTACCTATAATTGTATTTACTATAAACTATTAATCCCCAAATAAAAAAAATCAAAGCAGCTGACACACAACATTAGTTACTTTCCGCCATCAGTCCATTCTCCAGCCATCAGTGGATCCCAGGAGAAGAAGGGTCAGAGCAGTAAGCTGGATATCAACAGAGCAAGAGGGCATTTCCACCAAACATTCATTTATATCCAATTCAGTTCTCCCAAGTTCTCAGGTTACTACATTGTATGCTAATGATGTCTGATAATCATACCTACAGGGCCCTGCCTTCCTCTTTGTTTATTGGCTCTGACAAGTCACAGATTTCCAACAAAACAGAGAGGAAAAGATACCATAAACCACAACTTCCTTCAGTATAGTGGGGGTCAGATATCCAGATGTCATCTTATAGAATAATGGAAATAGTTATGAGAACAAGCATGTTACTTTAGTATATTTCCTTGCTAAAGAATCTGTCTATATAGCATTGTATCCTTGTACTATCAACAGGAATTTGACTTTTTTTTTCTTTTTTATCCAGAGCACTGTTCAGCTCTGGCTTATGGTGGTACAGGGGATTGAACCTGGGACTTTGGGGCCTCCAGCACAAGAGTCCCTTTGCATAACCATTATGCTATCTACCCTCACCCTGGAATTTGATTTATTACGTTAACAAGGTAGCCTTGTGATTATACTCTAAAATGTAGAACTATCAACACTGATGAAACTGCAGAGAATCGTGTCAAGTGAAATAAGACAGAAAAAAGAGAAATAGCCAGATGATCTCTCACTCACAGGTGGAATTTAAGAAACATAGTTAGGAAAAATACAGATGGTCTATTTCAATAAACTCAGGAATTCAAAAGTGAGAGATGAAAGGGGTTAAACTGGAGTGGGGAATCTTATACCCAATGTTGGAGACAAGTGACAAGGGTGGGTGTTATGTGTTAACACATTTCTTGGGGAAATGTGAAATTTTACCCCTGTGACAGCAGCAGTCTTATAAATCAACAATTCCTCAATGAAGTATTTTAGCCAGAAAAAAAAATTGTAGAACTGAGTAACTGATTCAAATTTCTGAATTTAAATAGAAATTTAACAGTTTATATATAGTTTTAGAACATTTCACCGGCCTTAAGCTGCATTATATATTTGGTGCTGAATTCTCATGCATATATAATACCAAAACCAACAGCCTTCCACAGATCAATGTTTTCACTTTTCTATATTTAGTGAGAGAAAGGGAGTTGGAGAAAGACAGACAGACAAATGGCTTCTATGTAGTACCAAAGTTGGAACTCAAGGCCTCAAATATGACAAGGCACAAACACTAACAGGTGAATTATCTTCTTGCCCTGAAGCTTCACTCTGTTTTTAAGTTTGCTTTAATTCCCAAGAATCAATTTCTAGGCTGGGGAAGATTTCTCATTCTGACAACCGAGGGACCTAAAAACAACCATCTGTCAACATTTAAAAACATTTAAAAAATTAATTCAGTTTGTAACCAAATATCAGTTGAAGGCCATTAAATTTGACAGAGAAAATTCACTAAGATTGGAAGGGGAGATTTGTAAGATGACATTCAAAGAAATTTTGTAAACCCATATTCAAGACTTAAGGAAGAATTGAATTCAACTCATTTGATCAAGACATTCATTATTCATTTAAAAATTATTTCTATAACCTCTAAATGGATTTTTCTGTGAATATAAAGAAAAATTTATTTACACAAAATTGAAAAACAAACAAACAAAAACCCTAAAGTGAATCATAAAGAACTGTCACCTTGGGTAAATGATTACTCACTCTTTAGACACAATGTGTGTTTTGGCTTCCAAGGTTAAGACAGAGAATTATGAAAACCCCGGGTGGGAACCAGAACAGCAGTTGGAACACAGTCCTTGATTACCTGAGGTCTTGGGTTGGATCCCCAGCACCACATATGCCAAGGTGAAGTTCTGGCTATCACCCACATAATAAAAGCCACTGAAAAAAACAGCTCTGAAAATCATTACAGATGTGTACTGACTCTGACAGTGAAAATTGTATGAATCACTAAGTGAGCAGCACCTTCACCAGTACCTAGAACTCAGAAAGCAATGTGTATCCTGCCACTTCAGGGTCCCTACCCCCTTTCCTGACTGTGTTGCTTATATTCACTCTAATTTTTTTCCCTCCAGGATTATCACTCGATTTGGTGCCAGCACTTTGAATCCACTGCTCCTGGTGGCCATTTTTCAACCCTTCAGCTTCTTTACTCGGGTGAGACCTTTCCTTTCATAGTATACTCTAATTCCATTTCAGGTGGTTCACTTTCTAACAAAGTCCCAAAACCCAGATATACACCAGTTTCTGTGAGAGAGAGCATATGTTCACACATATCCATAAACTACTGCAAAATATATACCTGAAAGCAGAAGTACACTAGAGTTGGCAGTGAGTACCTCCCTAACACTTCCTCTCCACTATTCCAAGCTTTGAGTCCATGATTGCTCAACAATTTGTTTGGCTTCGTATGTTAACTCTCTTTTCAATCACCAGGTTCCAGATGTCATCAGGATGCTGGCCAGGCTTCCCTGGATTGAAAAAAATATATATATTTTTTAAAAAGAATCATGGTTGGAGCCCCAGGCTCCCCACCTGCAGGGGGTCGCTTCACGGTCAGTGAAGCAGGTCTGCAGGTATCTGTCTTTCTCTTCTCCTTTCTGTCTGCCCCTCCACGCTCAATTTCTCTGTCCTGTCGAACAACAACGACAGCAATAACAACAATAATAGTAACAACAGCAATGATAAACAACAAGGGCAACAAAAGGGAAAAAGTAGTCTCCAGGAGTAGTGCATTCATAGTGCAGACACCATTCTCCAGGCACCGAGCCCCAGCAATAGTGCTGGAGGCAAAAAAGAAGAAAAGAGAAAGACACTTGCAGACCTGCTTCATCACTTGTGAGGCCACTCCCCTGCAGGCGGGGAGACCGGAGCTAGAACCGGAATCCTTGAGCAGGATCCTTGCACTTAATACAATGTGCTCATAGCCCCCTTTAAACTTTTTAAAATTATCTTTATTTATTTATTGGATAGAGACAGCTAGAAATTGAGGGGGGAGGGGGGATAGGGAGAGAGACAGAGAGATACCTGCAGCCCTGCTTCACCACTCAAAAAGCTTTCCCCCTACAGGTGGGGACTGGCAGCTCAAATCTGGATCCTTGCGCATCTTACCATGCATTCAATCAGGTGAGCCACCACCCAGCCCCCTTTACATTCTTTTTGGTATTCACAGACTTGTCTCTTGAAGCATGTACTTCGGATTGTGAATACTGGTTATGTTGTTTATCTTTTTTTTTCTTCATAATCATATTTAATTTTAAGCCACCATGGTTATCACTGGATCTCAGTGTCTCACAGCTTCAGTGTTTCTGGTCACCACTTTTTAAAAAAAATATTTATTTTATTTATTTATTCCCTTTTTGTTGCCCTTGTTGTTTTATTGTTGTAGTTATTATTGTTGTTGTCGTTGTTGGATAGGACAGAGAGAAATGGAGAGAGGAGGGGAAGACAGAGAGGAGGAGAGAAAGATAGACACCTGCAGACCTGCTTCACCGCCTGTGAAGCGACTCCCCTGCAGGTGGGGAACCCGGGTTCGAACCGGGATCCTTATGCCAGTCCTTGTGCTTTGCGCCACCTGCACTTAACCCGCTGCGCTACAGCCCGACTCCCACCACTTTATTTTTTATAGAGGGTGAGAGACAAAGAGAGATAGAGAGGGAGAGAGTCAGAGACAAGGACAGACACCTACATCACGGCTCATGAAGTGACCCTTTCACCCACAGGTGGGGACTGGAGACTTGAACCTGGCTCCTAGAGCATGCTGATGTTTGCACTCCATAAGGTGACTCATCACCTGACCAGCCTTTTCTCTTTCAATGTTGTCCTTATTCTTTCCAGGAGTATAGATATATGGAAGAAGAAGCAAGGCTTTTGGGATATCGAGAGGTCTCCATGTTGTGATGAAAAAAATAGCTTAGCAGGTACATTTGTGAGGTCCTGGGCTTAATTGCTGGCCCCACACATGCCAAACAGAGTGGTTCTCTGTTCTTTCTCATATAAAACAAATCTTACAAAAAAAAAAAAAGGCTTCCAAGGATCACACCATGAGGATGAAAGCTATGTACTATAGATGCTAGGGAGAAACTAACAGAACCTTGCCAGCTCCTTAGAAGAATCAAGAATGACTAGATAATATTTCTCTCTCTTTATTTTGCTGTGCCGGCTGTGAGTCTACTGCTCCAAAGCCACTCATTTCAGGACCAGTTTTCTTCGAGTGGCAGAGTAGGGTGACCCAACCTCCTTTTGGAGAATGGTTGTCAGACTTTTAAATAACTATTTTTCAAAGCTCTGACACAGAAATGCTTTGTGCAAATTACGTTCTGATGGGGGCCAGTTGGTGGTGCACCTAGTCAAGCACACATATTACCATGCACGAGGACCCACGTTCAAGCCCTTGGTCCCCATCTGCAGGTGAAAATTTTCATGAGTGCTGAAGCAGTCCTGCAGGTGTCTCTCTGTCTCTGTCTACCCCTTCCCCTTGATTTCTCTCTGTCTCTATCTAATAGTAAATTTAAAAAAGTATGTTCTGTTGTTTTACTGGGAGTCACCCAGAGTCTAGAATTAAGAATTCCAAAAGAGGTTTGAGATTACTCTGTAGATTCGATGACATTTAATACCATAAAATACCATGGTACGAAATACCAATAGTCCAACACAAGAACAAGGACTAGGGCTTAGGATTTAGAGCTGTGCTGTTTGAAGGATGGATGCTGTTACTGACTTTGTGTAGCTATGAACTAAGCCACAGTCATTAAGTTGTTCAGGTCCCCAAGATAATATTTAGCCATTGCTTCAATTGACTGTACTAATAGGCAATGTCTTAAAATATTGAGAATATCTGGCTTGTAATATGTTTAATTTTCAATATGATTAGAAAAGAAAAGCAATTCTAATTAAGTCCCTCATTCATTTTAATTTGGGTTAGCAGATGTTCTGTGTGTACTGTGATAAACTATTTAATTTGTATTATGGAAGAGTCTGTAATAACAATTTACCAGTTTTTTTTTTCATTAGTGTGATTTTAAATTCCTCCATAATGTTGCTGTAAAAAAATATAATGCATTTTATTTTCAGATTCACATAGAACATCCCAAGACCAAAAATGAGTTCACAAAACGCAGGCAATATTTTTAAATTCATTTTGTTGAAAGAGGGAAATAAAGGGAAGGACAGTAAATGAGAGATAAAGGAAAAAAAAAAGGGAAAAGCTCTCAGCTTGCCAAGCCTCTTACAGCCCTTGTGAAAACATCTGGTGATGGTGGTGGGAGGGAGTGGTTCCAATGGGAAATATCCCTACTTCTAGAACATTGCTAGGATTCATGAACTTCTCATAGGTATAGATATGCAGATATATTAATGAAACAATTTTATTTTTATTTATTATTCACTTTTATTTTTTTCTTTTTCTGACAGAGACAGAGAAGAATAGAGTGAAGGAAGAGAAAGAGGGACACCTGCAGCACTGCTCCACTGTTCATAAATCTTCCTCCCCTGCAGGTGGGGCCCAGGAGCTTGAGCCTAGGTCCTTGAGAGTGGTAATATGTGCACTCCACTGGGTGCAGTTCTGCTCAACCCTACGAGATATTTTTGTACCAGCTGCCTTCCAAATAAAAAGAAGGAATGTACAAATCAGTGTTTTAGCTTTGCAACCACAGAGGTTTTCTTAAGTCTTATTTAAAGTTAGTCAATAAGCACTTGTTGTATTAAGGCCTATAAATTTTAGGTATAGTTTTTTCTTATAGTGTAGTAGATAACAAATGTAATTTACACCATAAGATTATCTTAATGACCAGAGAACAAGTGATATATATATATATATATATATATATATATATATATATATATATATATATATATTCAGTCTACCTGAACATTTTTCAATCATTTATTGTATGTAGATTGTAGCTGTTTTATTGACTATTTCATTTTTAGATGTTCTGATAATTCTTAGCTCTTAATTTTAGTTTTCCCAAATTCTCTCATCACTCAAGTTACAGGTTCCAATTGTCTACTTGCAATTCTTACTGGAAATATGACTGGTAAAAATGGTCAAGTCTGAGACCTTGTAATAAAAATAAGATACATCAGAAAAATAATCAACAACTCTCAGAGATCAGTGTATAGATGGGTCCAGAAAAAATAGCTATGGCTGATATGCTGAAAAGTGACCTTAACAGAACCATATAGTCTATGCAGAGTTGATTAAAGGGCAGTTGTTCTTCTAATCTATACTTGACCCTGAATCTCAGAGACCACTGGACCTTGTCAATGACTTCATCCTTACACTGGTGAATAAAACTTACAAGACAATGCTTTAGTCATGTAAATCATTAGTAGAAAGTTTCACATTCAACTCCTCTAGGGGCTGAGGGGTCAGGAAAATGGAGAGTGAGTGGGACCGGGTGGTGGTACACCTAGTTGAGTGCACATGTGACAATGCTCAAGGACCCGGGTTCGAGCCCCAAATCTCCACCTGCAGGAGAAAGCTTTGAGAGTGGTGAAGCAATGTTGCAGGTGTCTCCCTGTCTCTCCCTCTCTATCACACCCTTCCCTCTAGATTTCTGGCTGTCTCCAATAAATAAAATAAAGATAAAAAGAAAAAAAGTAAAAGACAATGGTGAGTTGAATGCGGAGCCCAGACCCTTTAGGAGCCTTCAATACTCACCCTAATCCAAGAATGTGAATGCCATATCATCAGTTTCTTCACATTTCAGAAAAGATGGAGACATGGGGGTATCATGCTCTACAAATTTAAAAATATCCCCATGAAGTAATTGCAAAATCAAATCAAACCTATCTGTGGGTTTGGGCTGTGCCTCAGGTGCTAAGAGTGAAGAAAAGCTGCGTACAGTATCTGAAAATATTGTGGACAAAGCCTGCAGCTACTGGAGGAAAACATCAGATGTTCCTGTTTCCCATTTTCTCAGGTCTCAGACAACTGATGTGTGATTTCTATACAGAGATCAGCACTAACCACTGCATCATCAAACACAGGTAGTATTTAAAGTCTTTTCATCCAAGTTTTGCTTCATGCAAATTAGCTAGTCTCCAAGGAAACCCAGTCTGCAATCACTTTTCTGGGGGTTGAGAGTGGCCTATATGAAGCGATATCTCTCTGAACAGTGGCAAAATTAATAGATGGAAACCAAGATGGGGTCATCTGTCACTTGAGTAGCACCGATTCATCCCTGCAGTGGCCAGAAAGACAGGCTTCTATCAGCTTCACCTTGGCGGTGTCAGCAGTGTGGAGAGCCCACAATAAGTGTGCTCTACTTTTAACCTTCACTCTTGTCACTTCCCCAATGTTTATTGCTTTATTCCACATGACTACTTTTGTAGAATGTGAGTCTATTACTATTTCATCATACACCTGGGAAGACTGCAGAAGCAGGAGTTACATTTCCAACAGTCAGAAAGGGAAAGAAGATGATAATTTTTGGTTTCTTCCAGCTTGTTTCAGGCCCTGCTATTTCCACTATATGTTTTGGTCATCTCACTGTTATTGTTCACAACTGTATTTAAAAGAAAAACAAAAAACCCATTACCTTTCAGATATGGCTATTGGGTAAGATTTATTGCACCCCAAAGTTTGATCTGGAAAATTCCTTCCCAATTAAAACAAAAAGAGAATGGCTCTGTTACCCATTGTATAGAATTTTTAAAAAATGATTCAAAGATATTATTATTTATTTTATTTTATATTTATATGTTTACCAGCGTTCTGACTTATGGTGGTGCTGACATTTAAGCCTGGAACTTTGGAGCCTCAAGCATGAGAGTCTCTTTGCATAACCATTATCCTATTTCCTCTGTTCCTATGGAGTTTTTTTAAATTTTTATTAAAATGGAAATATTGACAAGACCATAGGATAAGAGGGGCACAACTCCACACAATTCCCATCACCAGAACTCCATATCCAATCCCCTCCCATGATAGCTTTCTCATTCTTTATCCCCCTGGGAGTATGGACCCAGGGCCATTATGGGGTACAGAAGGTGGAAGGTCTGGCTTCTGTAATTGCTTCCCACTGAACATGGGCACTGACAGGTTGATCCATACTCCCAGCCTGTCTCTCTCTTTCACTAAGTGGGGTAGGGATCTGGGGAGGTGGAGTTCCAGGACACATTGGTGGGGTCCTCTGTCCAGTGAAGTCAGGTTGGCATCATGTTAGCATCTGGAACCTGGTGACTGAAAAAAGAATTAAGATATAAAGCAGAACAAATTGTTGACTAATCATGGACCTAAAAGTTGGAATATTGCAGATGAAGAATTGGGGTCTCTGTTTTGGAAAAAGCTAGTAGATATATTTTAGGTATATTCCAAGAGGCCCATGACTTTACTAGTTTTTGCCTGAGCCTGACATCTAACATGCAGGTGGATCCAGATTATTGTCTGGTGAGATGGTTTCTGTCATAGTTGGAAAAAGGGCTAGAAAGCTGGATCAGGGAAGAGAGTAGCTCCCAAATATGGGGAAAGTACATAAATATTGTTAACTGTAAACTCCACTGATTTGATCTGGGGCCCATATTTATCACAGGAGCCTATGTAACCTCTGCATCCCTGTAGGTCTGAGCTCACATTCCATGGTCATGGCTAAGAACATTCCAGACTGCACCAATTTCAGGACCCATCATCCTTGAGTGATTAGCAGAGTATGTTATCTAACCTCCTTTCAGAGAATGGAACACTCCCCACCCTTGTTGATCCACATTGAGAGCCAGGTCCTATAGAGGCCGATCAATGGGTCCATTATGTTTTTCCTGATGGAGGTGACCAGTGACAGTGGTGAGAGAGATCTGTAGATGTCTAGGCTCATCATATCTGTGTGGAAATCCCAGGACACCCTGATAAGGGCCCCAAGTGTTGGAGTGACCTGGTAGTGACTAAAGAGTCATCATTAAAGTATGCCAGGCATGAAATGTCAATCCTTCAGCTTCATTACTATGTTGAGACCTTTCCTAGCTCATAGGACTCTTTAATTCTATTTCTGGTGGTACACTTTTTTTTAAATTTCTTTATTGGAGAATTAATGTTTTACATTCCACAGTAAATACAGTAGTTTGTACATGCATAACATTTCTCAGTTTCCCATATAACAATACAACCCCCTTTAGGTCCTCTGTCATCCTTCTTGTATTCTCCCCACCCACCCACCCACCCACCCCAGAGTCTTTTACTTTGGTGCAATACGCCAATTCCACTTCAGGTTCTACTTGTGTTTTCTCTTCTGATCTTGTTTTTCAATTTCTGCCTGAGAGTGAGATCATCCCATATTCATCCTCTGTTTTCTGACTTATTCCACTTAACAGGATTTCTTCAAGCTCCATCCAAGATGGACCGAAATGGTGAAGTCACCATTTTTAATAGCTGAGTAGTATTCCATTATGTATATAGACCACAACTTGCTCAGCCACTCATCTGTTGTTGGACAGCTGGGTTGCTTCCAGGTTTTGGCTATTACAAATTGTGCTGCTATGAACTTATATGTACACAGATCTTTTTGGATGGGCATGTTGGGTCCCTTAGGATATATCCCCAGGAGAGGAATTACAGGATCTTAGGGTAGGTCCATTTCGAGCCTTCTGAGAGTTCTCCAGACCGTTCTCCACAGAGGTTGGACCAATTGACATTCTCTGGTGGTACACTTCTTAACAAGCCTCAAAACCTAGATATAGACCAGGGTCCATGAGATAGGCATATGTACATATATCCAGAAGTTCGGAAAAAAGATATACCTTAAAGCAAAAGTAAACAGTACTTTTCAGTGAGTCAATAAATGTAGCAAACAAGTAGACAGACCTAAAAATACACCATAAAGAATCTAATGAAATAGTTTCTCCTTAGACCTAGATACCCTCCTCACCTACCTCCTATAGCACATTCCTCAATCACTCCAAAGCTAACCTTGTCAGACAAAGTAAGGACCACAAGAGCTTCTTCCTCCTGAAGGTGGGGATGGGGGCTTTGAATCCTGATCCTTATGTATGGTAATATGTGTACTCTGTGGGTTATGGGGACCCTAAATTTACAGTAAGTAAATTAGAATTAGTACCCTGAATTTGGGACTGGTCTCTGAAGTCTAGGTAGTCTTGTGGAGGAGTGAAAGACTGAGCCATTGCTCTGTGGAATTTGTGCTAATTCCAGTTCTTCTTCTAGCGTTTGCCCTTCTTCCGCCAGTCAACAGCGTCAGGTTGAGCCTGATGTCTGCTTGTTGCTGGCTTTGAAAGTGACTGGGATCCATGTGGATTCAGTTGGCTAGGAAGGATCGTCAGTTTCCCCAATAAATGGGTACTCACGGGATGCACCCGAGAAGGTCGATCCAATGCATCCTGTTAATTCCAGTTGCAATGAGTGTCAAAATTTAATTTTGGGATAAACAGTTTGTGTTCAGAGAATCAGTTGTATTTACTGGAAAACACTCTAAACACACACACACTCTCTCTCTCTCTCTCATACACACACACACATACACCTTTTCCATGTTTAATGATTACTAGCATCATATTAGTCTAGGCCTATTCTTATGTTCTTTTCTTTCCCTACTAAAATTAGAAAATTAAATAATTCTTATGTTATATTTAAATAGTTTATTCATTCATTATTTATTTTTTTATAGAGACAATAGAGAGATTGAGAGAGAAGGGGGAGATAGGGAGAGAGACACCTGCAGCCCCGCTTCGCCACTCATGATGCTTCCCTCTTGCAGGTGGGGGTGTGGGGCTTGAACCCAAGTCCTTGTGCCCTACCACCTAGCCCCACATTTTCACGTTTTAGTGGATAAGCAGATCATCAGAAAAAATTTCAGTTGGTTTAAGGGCAGGAACCTTTGGTGAACACGGCTTATTTCTGCGGCAGATAGTAAGCAGTGCTATTTTTCTCCTGCTATGTTATAAATATGTATTTTTCCCAATGGATAGATTTGGGGGAGCTACTTAGAACTTTTTCATAATCTACCTTTATTGGTTTTTGAATTAATGTGAGTATGGAATTTAGAATGCTAATTCAAAGTGAATTTAGAAAGAAAAGAATAAAAACTTGAGGAAGAGGACAACTTGGTGGAAGGTATGATATGCAGACACCCATAATGGGGAAGATAGAAAACCTTCTCTGTGACAATAATGGTCCTATAAATCAACATTTCCCCAGTAGCATGATCCATTAGAGAATAAATAAATGGAGGCTGAGTGGTGGGGCAATGGTTGAGCACAAATATTACAATGTGCAAGGAGCCAGGTTCAAGCACCCAGTTCCCACCAGTAGGGAAAAGTTTCATGAGCAGTGAAACAAGCCTACAGCTGACTTCCTCCCTCTCACTGCCTCCCCTTCTCTCTTGACTTTTCTCAGCCTCTAGCCAATAAGTAATAAACAAATAAAACTTTAAAAATAATATAGATAAACGATTAAGTAAATCTTTTCAAAAGACCAAAAAATAAATATAGTAAAGAAATAATAAATCTGTGGACAATAATCTAAAACTCTGAAAATAAAGCCCAACATTTCTTATTTAATTGCAGTTACCTGAACTTTTCTGATTTTTAAAAATATTTATTTATTTATTTATTCCTTTTTGTTGCCCTTATTGTTTTTATTGTTGTAGTTATTGTTGTTGTTGTTATTGATGTCATCATTGTTGAACAGGACAAAGAGAAATGGAGAGAGGAGGGAAGACAGAGAGAGGGAGAGAAAGATAGACACCTGAAGACCTGCTTCATCACTTATGAAGCGACTCCCCTGCAGGTGGGGAGCTGGGGCCTCAAACCCGGATCCTTAGCCGGTCCTTGCGCTTAACCCGCTGTGCTACCGCCTGACTCCTTTGCATTTTCTTATGGCAGTTCAAGAAGACCAGTACAATATGCCTCCATAATGACTTGTAAGATATCAGTATTACAATTAAAATTCGAGCCCCGTGCTTTCTCACACTTCAAATACAAAGATTCTCTGCAGATGGTTATGGGGGGACAGGGTCATCCCAGAACAGGTGCTTCTGACTTTCATTTCTTCTGCAAACTTCGGATAGATGATTGCAGATACTTTCATTTTGGGGCTAAGAATTTCAGGGTGTTTCTTTTTTCTTTTTCTTTTCTTTTTTTTTTTTTTTTTACTGTGTTTCCAATTTGATTACAGACTGTGGATTTGGTTTCATTTCCTGAACAGAATTCTATCTGAAGGAAGAAAAATGATTTCTTCTAAAAGGCAGCAAGAGGCTTTTGACAGGTTGATGATCACATCTCAGTGAGAAGCCTTTATGAAACCTGGCTGAATCACCCAGCCTCACTAGCCTTGACAGTTCTTTGATCTATTCCCAAATCTCTGAGTGTTCCTTCAGCTTTCTGACAGCACTTCCTGGCATGTGACAAGCAATCGTTTTGCACTAGTATTAGTGACATTAAGAAAGACAGCTTTAGTGGCATCTGGTTGTTCCTTAGTGGCTAATATTTACTTCATCCAGTTTACTATCTGCAACTTACACTGGGCTGTTTGCATGCACAGTTACAAAGACAGATTAAGAAAAAGAAAACTTCACACTAAAGAGGCCCCAGAGTCTAGCAGTGTTCTATCTGCCACAAAAATAAATACATTAAAAAAAATAAATGTTCATAAAATCTGTTTTTTTACCATCAGGGTAATTACTGCAGGCTTGGTGCCTGCACAATTCCAATGTCTCTGGTGGCCACTGTTTTTTTTTTTTTTTTTGGTGATAGATGGTGAAAGACAGATACAGAGAGAGGGAGAGGGAAACAGAGAAGAGAGATACGAATAGCACTGCTGCTCTGCTCTTGAAGCTTTCCCGTGCATGTGGGGATTGGGGGTTTGAGCCCAGGTACTTGCTCATGGTAGAGTATGCATTTTTTAAAAGTTGTCATTAGGGTTATTGCTGTGGCTTGGTGTCTGCATCACAAATTCACTTCTCCCAGAAGCCATTCCCCACACCCCTGCCCTTTTTATTTATAGAGAAATAAATTGAGAGAAACAAAAAAGATGAATGTGCAAACCAAACCAAATCAGACACACTCTTGCACAATGTGAGAACTCAGATGGTTACTAGGGAAGGGGAGTTAGGGGACACAGAACCTTGGTGGAGGGGTATGGTGACTTGCACATATCATGTTTGGGTATGAAAATACTGCTGAATGTGAACCAGGAGGTGGTGTAATAGATAAAAAGTCGGACTCTCAAGCACCAAATCCTGAGTTCAATCCCTGGTATTGTATGTGCCAGAGTGATTCTCTGTTTTTTTTTTTTTTTTTTCTCTTTCTCTCTCTACATAAATAAGTAAATAAATGAGCTCTGAATATATGATAATTTTGTAAAATAATGATAAGTAATGATAATCTTTTAAAAAGCAGCATGGAGAGGCTGGGTGGTGGCACACTTGGTTGAGTATACATGTTGTTATGCACAAGGACTCAGGCTCAAGTCTTTAGTCCCCACTTGCAGGAGGGAAAGCTTTACATTTAGTGAAGCAGTGCTGCATCTCTCTCTCTCTCTCTCCCTTTCTCTCTCTCTCTCTGTGTCTCTCTCTCTCCATCCCCTCTCAAATTCTGTCTCTATCCAAACAAACAAAAAGCAGCCTGGAAACATTTGGGAGTTAAAATGGGTTTTATGTCCCAGAGTTCAGTAGTAGGTGGAAGACTAAACTGAACTAGGTCATAAGACAAGGGGAATTGATTTTCTTGGGGAAATCAGGGAAAGACAAGTCAGAGAGGAACATGAAGCAGGCAGTGTGGAGTCAGAAAGGCGATAAGAAAAGAGGACAGGAAAGGTGGGAGGTCCTAGAACATGATGGCAGAGGAGGACCTAGAGGGGGTTGAATTGTTATGTGGAAGACTGAGACATGTTACACATGTACAGACTACTGTATTTTACTGTTGACTATAAATTGTTAATCCCCTCAGTAGAGAAAAAAATAACAGGACAGGAGGTCAAAAGTCTGGTGACACAGAGGGGCTTCAGCAAAAGTTTTGTTGGGGCAACCAGAAGACTTCAGTAGCAAGCACATGTAGAGCTCAACTTTCTGTTGCATTGGGGCCCAAAACAGGTTGTACCATCATATGTATCTGACTGGCATGCTTCTTATTTTGAATGGAAAAACTAAGAATGGCTGGGAGATGCACTACTCACCTGGTAGAGTGCACACAATACCATTCTCAAGGACCCAAGTTTAAGCTCCTGGTCCCCACCTGCAGACAGAAAGCTCCACGAGTAGTGGAAAAGTGCTGCAGGTGTTTCTCTTCCATTCTCTCTCTCTCTCTCTCTCTTTTTCTCTCTCTCTTCCTCCCTCTCCATTTTTATCTCTCTCAGAAAAAATTAAGAGAGAGAGAGAGAGAATGAGAATAATGGCTGCAGAGAATGCTGGTATTGTCATGTAAGCACTGAACCCCAGCACTTCTTCTTCTAGCGTTTGCCCTTCTTCCGTAGCCAGTCAACAGCGTCAGGTTGAGCCTGATGTAAAGTTTCGAGACCTCCTTTGAATCTGGAGAGGTGGCAGTCGTTGACTATGTGGGTCATAGTCTGTCTGTAGCCACAGGGGCAGTTCGGGTCGTCTCTGGCTCCCCAGAGATGGAACATAGCGGCGCACCGGCCATGGCCTGTTCGCTAATACTAATGACAACTTCCTTGTCCTACTGTTCTTTCTTTTCCTCCTCTTCTTCCTCATTATCATCATCATTTAAAAAACAGAGCTCCAAGAACAACATTTTATCTCATTGTCTATTTTGCTAAAAACATGAAGTCAAACTCTGCAGGGAGGCAGGAGGTGGCAGTCTTACAGATTTATCACCCTAAGCTGGAGTTTGTAGGCACCCACACGTGTCGCATCCTTTCCTCACCACTCCTTAGTTCTTGCTGCAGCTCAGCCCCATTGTTGTTTTGTATCAACTTTGTACTAAGATACCATCTGGAATTCACAGAAAATTTAAAAACTATACAAAAATTACCCATATATCCTGCACCTAAATTCACCTATCATTAACATCTTCATTATCTCTTCTTTTTTGGAGGGAAAGCTTTCCTCTACTTACTTAGGTCAGTTTAGGAAAAACAATAAAAAACAACAAACAAACAAAACAACCTAGCATTGAAAATTCCAAGCAGAGCCAGGTGGTAGCATACCAGGTGAGTACACACATTACAGTGCTCAGGGAGCCTGGTTCAGCCCTTGGGGCTGCCACCTGCAGGGGGGTATCTCATGAATAGTGAAGTACTTGCATCACTCTCTCTCTCTCTCCTCCTTCCCTCCTTGCAATTTCTCTCTGTCACTATCTAAAAATAAATCAGTTAATAAATAAGAAAATTCCAAGCAGGCAAAACTAGTTTATGCAAACAAACTCAATATTATCCAGCTTATTTTGTGAGACTGACTCAACCTGGGTCACTTTGTTTATACCTCCAGAAATCATAAAGCTTACACTGTTTTCCAACATTGATATGAGGGGACTCTGAGCCAACTCCTGTCATTTAAGGAAATTCTATTATTATAACCTATCACTGTGAGCAAAGACCAGGCACTGCCTCCTCATGACCTCAGGTGCTTCATAACATTATATCCCTGAACCTCATTCCACGTTCTGTTCTATCCTGTCCGATTGTATTCTAACTTCAATTTATCTTTTTGACTAGTGCACTGCTCAGGCCTGGCTTGTGGTGTTAGTGGGGATTGAACTTGGTCTTCCAGTGCCTCAGGCATGAGAGTCTGTTGTGCAGTCCTCTATACTATTTCCCAGCCCCTTCCTTCCATGTTTTGGCTTGCTTCCGGTTTGCCTTCTTGGTGTGTCCACAATCAACTTTTACTAGTTCCTACTTCAGAAGATTCATCAATTTTACCTTGACTATTTTTGAACCTTTGACAGGAGATTTGTGACTTAATTGATAATAGCCAAACTAATGGGGGGAAAGGCAAAAATTATTTGCATGTGTGCAGGAGTAATCATAATTGCTTGTGTACTAGTGAAGTTGGTAAGACAAAGATGGTACCTTCAGAACTTCAAGTAATAATTCACTGGCTTTTTCATTCTTCCTGGCTGGAAACTCCCTGTGGAGGGGAATTCATGGCAGCTAAATCTCACTTCCTGGCCCAATGGGTCCCTTTTTCCAAGCAAGCAGGAAAGTACCTTGGATGTGGTTTAACAGTATATTATTTGGATGCTTTGTTTTAGTGAGATAAGAAAAGTTTGAGCTAATATCATCTTTTAGAGATCAGAAGAGTGCACACATTACCATGTGTGGGAATCCAGGGTTCAAGCTTCCAGTCCACATCTGCAGTGGGGAAGCTTGAAGAAGAATGGAGCAGTGTTGCAGCCCTCCGCCACCTCTTCTACTCCTTTCAATCTCTCTCTCACACTTTACAAAGGAAGGTTGAAAATAACAGGGTTGTAGGTACTGAACCCCAGTGATATCCCTGATGACAAGAAAATGTAACAAAAATATTTCATCTACTATAACTCAAATGTTTTTCATTTCAAGTCATACTTGTAGTCCAGGAGATAGTACAGTGGTAGCACACAAGACTTGCATACAAGAAGTTCTAGTATCAACTCCTGGCACTGCCAGTAGCCACAGCTGAGCAATGATCTGGTCAAAAACTAAAAACAAACACAAAAATGACTGCTGGGAATGCTAGAGTTGTGAACAACAACAAAAAAGTCATTTTATGTCATTATGGTGGGTATTTTATCCTTTTATCTCTCTCCCACTTTCCCTATTTATACATTGATTTCTACATAAAGATTCATCCACAGATAACATATATTTTGAACCACTTCCTCTACCATAGTAGCCCCTAGTGCTTCCACCTACATGAACTCTTAAAGGTAAAGTGAGGAGGGCCTGAGAGATAACTTACCTAGTAGAGCACATGCCTTGAGATGCATAAAGTCCCAGGTACAAAATCCAGTACCACACAGTAGCACCAAGCTTCAAACTGCTTGCTACTCAGAAGGTGAATTAACCTAGAGATAAGAGCTGAGGAAAAACAGGCTTAATCAAGTTCTAGCAAACCTGAGGGAAAGGCAGGCTCAAGGTTGTAAAAACCAACTTACTGACCAGAGATGCCAGGCCTGAGATGTCAACCCTCCAACTCCAATACTCAGGTGAGACCTTCCCTAGCTCATAAGACTCCTTAGTTCTATTTCAGGTGGCACACTTCCTAACAAAGTTACAGAACTTAGATATAGATCAGGGCCCATGTGCACATGTATCTATAAGTAGGGGAAATATATACCTTAAAGTAAAAGTGTGCAATAGTCTACAGTGACTCAATAAGTACAGCAAATAAGTAGAAAGACCTAAAAAGGACACCATAAAGTACTAAATCAAGTATTCTCTCTTTAGACCTAGATAACCTCCTCACCTACTTCTTATTTTACTTCTTCCAATCACTCTAAGCCTAACCCTGTCAGATAAAGTAAGGACAACACAAACTGGATAAGGGTAAGAGAAAGCACACTTTATGATGGTCCTTTTGGTCACTACCAGGCCACCCCATCATCCGGGCTCAAGTCAGGGAATTCTGGGATTTCTGCACAGATATGATGGGCCTAGACCTCTAACAGATCTCTCTCTCTCTTTTTAAATTTTCTTAAAAAATTTTTTTTTATTTATAAACATTGACAAAACCATAGGATAAGAGGGATACAACTTCGCACAATTCCCACCACCAGACCTTTGTATCCCATCCCCTTCCCTGATAGCTTTCCTATTCTTTACCCCTCTGGGAGTATGGACCCAAGATCATTGTGGGATGCAAAAGGTTGAAAGTCTGGCTTCTGTAATTGCTTCCCCGCTGAACATAGGTGTTGACAGGTCGATCTATACTCCCAACCTAACAGATCTCTCTTTCCACCATCATTGATCATCTCCAACAGGAACAACATCATAAACCCTTTCATGGGCCTCTACAGGACCTTGCCCTCAATGTGGATTAACAGTGATAGAAATTGCCCCCACTCTCTGGAGGGAGGCTGGGTCAACATACTCTGCCACTAGAAGTCTGGTTCTGAAATGAGTGCAGCTTAGAATGTTCCTAGCTATGACCATGGAATGTGAGCTCAGACTGACAGGGATGCAGAGGCTCCTGTGCCAAACATGAGTAGACATGGGTCCTGGGTCAGATCAATGAGTGTTGGCTATTATGCCCGCTTCCCCCTGCTCCATGCTGCATTGCTTGATGCTGTGGTCTATTTACATAATCATTGTTTTGCCTGAGACCCGCCCTGCCTGCAGGGTACTATTTAATCCCACTGGTTAGAACCTTTGCAACAACTGCTATGGAAGCTTTTTACCTTTGTGCTCTTTTCTTTTCTCCACCTCCTCTCCTAGCCATTTCCTTTTCTGACCTGCCACTTCTGTTTCAAAAGATATAAAGGCGTTGTCTCTGATCAATAAAGGCATTGCATTGTGTTCCTGCTCCACCACAAGTTCCAGAGTCTCTTCTGCAATGCTAGCCCGGCAAATGAGGCTTATGGTTAATGGTATTTATATACTTTTCCCATACTTGGGAGCTACTCTCTGCCCTGAACCAGATTTCTAGTCCTGTTTTCAACTCTGACACCATCTCCCAGACAATACCTTTAGTCCACCTGTATGTTAGCTGTTGGGCTCAGGGAAAAATTAATGAAGTCATGGGCCCCTTAGAATATCTAAAATAGACTTCCTAAATTTTTCCAAAATGGAGACCCCTAAATCTCATCTGCTATATTCTAACTTTTGGATTCCTGATTATTAAACCATTTATTCTGCTTTATATCTTAATGCTTTTCAGCCACCAAGTTGAAGATGCTGCCAAGATGCCTTCCTGACCTCCTTGGGCAGACAACTTCACCAGTGTGTCCTGGAACACCATTTCCCCAGAGCCCTACCCCACTAGGGAAAGATAGAAACAAGCTGGGGATATGGATCAACCTTCCAATGCCCACGTCTAGTGGAGAAGCAATTACAGAAGCCAGACCTTCCACCTTCTGCATCCCATAAAGATCTTTGTCCATATTCCCAGAGGGATAAAGAATAGGTAAACTTCCAATGGAAGGGATGGGATACAGAACTCTGGTGCTGAGAATTGTATGGATTTGTACCCCTTTTTGTCTAACTATCTTGTCTATCATTATTAAATCACTGATAAAATAAATTTAAAAAAACACCTTACTCTGTGACTGGGGTTCAGGTCCTATAGAGAGTAGTAGGTCAGTGATAGAGAAGAGTTTCAGTCACATAGCCATCTGGTTGACCTGAAGGGTCTTGTCACCATGCTCTCTGGACAGGATCCTGGCACTTGGAATGAAACACCCCATCTTGGTGGTCAGTTCTTTGTGAAACTTTATAAGAATATTCTTCAGTAGTACCTTGGCTTGGAGGTCTACAATATAGGCTCTTAGCTTTATCTTCTCCTAGAAGTCTCTATGAAAGAGTCCTAGTGTCAGAAGATAAGACAAATGGGCAGGGACAAGAGAGAGGGCACAAGCATGTATGTGGGGAACAAGACAGTGCCTGTAATGCCTGCTCACTTACAGAGTATCTCTTCCCTTACAATGTCTCTCTCCTTATTCTCTAAACAAACAAACAGAAAAATGGACTGGGGTGTTGGCTCAACCCTGTTTTCATTCCGTGATGTCATGTTTTGTGTGTTTACTTTTGTTTTGTTTTAAAGGAGAGATACATAAAATTAAATAATATTGATTTTTGGTTGTTTTTTTTTTTTGTCACCATGGTTATCACTAAGTCTCAGAGTCTGCATGGTTCCAGCATTCCCTGTGGGGATATATATATATTTTTTTTTCTTTCTTTTTTTTCCAGAGATTTAATATTGATTTACAAAATTATAAGATAATAGGGATATAATTTCATAATGTTCCCACCATCAGAGTTCTGTGTCCTCATTTCTTCCACTGGAAACTACAATAGTTCTCTCAAGATCACAGATATGAGTTACATCTATAACTACTATATATTTTTTCTGACCATTTTTAATTTTATTAGTGGCTTAATATTGATTTATAAAACCATGAGATAACAAGAGTATAATTTTGCACAGTTCCCACCACCAGAGTTCTGTGTCCCCACTGGAAATTTGCTATCCTAACTTAAATTTATTTTATAGGCTAAAAAGTATATGACCGGAGCTAGGAAATAGTTTACCCAGTAAAGCCTTACCAAGTTGGATGCTCCTGATTTGGACATTATCACCACAAGGGATCACCCTGGAAGCAGGGCAAACTCCACAGATGATGGAGTGGTGCTATTTTGTCTGAAATTAAAAAAACAAAAGTGGTCCTGGGGTGGTAGAATAGCATATATGTGAGTCTCCAGAACAACTAAAGATGTGTGTGATAATTTTTGTGTTTTCTTAATAATAAAACAATAATTTTTATTGTGTTTATTAAATTACCTCTCCTACTTCTACCAAGAGTTTAGTGCTTTATAGACCTGTATGCGGTGTTTTTACATATAAGGCTACTAACCCATTCTCATGCTTGTATCAGCTATTTCCCATTTGTTTTTCTGCATTTCAATTTTGTTTACATTTTCATTTCAACTATTGATTTTTTTGTGTTGAGTCAAATATATTCAATTTTTCTTTGTGATTTCTTTATACTGATAAAAATAGACTTAGAGGGAATGGGAAGTAGAGCACCTGACTGAGTCCACATGTTGCAGTGTGCAAATTACCTGAGTTCAAGCCCCTGGTCCCCACCTGCAGGGGGAAAACTTCACAAGCAGTGAAGTAGGGTTGCAGGTATATCTCTTTCTCTTCCCCTCTATATCTCCCTCTCCCTTCTCAATTTCTATCCAATTAAAAACTTTAAAAAATGTACACACCTATTAAATTGTCATATGGATCACTATTTAATTAATATGAGAATGGGAAAAATTGATTGTATGTCTAACAAAGGGACTTTTCAAAGTTAACCCAATTACCAAATAATGTGATGATAACAATAACTACCCATTGTCTTCTTGAACCCTAAGACAGCAGGAATCTCACATTTCCACTATAGAGCCTAAACTTCCCCCAGACCTGGGACCCTAGGGTAGGGCCCACTTTCCCATATGCTTCTCCCAATTCTTATCAAATAATATTGCATCCGCTGATTACAACCTAATCAGTGCAACGAGTGCCACCCCAGCATGCTTCACTTCAGACTGTGTCCAAAGACTTCACGTGTGGAACAACAACCTTTCAGTTTCATCACTCAGGTAAGACCTTTCCTTTCATAGTATTCTCTAATTCCATTCCAGGTGGTTCACTTCCTAACAAAGTCCCAAAACCTAGATATAGACCAGGTTCCAGGAGGTAGAGCATATGTTCACATGTATCCATAAACTAGGGCAAATATATACCTGAAAGCAGAAGTACACTAGAGTTTGCAGTGAGTATCCCCCAACACTTCATCACTTCATCTCCACTATTCCAACCTTTGGGTTCATGACTCTTCAACAACGTGTTTGGCTTTGTATGTTAACTCTCTTTTCAGCTACCAGGTTCCTGATGCCATCAGGATGCCGGCCAGGCTTCCCTGGACTGAAGACCCCACCAATGCATCCTGGAGCTCAGCTTCCCCAGAGACTCACCCTACTAGGGAAAGAGAGAGGCAGGCTGGGAGTATGGACCGACCAGTCAATGTCCATGTTCAGCAGGGAAGCAATTACAGAAGCCAGATCTCCCACCTTCTGCAACCCACAATGACCCTGGGTCCATGTTCCCAGAGGGATGGAGAATGGGAAAGGTATTGGGGAGGGGATGGGATATGGAGATTGGGTGGTGGGAATTGTGTGGAGTTGTACCCCCCATCCTATGATTTTGTTAATGTATTATTTCTTAAATAAATAATAAAAAACTTTAAAAAAGAAAATAAATAACATTTTTAAAAAATGGATTTAGAGTGCATATGAAATACTTCAGTGCTGATTGCATTCAGACTTCCCATATGTAAAGGTGTGTGTGTGTGTGTGTGTGTGTGTGTGTGTGTGTGTGTGTAAAAGAAGGGATAAGGACAGGTCACTATTCCAAAGATATTTCATAATAGTGGCAATCATCAATACTGGAACCCTTCATGAACAAGATTTTTGTTTCTAAGAGCTTTTTTTATTTCTTTATTGGGGGATTATGGCTTACAGCTGACATTAAAATATAATAGTTTATACATGTATAACATTTCCAAGGTTTCTTTTTAAAAAATTGTTATTATCTTGATTTATTTATTGGATAGAGACAGCCAGAAATTGAGAGGGGAGGGGAGGGATAGAGAAGAAGTGAGATAGAGAGACACCTACAGCACTGCTTCACCACTCACAAAGTTTTCCCTCTGCAGGTGGGGACCAGGGACTCGAACCTGGGTCCTTGCACATTGTAACATGTGCTCTCAACCAGGTGTACCACCATACAGCCCCACATTTCCCAATTTTCCATATAAAAATACAATCCCCACTAGGTCCTCTGCCATCATGTTCCAGGACCTGCACCCTCCCTGCCCAACCCAGAGTCTTTTACTTTGGTGCAACACACCAACACCAGTCCAAGTTCTGCTTAGTGTTTCCCCTTTTGGTCTTGTTTTTCAACTTCTGCCTATGAGTGAGGTCATTCCATATTCATCCTTCTGTTTCTGATTTATCTCATTTAACATGATTCCTTCAAGCTCTATCCAACATGGGGTGAAGAAAGTGAGTTCGCCATTTTTAATAGTTGAGTAGTATTTCATTATGTATGCATACAAATTATTAAGCCATTCATCTGTTGTTGCTTTCAGGTTTTGGCTATTACAAATTGTGCTGCTATTGGGGGTGGGGCAGTAGCACACATAGTACAAAGCATGAGGACTGGCACAAGGATCCTGGTTCAAGCCCCTGGCTTCCCACCTGCAAGCAAGGGGGGGGGGTCACTTCACAAGCTCTGAAGCAGGTCTGCAGGTGTCTATTTTTCTATCCCTCTCTATCTTCCCCTCATCTCTCAATTTCTCTCTGTCCTAACAACAACAATGGAAAAAATGGCCATCAGGAGCAGTGGATTCATAGTGCAGGCACTGAGCCCCAGTGATAATACTGGAGGAAGAAAAAAATTTTTTTAAAGTGTGTTGCACTAAAATAAAAGACTCTGTGGTGGGCGGGAGAGTTCAGGTCCTGGATCATGATGGCAGAGTAGGACCTAGTGGGTGTTGAATTGTGTGGAAAACTGGGAAATAATATGTATGTACTATTATTTTATTTTACTGGCAACTGTAAACAATTAATAAAAATAAATAGATAAAAATACGCTTCTATGAACATAGGTATACACAAATCTTTTTGAATAGGTATGTTTGCTTCCTTGGGATATATCCCCAGGAGAGGAATTGCTGGGTCATAAGGTAGGTCTACTTCTAGCATTCTGAGAGTTCTAAGAGCTCTTTTAATATCAGAATTATTCATAACAATTCTGGTAGGGACAGGTGTGGTTAAAAGGTAATGTAGTAACATTAAAGAAGAGATTAGTTGCTTTTATTTATTTACTGAAGACAAAATGGAGTAAAGATGCCCTCTAGTGGAAGATTAGGTCCTATCTACTATCAAACTGAAAGGCTAGGGGGATAAAAAGAATTTGCAATATGCTCCAGACCCGTTATTGCAGTATGAGACTTTTGCTTCCTTTTTAAACAGTACAATCAATGACAGAATTTTAAAAATTGATTCCAGAAGTTGAGAGGAGGCTTATAAGTAGGACATACACATTATAGTGTATGAGGACCTGGGTTCAAGTTTCTGGTTGCCACCCACAGAGGGGAAGTTTCACAAGTGGTAGAGCAGTGCTGCAAGTGTCTCTCCTTTTCTCTTTTTCTCTCCTTCCACCCCCTCACTCATATACTATCAAAAATAATAAATAAGCTCAAGAAAAATTAGCAAAGTCATGGACCCCTAAATTAGACTTCCTAGTTTTTTCCAAAATGGAGATCCCAAATCTCATTTGCTATATTCTTGCTTTTAGATTCCTTATTATTAAACAATTTGTTCTTCTTTATATCTTAGTGCTTTTCAGCCACCAATTTGCAGATGACGCCAACCTGATTTCCTTGGGCAAACAACCTCACCAGTGTGTCCTGGAACCCCACCTCCCCCAAGCCCTGCCCCATTAGGGAAAGATAGAAACTGGCTGGAGGTGTGGAATGACCTGACAACATCCATGTCCAGTGGAAAAGCAATTACAGAAGCCAGACCTCCTACCTTCTGCACCCCATCATGATCCTATGTCCATACTCCTGGAGGGATAAAAAATAGGAAAGCTTCCAATACAGGGAATAGTTTGCAGAACTTCGTGGCAGGGATTGTGTGGAATTGTACCCCTCTTATCTCACAGTCTTGTTGGTCATTATTAAGACAATAATAATAATAATAAAGAAATTAGTTTGCAAAGTCATCAACCTATCTAATGATAAATATCTAAAGAAGGAAGAAAAGTGACAGAAATGCCTAATAATAAATATGTTTTAAAAAGGAAAGCTCCCTCAACTTGGATCAACAATGGTAGAGAATATTCCATCCTCCGAAGGGAGGCTGGACAACATACTCTATGCTACACCTGAGGAAGATGGGTCGATATTGGGCAACTTGGCACATTCCTACTTATGACCACAGAATGTGAGCTCAGATCTACAGGGATGCAGAGGTCACACAGGCTCCTAAGCTGAATTTGGGCCCCAGATCAGATAAGATTAATGGGGTTTACAGTCAACAATATTTATACACCTTTCCCATATTAGGGAGCTACTCTCTTCCCTGATCCAGCTTTCTGGTCCTTTTTCCAGCCATGACATCATCTCCCCAGATAAGAACTTGGATATCCACCTGCATATCAGATTTCAGGCTCAGGGGAAAAAAAACTAGTATAGCCACAGGCCCTTTGGAATAGAACTAAAATACGCCTACTAGCTATCTACAAAACAGAACCCCCACCCCAACTCTTCATCTGCACTATTCCAGCCTTTAGGTCCCTGATTGGTCAACAATTCATTTGGCTTTGTATATTAACTCTCTTTTCAGCCACCAGGTTTCAGATGCTAGCATGATGCCAAACAACCCCACCAATGTGTCCTGGAGCTCTGATTCCCCAGAACCCTGCTCCACTAAGGAAAGAGAGAGGCAGAACATTCACCCTCACTTTCCTCTCTCTCTTCAGCTTCATGGAGTCAGGGGGTGCCGGGGCAGAGGGGACAGGACATAGTCATTTGGTGGTGGGAATGGTGTTTATGTACACTCCTATCAATTTGCAGTCATATAAGTTACTATTTAATTAATATGAGAGGGGGGAAATTGGTTAAATATCTCAAACTTTAAAAAATAAAATAAAAAATAAAGAGAGAGGCAGGCTGGAGTATGGATCGAATTGTCAACACCCATGTTCAGCAGGGAAGCAATTACAGAAGCCAGACCTTCCACCTTGTGCACCCCACAATGACCTTGGGTCCATACTCCTAGAGGGTTAAAGAATAGGAAAGCTATCAAGGGAGGGGATAAGATATGGAGTTCTGGTGGTGGGAATTGTACCCCCTCTTATCCTATGGTTTTGTCAGTGTCTCCTTTTTATAAATAAAAAAAAAATTTTTTTTTAAAGGAAAGCTGACAAAAACACTCTTTTCTTTTTATAAATTTCTTTATTGGGGAATTAATGTTTTACATTCAACAGTAAATACAATAGTTTGTACATGCATAACATTTCCCAGTTTTCCATATAACAATACAACCCCACTAAGTTCTCTGTCATCCTTTTTGGACCTGTATTCAACGCCCCCCAACCAAACCCAAAGTATTTTACTTTGGTACAATATGTCAATTCCAGTTCAGGTAAAAACATTCATTTCATGACAGTGGTTGACACATGGGTACAATGTCTTATCTCCTCTGGGTAGGAGTTTGCATACCATTCCCCCCACTAACCCAAGATAATGGGGATTTGTTTTCATATGCCTTTGGCCATCCATATATCTTCGATTTAGTTTCTGTTCAGCTCTTCCAAATAATTTCTCTCATAAAATTATATCAAGTCCTAACAGTGCATTGAGTTTACCCTATTGGATAAATCAATATTTACTTAAGATAAAGAGTAGACTTTCTGGATAGCCACGTCATATAAACGACATTAATTCTTCCAACCCACAGACATTGGATGCCTATTCATTCCTATTTCTTTTTTTCTCTTTTGGAGGAAGACTATGACCCTGGTTTATACCATATAGTTTCCTGCCTCTTGATTCAGTGTTGCAAGTGCAGTATGATAGAACAGGAGTACCCAGAGTTTGGTGACAACTCTCTATATACCACAGGTTCCTCACTTAAGAAGTCTCTTCAAGTCTCTTCCAGATTGTAGCTTGTCTCCTGATACTGGGGTTTCTCTCTCGGTGAAGATTTCTCTTTTTCTTGCAGTGGGAGCTCTTGGTCCAGTTTTCAGGGTGGTTTCTGTGTAGACTGATCACATTTTGATGGGGACTTGTGTGCTAGCCAAAGGAGGCAAACACAAGTTCTCCCAATTTAGCTAACTTGATCCCATCGCCTTGGGATTTTTTCTCCTTTTTTGATGTGATTCTTTCCATTACCCACCAACAGTATTTACAGATAACACAGATCAGAAAATGATTCAAAGAAACAGGTTGTCATATGTCTGTAAAAACCTCAAAAATAGGTAAATCATTTATGAATTTAGTTATGCAGAAAGTAATATACCCTCCAATGCTACATTGTTACTGAAATTATGACTTCAGTGATAAGGGTGAAATGGCTTTGCTGTAAGTTTTCAAAAACATAATAACCTTATACATTCTTTTTCCTCTAATGTGGATTCACAGAAGGAAGGCAGTTACACACTAACTAAAATGAAATAAATGCCTGAAATTTTTATTAGTGATTTAATAATGATTAACAAGATTGTAAGATAACAGGGGCACAATTCCCATCACCAGACTTCCTTGTCCCATCCCCTCCATTGGAAGCTTCCTTATTCTTTATCCCTCTGGGAGTATGGGTCAAAGATCTTTATGTGGAGCAGAAGGTGGGAATTCTGGTTTCTATAATTGCCTCTCCACTGGACATGGTTGTTGGCAGTTCATTTCATACTCCCAGCCTGCTTCTTCTATCTTTCCCTTGTGGGGCAAGGCTCTGGAGAGGTGAGGTTCTGGGACATACTAGTGAGGTTGTCTGCCCAGGGAAGTCAGGATGGAATTATATTAGCATCTGCAACTTGGTGGCTGAAAGGTGGTAAGATACAAAACAGGACAAATTGTTTAATAAACAGGAACCCAAAGATAGGAATAGAGCAGATGCAATTAGGGGTCTTCATGTGGAAAGAAGCTAAGAAGTCTATTTTAGGTATGTGCCAAGGAGTCCATGACTTTAGTGATTTTTGCCTGAGCCAAATAGCTAACATGCAAGTTGACTAAAAATATTGTCTGGGAAGATGGTGTCAGAGTTAAGGATAGGACTAGAAAGCTGGATCAGGGTAGAGAGTAGCTCCCAAACATAAGGAAAGTATCTAAATAATGTTAACTGTAAACTCCATCAATCTGACCTAGGCCCCATATTTATTCATATTTAGCACATGAGAGTATGTAGTCTCTGAGTCCCTGTCAGTCTGAGTTCACAGTCCATGATCACAGCTGGGAATATTCTAGGCTGCACTCAAGAAACGCCTTTTAGTAAAAGAATGGGTGAATGTTAGAAATGGAAGTGAGTGGTCCGGGAGATGGCACAGTTGATAAAGCATTGAACTCTGAAGCATGAGGTCCTGAGTTCAATCCCCAGCAGCACATGTACCAGAAAGATGTCTGGTTCTTTCTCTCTCTCCTCCTATCTTTCTCATTAATAAATAAAATTTAAAAATACAGAAAGTTAAAAAAAAAGAAATGGAAGTGAGGGATTCATTCAGCTAATCGCAGTAACAGGCAGTGAGTGCTTTTCTGCTGAGAGGAAGTTAACTTAACATTTTATGTTGCAGATTAAAATATTTTTCCAGAGACTATTAATTTCTATACATTAATATTTAGACCTTCTGAAGGTTCCCCTTCCATATATAGCACACCACAGATTATATACAAAAGGTTGTTAGACCTATTGATACCCAGAGTTCTAGAAGCTCTGCTGCTCCAGCAATTTTCACACTTCATAAATGTGCGTGGCTGCTTTTCCCTAGACTTTGCTTCCTGGGTATGTTCCTTAGCAGAATTTAGTTTAGGAATATGAATGACATCTAAATGAATAAACCTTTTAGATGGATATGACAGAAATAAATCTTTCCTTAAAGGTTTCTGTAAGCCTTATATATTTTTTTTCCTGGAGTGAGAATGATCACTGGGCATTAGCTTCACAATAATTGTATTCATTTCAAATGAGTCTTCAACAAACAGTTAACGTTTTGGGATAATTGTCTCTCAGATTGAGCAAACAACTGACTGAGGCATCACTTGGGTATATCAAACAAGGTTAGCATATTGATTTAATTTTTAAATTATTTGTTGTCATTGTAGGGCTTTACCCTTCTGGTATGGCATTTCCCCCACAGAGAGAGACAGAAACAGAGACAAAGAGGGAGGGAGATAGGGGGGTGCTTGTGGTGGTGCACCTGGTTGAACACACATGTTATGACGTGCAAGGACCAAGGTTCAAGCCTCCAGTCCCTACCTGCAGCGGGAAAGCTTGACAAGTGGAAAAGCAATGCTACAGGTATCTCTCTCTCCCTCTCTATCTTCCCCCTCCTCTCAATTTCTGGCTGTCTCTAGCCAATAAATAAATAAATAAATAAATAAAAGAGACAGAGAGACTAAAGCTTCCTCCGATACAGTGAGAGCCAGGGCCAGGATGGAACCTAGGTTGTGCACACGGCAAAGCAGTACACTATCCAAGTGAACTATTTTATAGGCTGGGTTTACATATTTAAAGATGCAGCATGATGTCAGAGCAGATAGGTATGAGGGAGAAGGACTGGCTCTCATTTTCTTTTTTTTTTTAAATATTCATTCATTTATTTATTTATTCCCTTTTGTTGCCCTTGTTGTTTTGTGTTGTAGATATTGTTGTCGTTGTTGTTGGATAGGACAGAGAGAAATGGAGAGGAGGGGAAGACAGAGGGGGAGAGAAAGATAGACACCTGCTGACCTGCTTCACCGCCTGTGAAGCGACTCCCCTGCAGGTGGGGAGTCTGGGCTCGATCCAGGATCCTTGGGATCCTTACACCAGTCCTTGGGCTTTGCGCCACGTGCACTTAACCCGCTGTGCTACCGCCCGACTCCCACTCATTTTCTATGAACAGAAATGCTGCCACTTGAGCATTCTCTCAAAGGATGACCTCAATAGACAACATCAAGAAACAATAAGTCTCAGCAGATTAGGCTCATATAAGCCCTTTCAAAGCTTCGCTCTCCCTCTTCAGACCTAGTCTCAAATCACAGTGCTTCTAGAGCAACCCAGGCTGTGGTCTTGCTTGAAAGCAATGGTACCTCATCTATCTTAGACTCAGTCAACACACACGTAGGGTGCAAGAGTAGAGTACACAGTACTCAAACTCCTAAATAAACTTGTAACTTAAATCAGTACATCACCTTGAGCTTATCCAGGTGTGGGAAAATGGACTTGGTCAGGCCTTCCTGCTTTAGACCATCAGGTTTTCCTGCCTGGGAACACAAGTGCTTGGGTAGACTTAATCTATAATGTTTTTTTTAATTTTTTTTATATTTATTTATTCCCTTTTGTTGCCCTTGTTATTTTATTGTTGTGGTTATTATTGTTGTTGTTATTGATGTCATTGTTGTTAGATAGGACAGAAAGAAATCAAGAGAGGAGGGGAAGACAGGGGGGAGAGAAAGACAGACACCTGCAGACCTGCTTCATTGCCTGTGAAGCAATTCCCCTGCAGGTGGGGAATCAGGGCTCGAACCCGGATCCTCATGCCGGTCCTTGTGCTTCACTCCACATGCACTTAACCCACTGCGCTACCACTCAACTCCTAATCTATAATGTTTTGATCAGAAAAAAAAGAGCTAGAGATCGCATATCTCTACCTGAAATGTGGACTCTGCTGAGACTTACTCCTCCTGGCTCACTTTGTGCAGGAAGAGAGCTAATTTGAGTGAGGAGCCTGGCTTAGGTCCTTAGTAGCTCTATGATCTCTACTAGACCCTATAGACATTGAGATTTGCTTCCTTTTAAGTTTGATTTTTGACCCGCTCTATCAGAGCTCTCCTCAACTATGGTTTATGGTGCTGCTAGGGACTGAACCTAGGACTTGGGAGCCTCAGGCATGAGAATCTCTGTGCATAGCTATTACGCTATTTCCCCACCAGAATTTGCTTTCTTCATCAACAAGATGGGGTTAACTCTATTTAGTAGGTTTGTAGTGACAGCTAAGATATTGTTAGCAGCATTGCCTATGTCTGACATATAATCTAATAACTAGAAATCAAATATAAATGTGACAGGTTAACCTTTCAGAATTTAGTATGTACAAAAATTCTTTTGTAAAAATATTTACTTACTTTAATGAGAGAGGTAGAAGATAGATAGATACATAGATAGATAGAGAGAGAGAGAGAGAGATACCAGAGCACTGCTCAGCTCTGACGTGGTCATGTGGGAGACTGAACTTGGGACTTCAGAGATTCAGACATGTGAGTCTTTTGGATAATCACTATGCTATTTCCCCTTTGTTTATTTTAATATTTATCTATTTGTAAGAGATAAAGAGAAAACCAGAGCACCACTCTGACATACACCACTGCCAGGGGTCAAACTCAGCACTTTACACATACAAGCCATTCACTGTATCACTTGTGTCACCTTCCCTGTCACTAATAGCTAGGATTTTAAGAGAATGTGGTATTAAAAAAAAAAAAAAAGGAATCCTGTTACACTGTTGGTGGCCATGTAAATTGGTTCTGCTCCTGTGGAAAACAGTTTGGACATTCCTCAGAGTGTCCAAATGTTTATTAGAATGTTTATTAGAAAGGGACCTGTCATATGATTTGGCAATTCCTGGTATAGGTAGCCATCCAAAGAACACCAAAGCTGCTATCTGGAGAGATCTGTTCACTGCAGCTCTATTTCTCACACTTCAAATTTGGAATCAACTCCAGTGCCAAAAGGCTGGTTGAGAAATGTATGCACAATGGAATACTACTTGATTACAAGAAAAGACAAAAGTTTTCTCTTTTTCAACAATTTGGATGGAACCCAAAGGAATCATGTTAAATGATAAGCTGAAAGGAGAAACAAATGTCACATGATCTCAGTTATAGGTGAGACCTAGGGAACAAAAAAGGGGAATACAGGGTAAAACTCAAGTGGATGTGGGCTATGACAGCAGATCCAGGACTCTAAAAGAAGATGGAAGGAGACTGAGAACGGGGGAAAGACCCGATGTCCTATGGTGGAGGATGAGGACAAGCTGGTGAAGGTGTACTGGTAACTGTTGTGGGGAGATGTGAAACTGTACCCAGCTGGCAACATCAATCTTGTAAATTAATATATCCCCCCAATAAAGTGATCTACTTGAAAAATGCTTGCAGCTGAAAGTGTTACCTTGTATGTGAAATTAAGACTTACGACTGTATGCCAAGTAGCTTCTGAGTAAGTATCATATTCAGGGCCACCACTTAGCCTCTTGGATGCTTTTTGAGAAAATTAATGAGTGTCTCCAAGACTTTGTTGAACTCAAGTAAATCTTCACTGAGCTATTTGATTGTTCACTCTTTGCTGAACTAGAGGTTTCTGGAGAAGGGCCAGAGTCCACAGCATGGCTGATGGAGCAGGAAACAGAGTGCCTGTGTAATGTTGGGAAGGAAAGTCACTTCATGGAGGGATTAAGATTTTAATTGGCTTCTCAAGGCACTTGCAGACTATCCAAGAGCTCATTCTGAATTTTAAAGGAGTTCAGGAAGCGTGAAGTCATGACCATTTAGGACTTTCTGTTTTATACTCATAAATATTAATTGAACACATTCTCACAGTTTAAAGGGGGCCTAATAAATATTTACCAAGAATAGCCGGCTGTGGCTATTAGACTTAATTCAGTGATTACAACTGTGCTAATTTTGGCAATAAATATGCAAATGACTAAGCTTGTTTAAGGGTTCTAAAACTGGAAGGGACAAAGGTTGTGGGAGTAGGAGAAAATTATTTGAAAATTAGTAAGATGGGAATAGAACCAGCAAGCTCAACAGGTACCTTAAATTTCTCTCCATTTCCAGTTTCTGCCCAAACTTCACCTGCTGCCATGTCTTTGATCCTGTGGATCATCTGTGTCTTCTTTGAACTTCTGAACTAATGGTGCACTGAAGTGGGTACTGAAGAAGGCATGCTTCATGTTCACACAGTCCAGTTTTAGAGAGGCAGGGGCTACAGCACTAGCAACCAGTGGTCTCTACAACAGGCTGTATCACACATCCAGAGAGAGAGTGGAGTCAGTGTAGTCCTGACTCAGTGCTTTGGTTCTGCTGTGCAATCTTGGGTAGTATTCCTTGCTACTTGGTTCTGAGCTGGTCCTCCACCTGTCTTTTGATTCCAGGGTTTTGGAGGAGCATATTCACAAGTTTCTTTCTGCTAAATGAGAAAGAGACAGGAGAGAGAGAGAGGGGGGGGGAAGAGGGAGAAATAGGGAGAGAGAAAGAGGGAGGGAGGGGGGAAGGGAGAAACAGGGAGAGATAGAACCAAAGCACGACTTGGCACATGAAGTTTCAGATATCAAACGTAGGACCTCATGCTTGTGTTCAGAGCTAATTAGGGACAGAAACCCTGTCTGTTGCACATAGATAGTTCTGAAGGAGTCTAGAAGGACATTGAAAGACATACCAGAATGTAGAGCTGGCTAAAATGCCAAGCAACTTCTCCCCTTGCACCTTCCTCAGGTAGTCTGGAAAAGAGACCAGAAGCCAGGATGTCTTGAAAGCATGCTGAATCACCTCTTTCCATCTTGTTTGAGGCTACAGACTGTGGGTGTGCACACCAGCAAATAATAACAAAAGGTAATCATCATGAAAGGATCTAGGGGCCAAGAAACAAGGCTGACTCAGCATGTACATGTACACACGTCAGCATGCTCACCCCAATCCACAGCAAAACTAGGAAGATTGGGAAATTTGGGGACTTTCTTACTCTTGAGGGCTTACAAGTGTCTGTAAGTAGATTTCTCCCTTTTTAAAAAATGTTTTAAAATTATATTTATTTATTGAATAGAGAGAGAAATCGAAGGGAAGTTGGAGATAGAGAAGGAGACAGAGAGACCTGCAGCCCTGCTTCACCACTTGTGAATCTTTCCCCTGCAGGTGGGGACTGGGAACTTGAACCTGGGTCCTTGCACAGTGTAACATGTGTGCTGAACCAGGTGCACCACCACCTGGCCCCTACCTGTGAGTGGATCTCTATCTGTCCTATCCCTTCTAAGCCTCATAAATGCTCATCTCCCTGTAACCTGATGAAGTCTCCTGTGATTCTTTACTGCAGTCATTCATCTATGACCCAGCCAGAAGAGCTCACAGCACAAATTTTGCACCACTATTCCACTGCACCACCTCCTGGGTCTCTAAATAAAAAATTTATAGCCAACATTAGATTGTCAAAACAAAAACTCATATAGTAAATTTAGTGCTTGTGATAAGATGGCTGGGAATTCATTTTCTGTGCTACCTTCAACTCTAGTGAATCCTGCTAAGAAAAACTAATATTTTAAAGAAGACAAAGTTACTTGTCCCCTTTCTTTCTATATCCTCCTCCTTCTAACACTGATGTCAATCAGTAAATAGTGTCTACTTTGGGCAAAACTGTGCCACCAGTCTGAAAAGACTCACAAAATTACAATTGATCTGATTATACTTAAGAGAAACATGTGCATTCATTTACTTTGCAAAGAGTTAGTAAGCTCTGTTGTACTAGATACATTGAATACCAAAGGTATATAGTCTTTGGTAACTGTGAGTGTATTCACATGACCACAGGCTTGTGTTGCCCATGACATAGAGGAACCTGTTATATATGTGTTTATTTACTTATCTGGCTCATTATTTATTTTAGTTAAGATTTTTTTTTAATTATGGTGGTGTTGTGTATGATACAGCAAATCCTAACAAAGGGATTTTTTTTAAAGTTAACCCTATTGCCAAATAATATGATTATAGCAATAACTATCTATTGCCTTCTTAAACCCTAAGACAGGGGGAGTCAGGCAGTAGTGCAGCAGGTTAAGCACACGTGGTACAAAACACAAGGACCAGCATAAGGATCCTGGTTCAAGTCCCCAGCTTCACACCTGCTAGGGAGTAGTTTCACAAGTGGTGAAGCAGGTCTGCAGGTGTCTATCTTCCTCTCCCCCTCTCTGTCTTCCCCTCCTCTCTCCATTTCTCTCTGTCCTATCCAACTACAATGACATCAATAACAACTATAATAACTACAACAATAAGAAAACAAGGGCAACAAAAGGGAAAATAAATAAATATTTTAAAAAACTAAAAAAAAACCAACCCCAAGACAGCAGGAACTTCCTGCTTCCTCTATAGAGTCTATATTTCCCCCAGTCCTGGAACCTCTAGGATGGGGCTCACTCTCCTGCATGTTTTTCTCAATTCATATCAAATGATATTGCATCCACCGATCCCAACCTAATCAACATGCTTCACTTCAGACTGTGTCCAGAGATGTCGGGCATGAAATGTCAACCCTTCAGCCTCATTGCCTAGGTGAAACCTTTCCTTTCATAGGATTTTCTAATTCCATTCCAGATGGTTCACTTCCTAACAAAGTCTCAAAACTTAGATATAGACCAGGTCCCATGAGACAGAGCATATGGTCACATGTATCCATAAATTAGGGCAAAATATATACCTGGAAGAAAAAGTGCACAATAGTTTGCAGTGAGTCAGTATAAAGTTCATAATAAAATAGTTTTTACTTAGACTTAGATACCCTCCTCACCTACTTCCTATTACACTTCCCTCACTCACTCCAAAGCTAACCTTTTCAAAGCAAGGACTGCAAAAGTTGAATAAGGGCAAGAGACTGGCATGCTTTAACAATGACTCTTCAGTCACTATTAGGCCACTTCATCAGCTGGGGCCCTAGTCAGGGAGTCCTGAGATTCCCAAACAGACATGATAGGCCTAGACCTCAAATAAATCCCTCTCCCCAATATTACCAGTCATATCTATCAGGAACAACACAATAGACCCCTTTGTGGGCCCACATAGGACCTTGTCCTCAACTTGGGTCACCTAAGGTAGAGAATGTTCCATCCTATGATGGGAGCATGGACAACATACTCTATACTCCACCTGAGGAAGATGGGTCCTGAAATTGAGGCAGCTTGGAATGTCCCTACTCATGACCACAGAATGTGAACTCAGATCTACAGGGATGCAGAGGTCACATAAGCTCTTAAGCTGAATATGGGCCCCAGATCAGATCAAATCAATGGGGTTTATATAAAGTCAACAATATTTATATACCTTTCCCATATTTGGGAGCTACTCTCTTCCCTGATCCAGCTTTCTGGTCCTTTTTGCAGTCATGACACCATCTCCTTAGACAATAACTTGGATCCACCTGCATATCAGATTTCAGGCTTGGGGAAAAACAAACAAACAAAAAAACTAGTATAGTTACAGGCCCTTTGGAATAGAACTAAAATAGGCCTACTAGTTATCTACAAAACAGAGACTACCCAACTTTGCTTCATCTGCAGTATTTCAGCCTTTAGGTTCATGATTAGTCAACAACTTGTTTGGCTTTATATGTTAACTCTCTTTTCAGCCACCAGGTTCCAGATGCTACCATGATGCCAAACAGACTTCCCAGGATAGATAACCTCACCAATGTGTTCTGAGCCCTCCTTCCCCAGAGCTCCACCCCACTAGGCTAAGAGAGAGGCAGGCTGGGAGTATGGATTGAACTGTCAACACCCATGTTCAGTAGATAAGCAATTACAGAAGCCAGACCTTCCACCTTCCACATCCCATAATGACCTTGGGTCCATATTCCCAGAGGGATAAAGAATAGGAAAGCTATCAGAGATGCGGAGTTTGGATGGTGGGAATTATGTGGAGTTGTACTCCTTTTATCCTATGATTTTCTCAATGTTTTCTTTTTATAAGAAAATAAAGAATAAAAAACAAAACAAACAAAAAAAAGAAATTTTGTACAACCAATTACCATAGCCTAGACTTAAAAAAAAACTGATATTCACTGAAATATCTTGAGTTCATAGATTTAAGCATTATATAATTACGTTACTATATTATTTGTAACTCATGTTATACACAGTAAATTTAAATTATAAATAAACTCATACTGACAAAAGTATGTCCCCAAAGGTGACATGCAGAAATTCATTGACTAAAAACATGGGTCTGTAATTATGACCAAGCTCTTTTTTGAACAGAGAAACACAAAATTCTACTTAAAAACAGTGACAAGATTATCTTTACTCTTCAGAATGTAAATGATGCAACAGGACTGGACTTCCCAAAAGCAATAACCTAAAATTGTTTTTGTAACTTAAATAATAACAACGCCATTAAAAGAAAATTACACTGGCTCAGTAGTAGCCAAGCTTGTGTGAAGGAAGCACTTCAAGAAGGTAATATAACTTCAAACTCTACATTAAAACTCTTCCAGGCTCAGCTTAATATCTGGGACATAGGGGTAAGGCAGTGGCACATCTGGTAGAGCACATATGTGCCCAAGGACCCAGGCTCAAGCCATTGTCCCCCACCTTCAGGGAGGAAGTTTCATGAGCAGTGAAGCAGTGCTGCAGGTACCTCCCTTCCTCTCTTCCTCTCTCTCCCCCCTTTCCCTATTGATTTCTCTCTGTCTCTATTTAATAAATAATGAAATAAATATTTAAAAGATATAGAATGTACCAATTACAGAAACAAGATTACTGAACACAAAGGTTAGCATTTCTTTGGATCTTGAAACTAAGAGATGCCATTCCTATCATTGTTTTTTTCTGAGTAGTACAAGTTACCTCAAAGAGCTTACAATGTCACTACAAAGCACTTCTGTTACTTTCTGTTTAGATAGAACAAAACATTTACAGTCATGTAATAATGTGTGTGTTTTTAATAAAAATTAAATTCAGCAGATATCCCAAGTTACCAACAATTTCAGTTCAAATTGACTACAACCAGAGGCTCTCAATTCTCCTTTCTTAGGTCCTACTGGCTTTATAGAATGACTCAGAACTCAGAGAAACTCTTACTTAGATACTAGTTTATTAAAAGCTGTGACAAAGAGGTCAATTGGTGGCACATCTGTACAGTGCACATATTACTACGCACAAGGGTCTGGGTTCAAGTGTTTGGTCCCTACCTGCAGACCAGTGGAATAGCGCTGTACCTGTCTCTCTTTCTCTTCCTCTTTTTCTTTTTCATTATTATTATTATTATTATTAACCAGGACACTACTCAGCTCTGGCTTATGGTGGTGCAGGGGATTGAACCTGGGACTTTAGAGGCTTCAGACATGAGAATCTCTTTGCATAACCGTTATGCTATCTACCACGGCCCTTTTTCTATTTTTTTTTAAATTTTTAAAAAATATTTTATTTATTTATTCCCTTTTGTTGCCCTTGTTGTTTTATTGTTGTAGTTATTATTGTTGTTGTCGTTGTTGGATAGGACAGAGAGAAATGGAGAAAGGAGGGGAAGACAGAGAGGAGGAGAGAAAGATAGACACCTGCAGGCCAGCTTCACCGCCTGTGAAGCGACTCCCCTGCAGGTGGGGAGCCGGGGTTCGAACTGGGGTCCTTGTGCTTTGCGCCACCTGCGCTTAACCCGCTGCGCTACAGCTCGACTCCCCCTTTTTCTATTTCTATCTCTATCAGAAAAAAAAAATCTATCAGGAGTGGAGGAGTTGTAATAGTGTAGGTACCAAGTCCCAGTGACAACCCTGGGGGAAAAGTAAAAAATAAAAATCTTAAAATCTAAATCATGAAGTGGGCGGGCTTCACCTCTCCCTAAGTACTTTACCTTTACTAAGTAAGCTTTTCACTTCCATTGACTGTCACACGAGGACTGGTACTTCACTGGATTACTGTGGAAATAAAATGTAGTGGTGAGTGTATGGTAACTGACTGTAGTAGGCTAAATGATATAGATAGATAGATAGATAGATAGATAGATAGATAGATAGATAGATAGAAAGACAGCATCAATGTGGTGGGGAGTAGGCTTCAACTTGGATCACACAGTGGCAAAGCAGTGCACTACTTGAGTGAGCTATTTAATCTGCCCATTTCTGTATTTTCTCTTGCTCTTAGACTTTCAGATCTAGTCGGGATGGTAAATACAGGCTTCTGAAGAGACAGGAAAAAATTACAGAATTGAGCCTTGAGTCACATACACTGAAGTGACAGGAGAAGCTGATCTCCAATGTTCCCTCCAGCTCTAAACATTGATTATTCTTTTTTTTAAAATTTTTTAAATATTTATTTTATTTATTCCCTTTTGTTGCCCTTGTTGTTTTATTGTTGTAGTTATTATTGTTGTTGTCGTTGTTGGATAGGACAGAGAGAAATGGAGAGAGGAGGGGAAGACAGAGAGGAGGAGAGAAAGATAGACACCTGCAGACCTGCTTCACCGCCTGTGAAGCGACTCCCCTGCAGGTGGGGAGCCGGGGTTCGAACCGGGATCCTTATGCCGGTCCTTGTGCTTTGCGCCACCTGCGCTTAGCCCGCTGCACTACAGCCCGACTCCCAACATTGATTATTCTATGACAACTGCAGAGAAGTGTCATGGGGGCAGTGCATGAGGAATTGGCAACTGGGGGAGGGGGTGAAAACAGTAAGTGCTATGAGGTCGAATAAAGGAGTAGACTGACCTTGGCTGGAATTGGTTTAGGAAGGCCATTAAAAAATCCTGAGCTGTTTAAGCCATAACCAAAGCCCAATTCAATTAGGAGAAGGACTGGCAAACGCCCTATTATAATACAAATTCAGGCCACTCTGAGGAGCATACAGAACAGAAAATGTTGGGGAGGAAGAAGAAAAGAAATGGCAGTCTCAGCAAATTGGTAGCTGGAACACCCCTAGCATATTAAGTAGTTGGCCTGCTTTTCATCCTTGTTCACTAAGGTAGGCAAAGCTTATTAGCCCCACAGAGGATTTTCTGGAACTGAATCTGTTACACCTTTGTTACAACACTGCTTACAAATGTTGGAAAAACTGGCTGATAGCAGCTTAAACATAATGGGGTTTTGGTTTCTACATGAAAAGAACCCTCCAGGTAAACCACTCACCTGGGGTTGGTGCCAATGCTTCAGAGCTCAGCCAGGACACAGACTGCATCTAGTCCTCTGGCTGTAACCTTACATGATGGTGTGTTCCCTCACTGCTTGGTGCCTTCTCTTCAGAGGGGCTGCTACCCTGCATATTTGTATTCTAGACAGAAGAGCAAAAGAACAAAGTGAGTCAAAGTAGCACCTGCCTTAATCTGTGCCTTTTATTAAGAAACCTAAGGATATATGTGAAGACCTGGGTTTGAGTCCCTGCTCTACACTTACTTACAGAGGGGGAAGTTTCATGAGAGGTGGAGAGATGTTGCAGCTGTTTCTTCTGCTCTGTTTCTCCACCTTTATCTCTGTTTCTCATTCTATCAAAAAAGAGAGAAAAGAAGAAAGATTAGAAAAACAGAAAGGAGGAAGGAAGGAAGGAAGGAAGAAAGGAAGGAAGGAAGGGAGGGAGGGAGGGAGGGAGGGAGGGAGGAAGGAAGGAAGGAAGAAAGGAAGGAAGGAAGGAAGGGAGGGAGGGAGGGAGGGAGGGAGGGAGGAAGGAAGGAAGGGAGGAAGGAAGGAAGGAAAGAAGGGCAGCTGGGTGGTAACACACCTGGTTGAGTGCACACATTACCATGCTTGAAGACCTGAATTCAAGCCCTTGCTCCCCACTTTCAGGGATAATGCTTCACAAGTGGTGAAGCAGTTCTGTGGGTGTCTCTCTTCTCTCTACCTATTTCCCTCCCTCAATTTCTCTGTGTCCTATCAAAAACATAGAAAACAAAATAGCCACCGGGAGTGATGGATTTGTAGAGCCAGCACTGAGCCCTATGGACAGCCAAAAAGTGAAGGAGGAGGTGGAGGTGGAGGAGACTGGTCTGACCTGGCAGGTGGCACAGTGGATATGGCATTGGACTCTCAGTCATAAGGTACTAAGTTTTATTCCTGGCAGTGCATGTGCCAAAGTGCTACCTGATATTCTCTCTCTCCCTAAATAAATAATATAATAATATTGACAGAGAGAGATGCACCCAGGAACAGAGACATAGTGCAGCAACCTTGGTGGTAAAAATGAATGGAAGGAAGGAAGGAAAGAAGGAAGGAAAAAGAAAGAAAAAAGAAAAGAAATTTAATCTTTTTTTCTGGAGGATTGCTCAATAGATTTCCCTTTCTAGCCTGCTGCCCAAGACCATATATATTGGTTAATCCTAGAATTAAGGAGAAGTATGAAAGCATGACTATAGAAGCCAAAACCAGGAAGTTGTTTTCCTCAAATCAAGAATTTAACCCTATTTGTTTTAAGTTAAACTTTTGAAAATCTTTGTGAGAATTGTAGATTCTCTAATAGATTAAGTGGGCTCAGTTAAGGGTAGCGTCTAACAAGGCAATGGGGCGATGTCATAGTAGGAATAGTAATGTGGACACAGTCAAACACAGAAGATTTCCATCACCACAAGGGTCTCTCATTGTGACTTTTGTCTGTCTGTCTATCATTCACCATCTATTAATTTATGCAGTATGGGAAATGAATCCAGGACCTCAAGCACAGTAAGGCATGTACTCTACTCGGTGAGCTATCTCCTGGCCCTTTTGAGCCACATCTATTTCCCATTCTATCCTTTGCTCCTTTATAATTTATGGCAACCATTCATCTGTTCTGCAGCTGTCATCTACTGTCATTTCATGATTGTTCTTTAATTGTAGACATACAATATATAATATTCAGCAATTAGGCCTCTTTCTTTCTCTCTTCCTTTCTTTCAGCTGGAGTGTTATCCAGGTTGTTTTATCAATAACTTTGTTATCCTTTCTACTCAATGGTATTTTCACAGTGTGGCTATTACAAAGAAGACTGCTATAAGGGACCAGGCAGTGATGTACCTGGTTGAGCTCACAGGTTATAATATGCAAGGACCCAGGTTCAGGTCCCTGGTCCCCACTTGCAAGGGGAAAGCTTCATGAGCTGTGAAGAAGGGTTACAGGTCTCGGTCTCTCTCTCTCTCTCTCTCTCTCTCTCTCTCTCTCTCTCTCCCACATATTCTACCTCCCTCTTCCCTCTGAACTTCTTGGAAGTAGTGATACACATATATATGTGACTTAAAAAGGAAGAACAGAAAGGGGAAATACAAAGTAGAACTTTGACTGGGCTTGGTGTATTGCACCAAAATAAAGGACTTGGGTTGGGTGTGGAGTTCAAGGGGGCTTTCAGGTCCTGGTGTATGATGGTGGAGGAAGAACTAGGCTGTGGAGAGAGTGTTTTGCAGAAAACTGAAAAATTTTATACATGTACCAACAACTGTATTTACTGTAAGACATTCATTCCACCAAAAAGAAGGGAAGTAAAGGCAGGGACATAGAAAAAAAATGGAAACTATAATATTGTGCTGGGTGTTGGCACACCTGGTTAAGTGCACACATTATAAGTGTACTATCTTGCTGACAGAGACAGCAAAGTAGTGCTCCACCATCCCTTAATTTTCCTCTGTCATGTCTCTGTAAATTCTCAGGGGAGTACATTGAGAAGGAGAGCTGGGAAAGGCTCAGCAGTGGAGCACATGCCTTCTGTGCCTGAGACATGGGGCTCCTTGCCTGACTCCACAAGACAGACCAGCTAAAACCTGACAGAGAGAACTTCAGGGATGGTAGAGCACTGCTTTGCACCCTCTCCCTCTCCCTCTCCCTCTCCCTCCTTCTCGCTCTCTCTCTCTCTCTCTCTCTCTCTCTCCTCTCTCTCTCTCTCTCTCTCTCTCTCTCTCTCTCTCTCTCTCATAAGCAGTAACAATAAACAGGGTCAGCAAGATGGCTCTCCGAGATAGAGCATGTGCTTTGTCATGCCTGCCACTCAGGTTTGAACACAGCATCACCACATTGGCAAAAACTTCAGTGTCCTCTTGTATTTCTCACCCTCCCTCCATCTCTGTTTTTTGTCTCTTTCCACCTGAAAAGTTGACTCAGAGCAGTGAAGCCACTGCAATAAGAAAAACTTACAAAAAATCCACTTAGCTGAATTTTTACCCATTTTCTTGGGGAAGGGAGGATTCCCAAGACAGCAGCTGTCGTCACATGGGTACAGTTTCCCATCCTCCAAGCCAAGAATCTGCACACCGTTCCCTCCACAAACATGGCTCTGCTTCCAGCCTCATGCACTGGGCCCCGGAGGACTCAGTGGGTGTTGAGAATTTTCAGATCTTACCTAGGTAACAATTTGTTAGAGAGGTGGTGATGTACCTGGTCAAGCATACATGTTACAATGTGCAAGGACCCCTGGTCCCCACCTGCAAGGGGAAAGCTTCTTCACGAGTGGTGAAGCAGTGTTGGCATGTATCTCTCTTGCCTCCCTTCCTCTCAATTTCTGGCTGTCATTGTCCAATAAATAAAAGATAAAAAAAATTAAAAAAAAACTTTAAAAGATTTATGAGGATGCTAAAACACAAGATATAAAAATTGGGCAGGGGAAGATAGCTCAGCCAGCTGTATGAGGCACAAGGGCTGGGCTGGAGGCACAGAGCACCTGCCCATGGGGAAACTTGCCAGGTACTGTAGCAGTGCTGCTTCCCTCTCTCTCTCTCTCTCTCTCTCTCTCTCTCTCTCTCTCTCTATCTATCTATCTATCTCCTGCTCTGCCCTTCACCCACTCTTTTAAAAGTGATAAAATCCCTTATAAGTAGGAGTCTAGATTTTTCATTACGGTTGAGTACAAGTTTACTGTGCCACTACAGAATCTAGTACAAATTAATCAGTGTAGAAAAAATAATTAGGACATAGCTTCACACAAAGCCTGTACATGGTTATTATATATCCACTTATAATAGCTCAAAGGAGAAGGGAATACAAACTTCCTTCAACTGATAGGATGAAGTGTACATAAGGAAATCATGTGTTCAGACAATAACATACTATGCAATAATAAATATGAGGGAAATCTCTGACACATGAAAACCATGGAGTGATCTTAAAGCACCACACAAAGTGACAAAGCCAAACACAAATAGCTTTAAATTTTATTATCCATTTGCAAACCATGATGGATAATTGAAAACTAGACATCAAAGACCAAAAAGGGGACACCAGCAAATGGAGGAAAGGAGAGGAAATTGGTGATAAATGAACACAGAGAACTGTGGAGATTAATCAAAGTATTTTATTGGGCTTAAGGTCCCCATGTCCACAGATGGCTGTGAGGATCCAGGGCCCGAACCTACAGGATTCTGTGCTAGGAGAGCACATCCAAGAGGCAGATCCACCAGGCTGAGGGATAGCCCTGAGGATTCTGCTATCACCAGCTCTCAGCCTGAGGCTCCTGTTCTGGGAACAGCCCAGGGCTGTGAGCACCTGGAGGCAGTGCTCAGGGCTCTGCACAGCTCTACGCACTGGGTCTCCATCCCAGCCACTAAGATAGAAGGAAATAGTCAATGCATCCAACACAGAAGCTGTGCTCCCAGGGTGGACATGGTAAATGGGGGGATGGCGAGAGTGGAGGCAGCTCCTGTTTCTCTGTGTTCTCCATTTCTTTTCTCCAAGACCAGCATCAGACACCAGGGGGGGGCAGGGATGTCAAACTCTCCTGATGGATTCCATTACTAAACCAGGGCAACCTCCCTACTGTGTCTTGTGTGCAGATCAAGATGCTCTTGCAACTTAAACTTTATTTTAAAATATATTTTGGCAAGGTCACACTGGGTTTATTCCCGGCTGTTGGGAACAGCTCACAGTGTGAATAATAGACATCGGGACATAATTAGCATACAGCTGACGTCAACCTGACTAGCATACAAAGGACTGTGCCTGTGTCAGAAGTTGTTTTAAGCGAATGTCTGCCAGCAATGGATCTCCTTTCCTGCACGCTCTTGGTGCCTGCTCACCTCTCCATGACTTGCCATGCTGCTCCCCCCTGGACTGAATACATGGAGCCAAGCACTGGTCTCTGTTCTTGCTATCAGATCCTGCAGTTCTTGCCCCACTTCCTACACCCAGTTCCTAGTGCTCTCCTTCTCCCCAGACCTGCCAAGCTGCTCCGAATACGTGGAGCCAAGTGCTCATAACTAGCTTAAAAAGCTTGTGGCTCTCAAGCCTTCATGACTAGTTGATCTTTGCCCCACTGCCTGTTTTATTGTACCTAATAACTTGCGATGTATAAACCTCCTGTTTGTTTAAACCCTGAGACAAAGCCATGCCAAAGTTATTTTATTTTTTTAATTACTATATGCAATAGCACACTTGGCCACTGTGCTGGCCAAGCAAACATCCCGGGCCCCACAAGGCCACAGGCTCCACAGGCTCCGCTCTGGGCCCAGAGCAAGGTCACCTGTGCTTGCGAGGGGTGGGCGGGGCACTGGGTGTCGCTGGGGGTGGTGAGGTCCCCAGGATCTGTGACTAGGCTTCTGCTGAGACTCCAGGACCTGGCAGTGCCAGGTTGGTAGTACTTGTCGCTCTGCACCCAGATTCTGGAAGGGACTGAGTGAGTGGAGCAGGGTGGTGGTGGTGGTGGTGGTGGTGGTGGTGGTGGTGGGGCTGCACCACATTGCTGGCTCTGTTTCCAGAAGGTTCAGGGGCCATGTTGGGTGCAGGGCAGGTGGGTGGAGGACAGAGGGTCGGGAGGCTATGTGGTGCATGCAGGATCAGCATTGCTCTCTGTCCATCAGCTGGGCTGGGTGGCTGGCCATCACTCCTGCAGGGCCTCTTCCTGGAGCTGAGCAGACGTTTCCTGGCTGTACAAACTGCTGGCCCCTGAATGAGGTTGTTCAGGTGGTTCTGCAATTTAAACTTTTTAAAAATATATGTCCATTTGTTTTAGTATCTCATGACCCATATGCTCTGCTTACTGAACCAAGCACATTCTGTAGTAAAGGGAGAGAGTGGCAGAGATACTACTGAGAACTCACAACAAGTTCCCACTATTTCTGGATGGAAGGACATGATCCTGCTTTTGTCCTTTTGACTGACATGAGACTGAGCCTCTGAGCTCTCATCATGGGGCCTTCTGGGACCTGAGACAGTACTGAGACCTGAGAGAGACAGTACTGGGATCTGACAGACAGCACTCAGTGACAGGGAAGGGCCTGAAGTGAGAACAGTGGAGTCTAAACATTCCCATGGAGACTGTGGCCTCGCAGTGGGGGTATAAGGTGCTTCTTCAAAACCTACCCTTAGGGGAGAGACAGCACTACACACACACACACACACACACACACACACACACACACACACACACAGCCTTATGTGGGGCCCCTGCTGGAGTGAATGGGAGGGTGCCCTGTGGGGTGGGCCAGAGCCAGGAGGAAGCAACCAGTCAAGTCAGCCAGGGGCCAGTCCCAGCTCTCTCAGCAGAAATGGGAGCTGGCCAGGACAAGCAGCCTCTGAGGACTTGTGTGTATAGGGAATCAAAAGGCTGATTTTCCTGTCCACATGGAGGCAAGTCAGCATTTCCAAGTGTCCATCTCAGTGCCTGGAGGTAGCTGACCCTTGATCTTGTATATAATTGTTTACCTGTGCTTACTGGACTGGCCAGCAGAAACACCTCATTATTTTCGAGAGCCTGCACTTCTTCTTGATCTAAAAAAAAAAAACAATCCAGTTGATAATGTCATTCAGGTTTCACACATGTGCAAGGCACATTCTAAGGGTTGTCATGTGTCCACCTACAGAGGAAAAGCTGAGGGCTTCTGCCTGCAGTGTCCCCTAGAGTAGAGGCTGACACTCCCTGCCCTTCTGAAGCCTCACCCAGGACTCAAAAGCTGCCTCTGGGGGAGCAGAGGGCACCCTCCCAGCTTAGTGCACCTGACTGCAGAAATGCTCTCACCTTCTTTGGCCTGGCAGGCTCGATGTTATTCTGCTCATCTGAAAAACAGAAATCTGTAAGGATGTAGAATGGCTGTTGGCTGAGTGCTATTTACAATGACCACGATCTGGAAATCAGCCAAGTGCCCACTAGGAGGGGCTACTCAGCTAGAGGACAAGATGGTTCTTTCCTTTTGCTACAACATGGCTGCAGTTGCAGGGAATCACTAAGTGAAAAGAGCCTGGAGAGGACGCATCTCCTAAGATCTCACTTACATGTGGGATTTAGGAAACAGCAATGGTGTAAGTATCGGCTCACAGAGGGATAGAATACAACCAAGAGCCCCGGAATAGAGCCTCACACAGGTGGCCCATTCATTTATGACAAAGAAGTCAAGAGCACACAATGGAGAAAAGAAATTCTCTTTGGGCCGGGTGGCTGTGCGCCGGTTGGGGGCACATGTTACAATGCACAGGGAGCCAGGCTCAAGCCCTGGGTGTCCGACTGTGGGGGTAAGATTCCCTAGCAGCGAAGCAGTGCTGCAGGTGTCTCTCTCCCCTCTCCTACTCTATCTCCCCTTCCTTCTTTATTTCTGTCTCTAGCCAACAAGAAAATAATTATAATGACAGCAAAAATATTCCCTTCAAGAATTGGTGTTGAGAATACTGGATAGTTATATGTAATACAGTGAAACTGGATGGCTCTCTCACCATTCCTGTGCAGTAAGTCAAAGGCATTCAAGATGTTACTACAGAAACCAGAAAATACATGTGAAGAAATACAGGCAAATCATTTCAGGAGTTGGCACCAGGCATGTCTCTGAGACTTTACTCAAAGGGAAAACAGAAGTGAGAATAAATGAGTGGTGTTCCAAAGAAACAGCAAAGGTCTGCACTGCCAAATAATCATTAAAACTCAAACACTGGGTAGATAGCATAATGGTTATGCAAAAATACTCATGCCTGAGCTTTCGAAGACTCAGTGTTCAACCCCTCACACCATCATAAGTCAGAGCTGATCAGTGCACTAGTGGGAAAAAAAAAAAACTTTCCAAAACTCAAACATATCCTACTGAAAGGGAGAAAGTCACATGACATCCACCTGAAAAGGAGTTAACATGGAAAATACAGACAGAACTCACAAACTAGACAGCACCATACTCACAAAGGGGGAGATGAGCTGCACACATACTCACCTGAGAAGACAAATGGTCAACAAACACATAGAGAAAACAGAAAAAAGAGATAGGTTCTACACTGGGTATTAGCAAATGTTATCACCAGAGCACAAGAATAAAATTAGGACGGATCACTCACTGGTGGACGCCTGCCCTGCTGAGTCCTTGCCGGGGTCCTGGGTGCTGGGCTGTGAGGTCTCAGGTATGCAGGCCCTGCCCAGCCTGGAGAAATAGGGAGAAAGTCTCAGACTCCTCAGAACCCAGGACTCCTGAGACCCAGGAGAAGAAATGGGAGACAAAAGTGACCCAGGAGCTCACTGCACACCTGCTGGTGAGTGCTCTGTTCAGACCCCATGCTTCCCCCCTTGGGCCCAGGTGACAACAGGACTCCCCTAAGCACAGCAGCCATGGCTGCTTTTGTGTGAGGAGACAGGAGTCAGCCGTCCCCATGTGGCCGCTGGGATGGGAAATTTGGAGAGACTCAGAGACATGGAGTCAAGGAAGCCAGGCTCTCCCTGGGAGCTGGAACTAGGCCTCCTGAGGCCTCCTGCCCATTTGTGTCTCTGTCTTCACCTGTCTGCAGAGCCTGAGGGAGCCAAGGACAGAGGCTGAGGCCAGAAGCCCCTAGCCCAGACCCAGGAGGAGGGCAGAGTCAGGACTCACCTCAGTCCAGGCCCTGGAGGGATTTGAGCACCAGATGGTTTGTGTGCCTTTGGGCAGAGAAGAGGGGTTGGCATAGTATGGTGGCTGCCATGGCCCCGAGGAAGGAAGAGAGCTTTTGGCTGAGTTTTGACTAGAAACAGAGAATCAAATGTCAGAGAACACCCACCAGGGACTCGAGCTTGAAAGGACGGACACACTGGAGCTGGATGGTCACTCCGTGTCCTGCCCACCATTCCCACTGCAGGCTGAGCCACCGCCCACCCCAATGCCCCTGCTGGCTGCACTGAGGGCAACACCCCTGGTTTCCTCAGGCACTGGGAGAGCAGAGGCCTCTGCGGTTCCTCCAAGGAGCCTGGGAGGACAGCAGGGACAGCAGGGCCCAGTGTGCCTGCAGCTCCTCTTCCACAACCCCATTCCAGTGCCAGCCCTGGAAGCTGCCCCCACCATCACTCCCTCTCTAGCCACCCATCCTGCAGCCCTGAGGACAATGCTGCAGGAAGACACTGCTGTCACCAGAGGGCAGGGCAGCAGCACTCCACTGACTCAGTCCCTCACACTCCTCTCCAAGAAGCCAACACCTGAAGCCTGCTCTGTGGAACTCATGATCTGAGCTCACTTCTGCTCCAGGTGAATCAGACTTAGAGCTTCTGACTTGAGCTTGAGTCCTGACAGCAGTTTGGTCCCTGGACTCTCTTCTCCCTGGCCCCAGTTCTATGGAATCCTAGTTGACAGGCTGAACTATTAATTTTACGGTGTACTACACAATGACTTAGTTCATATGACGTGAAACTGTTGCTACAAGTGTAGATGAATATCCATAATCTCATATAGTTACTGAAGAGAATAAGAATTTCCCCTTTAATGAGAAATGCTCCATTGTGTGCTCACCAACACACTTCTCTCTCTCTCTCTCTCTCTCTCTCTCTCTCTCTCTCTCTCTCACACACACACACACACACACACACACACACGCATGCGCACACATCACGGCATGCCTGCTGTACTTAAACTCCAGCCCCTGCTTATCTCAAAGCTGGGAGTTTGCAAATTATGAGACTTTCTACCAGCTCCATAAACTCCATTTCTATTTCTCACATGTGAGTCTTTTTCTGTGAGTGTTTTTATATGATATGTACCAGAAATAAACTAGTCTGTGTTTTTGACATATTTAGCATACAGGATATTCAGCTTCAATTTCTCTTTCATTTCACTTCATAGAACAGAGAAATTGAGATGCAAAGGAAAGACAGAAAGAAAGGGAGAAAGAGAGGACTGCAACACTGTGTCACTTCCTACTGTGTGTATAGGAAGCTTCCTCCCTTGAAAGTGGGATCAGGGGCTAGAACCTCTGAGAGGAAGGCTCTGTCTTTGGCAATAGCAGGCCCTGGATCCAGGGCACAAGCCTGGAGTATGGCTGGAAAGGGGTCCCTTGTTGTTCCCAGTCACTCACAGGTAGATGCCTGTCCTGCTCGATCCTGGGTGCTGGGCTGTGAGGCCTCAGGCATGCAGGCCCTGACCAGGCTGGGGGAAAACAGGAAGGAAGTCTCAGGGTCTGAGGAGACAAGTCCAACTCAAAACTTGGGATTCCTTAGTCCCCAGGAGAAAGATATGGGAGACAAGGATGAGGTGGAAAACACCTCTCAGGAGCTCACTGTACACCTGCTGGTGTATGTGCTCTGCCCAAGCTCCCCATTTGGGCCCAGGTGACAATAGGAATCTCCTAAGCACAGCACCCATGCCTGCTCCTGTGTGAGCAGACAGGACTCAGCCTTGCCTGTGTGGCCGCTGGGATGGGAGACTTGGGGGAGACAGAGACATGGAGCCAAGGAGGCCAAGCTCTCTCTGGGAGCCGGAACTAGGCCTCCTGATGACTCCTGTCCACTTGTGTCTCTGCTTTCACCTGTCTGCAGAGCCTGAGGGAGCCCAGGACAAGGAGGCGGAGGCCATCAGCACCCAGCCCAGAACAGGGGAGAGGGCAGAGTCAGGACTCACCTCAGTCTACGTCCCAGAGAATTTGGGCAACCATATGGTGCCCTTGGGGAGGAAGGAGGGGTGGGCTCCGGAGACGGCACAGGATGGTGACTGCCATGGCCCCGGTGGAGAAGGAGAGGGTTCAGCTGGGTTTTTACTACAAACAGAGAATCAAATGTCAGAGCACACCCACCAGGGCCTCCAACCTGAGAGGAGGGACACACTGGAGCTGGATGGTCACTCCGTGCCCTGTCCACCATCCTCACTGCAGGCTGAGTCACTGCCCTCCATACTGCCCCCTGCTGGCTGCACTGAGGGTAACATCCCTGGTTTCTTTAAACACCAGGAGAGCTGATGCTGCCCTATGCCCTTCAGTAGCCCCGAAAGGTAGCTGTGGACAGCAGGGCCCAGTGTGCCCACAGCTTCTTCCCCAGCTGCACTCCAACGCCAGCCCTGGAGGCTGCCCCCACCATCACACCTCTTCAGTCACCCAGCCACAGCTCTGAGGACAGCCCTGCAGGACACTGCTGCCACCAGGGGGCAGGGCAGCGCTTCTGGGGCCAGAGAACCCACAGAGAACTCTCAGGGCACCAGGGGCAGATGGAGGCTGGCAGACCCTCCTGTCCATCTGTCACTCACAGAAACACCTGAAATCACCTTTGTAGAGATGAGGGGAATGGTGGCATCCTAGGGAGTTAAGGGCAGCAGAGCCAGCAGAGAGACTCCAGGACAGACCACAGCCCAGCTCTGTCCCTTGCAGCCTCCCCAGGGAGCTGGGGGCCCATCCACCCAGCATCATCTCCTAGGCAGACCTTTTGGGCTCAGTCACCTGGGAACACCCTGAAGGTGGCCTTCAGGGCAGGGTCCTGGGAGAGGCAGAGACACAGAGAAAGCTGCCTCTCCAGGGGCATAGTCCCCTGCCACCCTCCTGCCAGCTTACCTGCAGGACCACTGGGCCACGCCCATCGGATTGGCCTGCCCAGTACAGCTCTGGACTCCTGCATCTCCTCAGTCTCCAGGGCTCTGAGGGTGTTTGGGGACACAACCCCAGCATCCTAGAGGGGCAAAGTTCACCTAGAGCACCTGCTCCCTCACCCCTCCTTCCCCTGAGCTGCTCTGGTGTATATGCACAGAATGGACACTCCAGCTAAGGAGGCATCTCAGGTCAGACTGGAGACTCAGTTCCTGCTGTCAGAAAGTACAGACACACTGCAGGAAGTACCTGGTGAGCAGAGGCCAGGACTCAGGCCTCTCAGGAAGCCCCAGGAAGGAAAGGGGGACAAGATCTAGGTGGGGGGGGGGGGGCTAGAAACTCTGTGCTCCTGGATATCAGTGGTGCCCATGTGGGCACATGACAAGCAAGTGAACAACACAGGAGCAACGGGCCTCTCATAAGGATCAGGATACAGAGGTCTGAATGAAAGGCTGGGCCCTCAGCAGGGCCTTGGGGCAAACTCTGCATCCCCAGAATCCCCTGCTCTGGGCCCAGGACTGTGCTCACCTGCTGGCCACAGCTGAGAGTCCTCCTCTGGGGATGGTCATAGTCATAGTCCTCCAGATCTGGCACACAAAACCTTCAACGTTAGTCAGATGCCCACAGCCTCCATCTCCTCAGCCTCTCTGCCTGCAGGTAGTGACCCTCCCTGTGACCCCAGAGTTACTGTGCCACCAGTGGCCTCACAGGCTGTCAGTGACTGAGATGTCTTTGCTCCTGGTACCCTGCCTCAGACCTTCACACCCCTCTCCAGGAAGCCAACACCTGAACCTTGCTCTGTGGACCTCAAGATCTGAGCTCTCTCCTACTCCGGGTGAATCTGAGACTTTGAGCTTCTGACTTGAACTTGAGTCCTGACAGCAGTTTGTTTCCTAGATTCTCTTCTCCCATCCCCCAGTTCTATGGAGATTGATTTGACAGGCTGAACTATTAAATTTAAGGTGTGTTACACAGTGACTTGCTTCACATGTCATGAAGCAATTACCACAGATATTTAGGACTATCCATCATCTCATAGAGCTACTTAACCAGAACAAATAAGTGTTTCCCAGGGAGTTCACATATCCCCTCTAACACTCAGTGTCCCCAAGAGCCAAGCCCCCTCCTGCTGTCTCTTCCACCCCACAGAGAAGAACAGGCCAGGCAGGAAACCCCACCTGCTAAATGGACAGGAGGGAATAGGAAAGCCTAGACCTCAAGGCAACATCAGTCAGACAGATCATCTCCCACAGACTTACCCTCTATCTCCATGGGGGACATGGCCAGGATCTGTAAGATGTGGAGCAGAGCAGGTTAGAGTCACAGGGAGCTCTGTTATAGAGGGGTCTGCTGTCTGAAGGGACAGTTCCCTGTGCATGCCACCCACTGACAGCTGGACAGGGCTCAGGGTGTACCAGCCCAGCCCTCCAACACACCCTCTGCCATCCTAGTGGGAAGTCAGGGCTACTAATGGGAATTTTGGCATCACCTTGTCCCACTAAACATGGCTGTTGTGGTTGGGGTGTGTCAGCCATACTTAACTATGATGCCAAGCATGAGCATGAAGCTATCATGCAGAAGATGGGAGAGTACGGGGCCAGGAGCTGCATCAGTGAGCAAAGCATATGTGTTGACACAAACCACAAACAAGGTACATATCCTCGTATGTACCAGGGGAGTTCCACTGATGAGGGAACTCTGCTTCTGTCTCTCTTAGCTGAGACTCAATATAGGTCAAAAGGGAAGTCAGAGGTTACACATACATGAAGGGAGAGAAACAGAGAGACATAAAGGAAGAGAGAGAGATACAGAGAGAGAGAGAGAGATCCAATGGCATCATTCCCAGGTAAATAAAGCCTAGCGAGAATCACCCTGAGTGATAAGCAGTATGGCCCCTGCTCTGCTCAGCTGCTCCGTTGGTCTGTGGTTGCTGAGCACACCTCTCCAGGAACCTGATGGTGGACACCACCAGTGTAACTGACCCAGAGAAATTGAGGAGATGCTCCAGGGAAGAGGTCTGGAGACTTCACTGCCATCCTCCATCTGGGAGGCTCTGATTTGGGCTGTTTTCTCTGCTCAGGAGAAAGGGAGTGGATCTTGTTCTGGGAATGGACAGCAGACTTGTTCTGCTCCTCCAACACTTAGTCTGTGCCAGCAGCTGCTAAGGCCAGGGCTGCAGGCACCTCTAAGCCCTGCTGATGCCCAGTGTCTCAGGGCTTGAAACAGAGCACAGCATGTCCAGTCCTGGGAATAAATCATATGTGCTCAAATCTTTAAATGGACAGTAGAACTAATGTCATAGTGGGGGAGAGGAATGTCCCAGCTCTCAAGCCATTTGTGGATCAGAATCCATTTAAAAGAGTCCAGAAATCCAGATAAGCTGTTCTAGCAGTCACTGAGACCACAGTTAGGTTCTGGAGAGTCTTCCTCAGGAAGCACAGACCAACAGAGCAGCTGACCAGAGCAGAAGCCATTTTGTTTAACACTCTGGGGTGATTTTCGCTAGGCTTTATTTACCAGGCAATGATGTCACTGGATCTCTGCCTATCTATCTATTTATCTATCTATCTATCTATCTATCTATCTATCTATCTATCTATCTTTCTCCTTTTCTCTTCCTCTGTCATTCTTCTCATATGTGTGTAGCTGTGACTTTCCTCCTGACCCATACTGAGTCTTTAAGAGACTTTACACAGAGTAAAATCAAGAAGAAGAAAAAAATGATGATGAGGTAAAAGGAGCACTTTCATGTTACCTACATCCCCCCTCTCCCAAAGAACTCCAGCTCAGAATCACTAGAGAATCCCTTGCCTGTAGTGAAAACCATGAGGACAGTGAGAGTCAGGAGCCACTCATATGGCCTAGCCTGGGAGCCACACTCCTATTGGGCCCCCTTTCGCTCAGCCCCCAGGGACCAGGGGATTAGTCTGACTGGATCATCAGGGAGAATCCAGGCCAGGGAAAATAGGCAGAGCTGGCAGCACTTGCACATGAATATCAAGACCTGAACACAGATGCTACTGCTGGTTCTGTGCTGGCTGAGAGAGAAGGAAATTGAGAGAACAGAGTGTTTGTCTGCAGTTAGAATGAAGCTGCTATAGCTGAAAATTGACTGTTGTCCCCAAGTGAAACTTGGACTGGCTGTGGTGTATTGCAGCAAAGCAAATAACTCTGGAAGGGGGGACAAGCGGGGAAGGAGATCTTGGGATCCTGATGTAAGAAGGGGAAGGGCTTAGGCTGGGTTTAGGCTTAGGCTGGGGAAGGTCTTAGGCTGGGCTTAGGCTTAGGCTGGGGAAGGGCTTAGGCTGAGAGACTGCTGTGCAAACACCTGCCATAGTGAGATGGGAAGTTGTACCCATGTGTCAACAATTGTATAATTAAACCCTCAATAAAAAAAAATTGTCTGGTATAATAAAAAAGGTTTAGGAAACCATTATAGTAACCCCATAGAGAAGACCTGTGCCAAAAGGCAAAATAAGCAAAACACACAACACTTATCCAAAAGCACAAAAGGACACTTATCTAGTCACAAATACTTCAAGAAAGGGATCAGATGACCTTAAAACCATCTGAAAGAGAGGAATACCAAAGGAGACCACCCGGACCGAAACAAGACAGGACTAGAATGACCACAGAAACCCAGTAAATCACCCGTGAGTACAAACACGCGTGGCTGGTGACAGAGAGGAGAGAGGGGCCTAAGGAGAGATTAAGTGACTGCTAACAGTTCGACAGTTTGTCAGTGGAGACACCACCTTCAGTCTGCTCCACCAACAAGGGGACAGCTGAAGGGAGGAAAGGACTCCCCAGAGACTCACCAAGTGCAACTCTGAGTCTCCATTGCTACTACCCTCAGAATCTGGAGCAGCAACAGGGAGGGACACCAGGGTACAGAGATCTAACCGGGAAACTCAGAAGACCTATACCTCGGTGGCATAGCTGAGGGGCTGTGAAAGTCTCTTTGCATAACCACTGGATTATCTCTGCCACACCCTGCTTTATCTCTTGGTCAGGAGTCAGTGATTAAGCTAAGAAGCCTACTGATAGTTTAAAAGCCCTCAGGCTACCATAGCCTACAGGGGAAAAAAAAAAAGGCTTTTACACCACTGAACTCCAACTCAGGGATTGAAAAAACTGTTAACTTATATAAAATGGTTAAAACAACAAGAAAAAATATTGGAGACTCGAACCAGGACAAGAGTCCAGCTAAAAGTCCTCCAGAGGGCGAAGCACAAAACAACGAGTTCAACATCCAAACATTAGCTAAGGAAATAATAACAGGAGTGAGTAAAGAATTTGAAAAAATTGTAATCAGAAATGCAGGAACAACAAATGAGAATATGGAAGAAAATTCTAATTATCTCATGGTTATTAGAGAGCTGAAAGCTGAAATTGCTGAGCTAAAAAGGCAACTAGCTGAACAAGCTAAAACAGTATCAAAGCAGGGCAACAAAATAGATGAACTCCAGAAAGCAGTAGAGGGCAGAGAGAATAGAATCAATGAGGCTGAAGACAGAATTAGCAAGATTGAGGATGAATTAGAGACAACTAAAGAAGAAGTAAGAGATCTCAAAAAGAGATTAAGAGATGCTGAAAACAACAACAGAGTCCTATGGGATGACTTCAAAAGAAACAATATACGCATTATTGGCTTACCAGAGGAAGAAAGAGAAGGGGAGGAAGAAAGCGTTCTCCAGGCCATAATAGCTGAAAATTTCTCTAGTCTAGACAACACCAAAGACATAAATATTCAAGAAGCCCAGAGGGTCCCAAACAGAATTAACCCAGACCTAAAGACACCAAGACATGTCATACTTAGATTGGAAAGGAATAAGGATAAAGAAAGGATCCTCAAGGCTGCAAGAGAAAAACAAAGAGTCACCTACAAAGGAAAACCCATAAGATTAGCAGCAGACTTCTCCATACAAACACTACAGGCCAGAAGAGAATGGCAAGATATCTATCGAGTGCTCAATGAGAAAGGCTTTCAGCCAAGAATACTATATCCTGCTAGATTGTCATTCAGACTAGATGGAAGCATCAAAACCTTCTCAGACAAGCAACAGTTGAAGGAAGCAACCATCACCAAGCCTGCCCTGAAAGAAGTTCTGAAAGGTCTCCTATAAACAGTCAGACCACCACAAATAAGACATATATCAAAACACTCTAAAACTCTACAAGAATGGCGTTAAAATATCTTCAATCTTTGATATCAATAAATGTGAATGGCCTGAATTCACCTATTAAAAGACACAGAGTAGGAAGATGGATCAGAAAACACAACCCAACAATATGTTGTCTACAGGAAACTCACCTAACGCAACAAGACAAACACAGACTTAAAGTGAAAGGATGGAAAACTATCATTCAAGCCAATGGCCCACAAAAAAGGGCAGGAACAGCTATTCTCATATCTGACATGATAGACTTTAAAATAGATAAGATTAAAAAAGATAGGAATGGACACTACTTAATGCTCAGAGGATCAGTCAATCAAGAGGACTTAACAATTATTAATATCTATGCACCCAATGAGAAGCCATCTAAATACATCAAACTTCTACTGAAAGAGCTACAACAATATATTAACAGTAACACAATCATAGTAGGAGACTTCAACACCCCACTATCTCAACTTGACAGATCATCCAGACAGAAAATCAGTAAAGACATAAGGGAGCTACATGAAGAGATAGATAAACTAGAACTCTTGGACATTTTCAGAGTCATTCATCCCAAGAAACTGGAATACACATTTTACTCAAATCCACATGGATCATTCTCAAGGATAGACCATACGTTAGGCCACAAAGACAGCATCAGCCTATTCAAGAGCACTGAAATCATCCCAAGCATCTTCTCAGACCACAGTGGAATTAAACTAACATTTAACAATCAACAAAAGATTAGTGACAGTGCCAAAATGTGGAAGCTCAACAGTACACTTCTTAACAACTTCTGGGTCAAAGAGGAAATCAAGGAAGAAATCAAAATGTTTCAAGAGTTCAATCAAAATGAAGACACAAGCTATCAAAATATTTGGGACACAGCTAAATCAGTCCTAAGAGGGAAGTTCATAGCTATACAAGCACACATTAGGAAACAAGAAAAGGCACAAATAAACAGCCTGACTGCACATCTCAAAGACCTAGAAGAAGAACAACAAAGGAATCCTAAAGCAACCAGAAGGACAGAAATCACTAAAGTTAGGGCAGAAATAAATAACATTGAGAATAGGAAAACCATACAAAAGATCAATGAAAGTAAATGTTGGTTCTTCGAAAGAGTAAACAAAATCGACAAACCTTTAGCCAGACTCACAAAACAAAAAAGGGAGAAGACCCAAATAAATCGGATAGTAAATGAAAGAGGAGAAATCACAACAGACACTGCAGAAATTCAACATATCATGCGAGGCTACTATGAACAACTATATGCCACCAAGCTAGAGAACCTGGAAGAAATGAATGATTTCCTAGATACCTACCAACTTCCAAAACTAAGTAAAGAGGAAGTGGATAACATGAACAGGCCCATCACAGCTAATGAAATTGAAACAGTTATCAAAAATCTTCCCAAAAATAAAAGTCCTGGACCAGATGGTTTTACAAATGAATTCTACAAAACTTTCAAAGAAGAACTAATACCTCTACTTTTAAAAGTCTTCCAGAAGATTGAAGACACTGGAATACTCCCTGCCAGCTTCTATGAAGCCAACATCACCCTGATACCAAAAGCAGACAGGGACACAACCAAAAAAGAAAACTACAGACCAATATCTCTGATGAACATAGATGCGAAAATATTGAACAAAATTCTAGCCAACCGGATACAGCAGTATATCAAAAAAATTGTTCATCATGACCAAGTGGGGTTTATCCCAGGCATGCAAGGTTGGTTTAATATACGTAAGTCAATCAATGTGATCCACCACATCAACAAAAGCAAGACCAAAAACCACATGGTCATATCAATAGATGCAGAGAAAGCCTTTGACAAAATACAACATCCCTTTATGATCAAAACACTACAAAAAATAGGAATAGATGGAAAATTCCTGAAGATAGTGGAGTCTATATATAGCAAACCTACAGCCAACATCATACTCAATGGTGAAAAACTGGAAGCATTTCCCCTCAGATCAGGTACTAGACAGGGCTGCCCACTATCACCATTACTATTCAACACAGTGTTGGAAGTTCTTGCCATAGCAATCAGGCAGGAGCAAGGAATTAAAGGCATACAGATTGGAAGAGAAGAAGTCAAACTCTCCTTATTTGCAGATGACATGATAGTATACATGGAAAAACCTAAGGAATCCAGCAAGAAGCTTTTGGAAATCATCAGGCAATACAGTAATGTGTCAGGCTATAAAATTAACATTCAAAAGTCAGTGGCATTCCTCTATGCAAACACTAAGTTAGAAGAAATTGAAATCCAGAAATCAGTTCCTTTTTCTATAGCAACAAAAACAATAAAATATCTAGGAATAAAAAAAAAAAAAAAAAAAAACCATCTGAAAGTACCAGAATGACAACAGAATTTCTCAACTCATAATAATCTTTAAGTGGAAATGAAGTAAATTATCTGAAGATTAACTAACTAAAGTAACACAACTTTATCCCCCCCCCCAAAAAAGAAAAAGAGACTCACTGTATACACACACACACACACACATACACACACGCACGCACGCATGCACACACCATATGCTGGTGTTCCCAGGAATGCCTGGCTTGGCACAGCCCAAAGCCTTCCAGTTCTGGCAGAGCTTGTGCTCAGTAAATGCACACTGAGGACGGTGTGATGGGGGAGCAATGAAGGAATGAGTGGGGTAGGGTTAGGGTTAGGGTTAGGGTTCTTTTCATTCTGTCGACATTGACTGAGTGTGCCCTCTGGACTGCTTCTGGAGCTTACAGGAGAGGAGCCATTGCTTTTCCTCCAAACACTAGTAGTGCTCTGTAAACCAGAGCAGTCTTGTTCCCTGCGAGAGTGCTGGGTGATGTGGGGAACATCCACAGCCTCTCTAATCTGTGGCCATTCAGGACTAACATTTCATGGCATTTCCCTTTCCTACTGATGAAATCACATGCCCGCTCCTGGCTCTGAGTCCCTACTGTGCCAGGATGCAGGTCCTGGGGACACACTTGCACCACATGGCCGTGGCTGTGCAGGGTGACAGTACCCAATGCTTCCCTTCCAGGCCCACCTGGCGCTGGCGCTGGCGCTGGCGCTGCTGCTGCTGCTGCTGCGCCTCCTTCTTCTGGGCCTCCAGCTCCTTCTGGGCCTTCTTCAGACTCTGCTTCAGGTCCTTTATTTCATTTTTTAGTTGATTCTCTGCAGGGAGCATGCAAAGGGGAGGGCTCAGGTCAGTTCCAGTCCATGAAGTGGGGTCCTCACACAGGTGATCATTGACACCACAGACTCACACCAGCTCTGTCTCTGGCATTGGACATTGACCTTGGACAGATGGCAGAGCATCTCCGACACTCAGAGCTTCCACAGACTGGAGAGTAGAGAGAGTGACAGTGCTAACTCAGAGGGGTTAGCCAAAAGAGAATTGATGATGCAAACTATGAGTCACTATTCAAGGAAATAGAAAATGATACCAAGAAATGGAAAGACATCCCATGCTCATGGATTGGAAGAATAAATATCATCAAAATGAATATTCTCCCCAGAGCCATATACAAATTTAATGCAATACCCATTAAAGTTCCACCAATCTTTTTTAAGAGAATAAAACAAAACTACAATCATTTATCTGGAACCAGAAAACACCTAGAATTGCCAAAACCATCTTGAGGAAAAGATACAGAAATGGAGACATCACACTCCCAGATCTCAAACTATATTACAAAGCCATCATCATCATCAAAACAGCCTGGTACTGGAACAAAAATGGGCACACAGACCAGTGGAACAGAATTGAAAGTCCAGAACTAAACCCCCAAACATATGGACATCTAATCTTTGATAAAGGGGCCCAGTATTAAATGGAAGAAGGAGACTCTCTTTAATAAATGGTACTGGGAAAACTGGGTTGAAACATGCAGAAGAATGAAATTGAACTACCTTATCTCACCAGAAACAAAAATCAATTCCAAATGGATCAAGGACATGGATGTTAGACCAGAAACTATCAAATACTTAGAGGAAAACATTGGTGGAACACTGTCCCACCTAAACCTCAAGGACATCTTTGATGAAACAAACCCCATTGCAAGGAAGACTAAAGCAGAAACAAGCCAATGGGACTACATCAAATTGAAAAGCTTCTGCACAGCCAAAGAAACTATTAAACAAAGAGACCCCTCACAGAATGGGAGAAGATCTTCACATGCCATACATCAGACAAGAGACTAATCACCAAAATATACAAAGAGCTCAGCAAACTTAGCACCAAAAAAGCAAATGACCCCATTCATAAATGGGCAGATGAGAAAAAAACATTCACTTCAGAAGAGATCCAAAAGGCTAACAAACATATGGAAAATTGCTCCAGGTCACTGATTATCAGAGAAATGCAAATAAAGACAACATTGAGATACCACTTCACTCCTGTGAGAATGGCATACATCAAAAAGGATAGCAGCAACAAATGCTGGAGAGGCTGTGGGGACAGAGGAACTCTTGTGCACTGCTGGTAGGAATGTAAATTGGTCCAATCTCTGTGGAGAGCAGTCTGGAGAACTCTCACAAGGCTAGACATGTACCTTCCATATGACCCAGTAATTACCCCAAGGATTCCATAATGCCCAGTCAAAAAGATATGTGTACACCTATGTTCATAGCAGCACAATTCATAATAGCTAAAACCTGGAAGCAACCCAGGTGCCCAACAACAGATGAGTGGCTGAGAAAGCTGTGGTATATATACACAATGGAATACTATGCAGCTGTCAAGAACAATGAACCCACCTTCTCTGACCCATCTTGGATGGAGGTAGAAGGAATTATGTTAAGTGAGCTAAGTCAGAAAGATAAAGATGAATGATCTCACTCATCAACAGAAGTCGAGAAAGAAGAACAGGAAGAGAAACTAAAAGCAGGATCTGACTAAATTGAGGCAAAATATATACCTGAAAGCAGAAATACAAAAGAGTCTGCAGTGAGTACCCCCCAACACTTCATCTGCACTATTCCGACCTTTAGGTCCATAATGGTTCAACAATTTGTTTGTCTTTGTATGTTAAAGTCTCTTTTCAGCCACCAGGTTCCAGATGCCAGCATGATGCCAACCAGACTTCCCTGGACAGACAACCCCACCAATGTGTCCTGGAGCTCTGCTTCCCCAGAGACCCACCCTACTGGGGAAAGAGAGAGGCAGACTGGGAGTATGGATCAACCAGTCAACACCCATGTTCAGCGGGGAAGCAATTACAGAAGCCAGGCCTTCCACCTTCTGCAACCCACAACAACCCTGGCTCCATGCTCCCAGAGGGATAGAGAATGGGAAAGCTATCAGGGGAGGGTATGGGATATAGAGATCTGGTGGTGGGCATTGTGTGGAGTTGTACCCCTCCTATCCTACAGTTTTGTTAATGTCTCCTTTTTAAATAAATAAATAAATAAAATTAAGCATTTTATATTAAAAAAAGAAAAAGAGACACCTACAGCACTGCCTCACCATCTGTGAAGCTTCCCCCCACACCTGCAGATGGTGGTCAGTGGCCTCAATTCGGCCTCTGGACATGGTAACAGATGTGCTCAAGCAGGTGCGCTACCACCTGCCCCCCCAATAGTTTTCTAAAAAGAGAGATACATTATTCTCCAGAAGAGAGATACCTTGGCTGACAGACATGATAGAATGTTCCATGTTTTATCAGTAGAGAAATGCAAATGAAAACTACACTGAGATTGCACCTTACATCTGTGAGAATGGCTTACATCACCTTATCAGGATATGATAGGTGTTAGAGAAAAAGGAACTCTGCTACACTGCTGGTAGGAATGCAAGCTGGTGCAGCCTCTTAGGAAGATAGTATGTAGAAAGCTTAAATAAAAATTGGGGCTCTGGTCGTGGCACACCTGGTTAAGTGCACAAATTATAGTGTGCAAGGACCCAGGTTCAAGTCCCTGGCCCCTACCTGCAGCTGACTAATTTCTCTTACTGCAACATATGGAAAGCTGGTATGCTATTGTTTATGTCAAAATTGCAATTAAAATTAAATAACATGATGCCCATTGCTTTTTTTTTTTTTTTTTTACTTCCAGGGTTATTTTGGGGGCTCAGCCTGCACTATGAAGCCACTGCTCCTAGAGGCTATTGTTTCCCTTTTGTTGTCCCTGTTGTTTATCAGTTGTTTATATTGCCATTGTTATTATTGGACAGGACAGAGAAAAATCAAAAGAGGAGGGAAAGACAGAGGGGGGGAGAGAAAGATAAACACCTGCAGACCTGCTTTACCACTTGTGAAGTAACCTCCTGCCATTCTGGAAGCCAGGGGCTCAAACCAGGATCCTTGAGTCAGTCCTTGTGCTTCGAGTCATGTGGACTTAACCCACTGAGCTACTGCCTAGTCCCCGTACTTTGCTCATCTTTTCTGGCTTTTTGCACACTGATCAGAATAATTCATATACATCCATATGTCCATATACATACTGAGTTATAGTACTGAGATAGCACTGGTAATGGTGCTATTTTAAAACATTGCATCTGAACTAAGAATAACAAAGAAGAGCACCTGAGAACACAAGACAAGACTCAGAATACTTTGGGAACCCACCAAGTCACGGGTGAATGCAAACTCATGTGGCTCATGGACAGAGTTGCCTAAGGAGAGATTGCTGGGGCTGAAAGCCCGTACCTACTCAGGATTGACTGGTAACAGTCCCACAGTTTGCCAGTTGAGGCACCACCTCTGGTCTGAGTTATATTAACAAATAAACTGCCGATGGGAGGAGAGGATCCCCTAAGGCTCACCAAATGCAACTGTGAGTCTCCACTGCTACTGTCCCTGGAGACTAAAGCAACAGTGGGGAGGCCCTGTGTTGACATCATGGGCAGAGACCTAATCAGGCAATCCAGGAGATGACATATAAGTCCCAGTGGTCTGGAAGTGGTGCTGTATAGTGGCAGCCTTTCCATATTGTTCTCCTAATGAATTCGGAGACATGTTGAATCACTGCCTCAGAACCCA